>NW_027103855.1:83946-291242 GCF_902728285.1 Clytia hemisphaerica | reverse complement strand
CTAATTAGAGCCTTTGGAAGTAGCTCAATCGCTTATAAGGTCGCATTTTTACGATTTTTGCTTTAAAAAGCCTTAAAATTGCTTAAATAGAGCTTTTTAAGCCTTTTAAAGGGCTTATTGTAATTTACGGAATCAGATTCCGCCTTTTAATTTGCGGAATCTCATTCCGCAAATTACTAATCTACGGAATTTGCTAACATCTTTCCAACCAATTAATATTTTTCAACCAAATTTAGCATGCATATTACCAACTAACAGATGCACCTTCACAAAAAAATCAACTCTTATAACCTACGTAGACGGATGTTACGACAGAGAAACTTTTAGTTCCGAACTGATTCCGCAAATTACAAATCTACGGAATCTGCTAACATCTCTCTAAGGAATTGGTTATTTCAAACCAAACTTTGCAAACATCTCGACATCCATAAGATGCTGTTCTGTGCCAAATTTGAAAATTTGAAAAGGTCGTTAACGGCAGCTATTACGGAATAACGTAAAATCACGTAAGGAACTCTAACAGCCCTTGTTGAAAAAAACTCAAAAGCGTTGTATCTCCAGAACCAATATGTTTTACAAGCCCAAATTTTGCACAAAGAAGCCCTCCACAAATATGAAAATGCGTGCCAAAAATCAAGTTTGACACATGACGTATACGAGACTTACGGTGTAAAAAGTAAGACTACGTAATACACCCCTGCCTAGGCTGGTTAAGGCAAAACTTGAAGCTCTCGTAATTCACGAACTTATGAGTTTCAGAACCCTAAACTTTGCACAAAACAGCCCCTCATTGATACGAACTTGCATGCAAAATTTGAAGCTTATACCATAACGCCGTCGGGAGTTATTACAAGATTCCGTAGATTAGTAATCTGCGGAATGAGATTCCGCAAATTACAAATCTACGGAATCTGCTAATAACTCTCGAAGGAATTGATTATTTCAAACCAAACTTTGCATACATCTCGACATCCATAAGACGCTGTCCTGTGCCAAATTTGAACATTTGAAAAGGTCGTTAACGGCAGCTATTATGGAATGACATAAAATCACGTAAGGGACTCTACAAGCCCTTGTTGAAAAAACTCAAAATCGTTGTATCTCCCGAACCGATATGTTTTACTAGCCCAAATTTTACACAAAGAAGCCCTCCACAAATATGAAAATGCGTGCCAAAAATCAAGTGACCTACCTAGAGGCATTTTCGTCACTTTTACCCGACCAAAATTTAAAATTCGTCATATTTTCCAGACCAAATTTACAATGTAGTCACTTCCAAATAAAGAGAGTCCCTTACGTTATTCCGTAATAGCTGCCGTTAACGACCTTTTCAAATTTTCAAATTTGGCACAGAACAGCATCTTATGGATGTCGAGATGTTTGCAAAGTTTGGTTTGAAATAACCAATTCCTTCGAGAGTTATTAGCAGATTCCGTAGATTTGTAATTTGCGGAATCTCATTCCGCAGATTACTAATCTACGGAATCTTGAAATAACTCACGACGGCGTTATGGTATAAGCTTCAAATTTTGCATGCAAGTTCGTATCAATGAGGGGCTGTTTTGTGCAAAGTTTGGGGTTCTGAAACTCATTGGTTCGTGAGTTACGAGTACTTCGAGTTTTGCCTTAACCAGCCTAGGCAGGGGTGTATTACGTAGTCTTACATTTTTCCACCGTAAGTCTCCCTTACGTCATGTGTCAGACTTGATTTTTGACACGCATTTTCATATTTGTGGACGGCTTCTTTGTGCAAAATTTGGGCTTGCAAAACATATCGGTTCGGGAGATACAACGATCTTGAGTTTTTTTCAACAAGGCCTGTTAGAGTTCCTTACGCGATTTTACGCTATTCCGTAATAGCTGCCGTTAGCGACCTTTTCAAATGTTCAAATTTGGCACAGGACAGCGTCTTATGGATGTCGAGACCTGTGCAAAGTTTGGTTTGAAATAACCAATTCCTTCGAGAGATGTTAGCAGATTCCGTAGATTTGTAATTTGCGGAATCAGTTCGGAACTAAAAGTTTCTCTGTCGTAACATCCGTTTACGTAGGTTATAAGAGTTGATTTTTTTTTGTGAAGGTGCATCTGTTAGTTGGTAATATGCATGCTAAATTTGGTTGAAAAATATTAATTGGTTGGAAAGATGTTAGCAAATTCCGTAGATTAGTAATTTGCGGAATGAGATTCCGCAAGTTAAAAGGCGGAATCTGATTCCGTAAATTACAATAAGCCCTTTTAAAGCTATTTTAGTGAAAATTCGTCGGTTCTGCCCCCTTCGCTGGACTTCAATGGGTCTAATCCATTGCAAGGGAGTGTCCCACGAGGTTTAGGACCATTGGGAACCAGCTCAGCCCTGTATGGAGCTCAGAATAAGCTTAACTAAGGCTCCAGTAAAGCGCTGTAAAATTAGAGTTTTATAATAGATTGATAGTAATGAAGCTACAACAATTTAAGAACAGTGCTAAGCTGAAATTGAATTGCAAGAAATTCAAGAGTACAATTGGATAAAGAGCCTAAAATATCTCAATCTTGTCCTAAAATAAAAACAGAAAGCACGATTGAGGGTCAAGAAACCAAAAACTTTAATCTGATGTTATCTCAATTACCTCCTTCATTTCATTCCTAAGTGGTTAAGAATTTCTCTCACCGGGTCACTGAAAGAGGGGTGTATTATTCGTCAATGATAAAGTTGACTGTTGGTACCTGAAATACACCAAAGAATAGCATATCTTGCTTTGAACAATCAGTTATTTTTGCATTTTCCAGAGGGCCAGTAGGATTATGGGTACGAACCTAAAAGGTAAAGTAAGGGTATTCTGATACGAATGAAACTTAAGTTTCTCAAAGAAAACCCATATATACAATACCACACGAAAATAAGACCCTTATTTTGATTAAATAATAACGCCTTTTAATCGAAAATCTTTCTCCAATTTTGTACGTCTTCCACCACAGAAGTGGGTTGTTGTCAATCAAAAGTCACAGTTATTGCAATTCACCGGTCTCTTTTTGAACAAAATATTTTTGTGTCTCCTCTGTTTTTTCAGAAAAAATAAATTTGTACTTGCTTCCCAATGAAACTTTAGAAACTCATTATGTTATGATGCCATCTAATTTTCAGAATTTTCTAGCCAATTGCAATTATTGGAGAAAAGATCGTCTTAGAAATTTCACTCACCTGAAAATGATCAATCAAAAGTCTTTGCTTCATCTTTTCAGCATAAGCTCCTTAAAAATGAAAGTGGCAAAAATAATAATCTTATTCCAACATTTTATAAACTGAAGAGCACCACATTAAAATTGGCTCACTAAAAAGTTTCAAGAAAAAGAATCAAAACAAAACATTCGAAATTTTGGCGATTCGAATGTTCAAAATGAATTTCGTATTCGAATGTTTTAAAAAAAAAGAACGTTTCTAAATCAAAACATTCGAAACGCACATTAGAGAAAATATTTTTCTAAAAATTGAAAAGGCCAACCGCTTGCTAATTAAACCCAACTAAAAATACCTGAAAAACAACACAAAGTACAGAAACAAACGTTTTGAGAAAAGAAGGCCTTGTTTTATTGCTTGGATGTGTATCTTAAGAAGTCTTGAATTCATGTAGCCCCTTGTGTTTTATTGTTTACAAATAGAATGGAAAAGCTTAAACCAAAAGTCGAACGAGAACGCTCAAAACTTGATCAGTAGTAGAAGAAACCAGGATGTTCAGAATACAAAATGCAACAAAAAAAAATTTCTTTAAAACGCTAGGTTTTTGTGAGCCTGTGGTAATGTTTTATTCCTTCGTATAAATATATGACGGTATACTACTGTATGAAAACAAATAGAAAGAAGCAATTTTTTACCACTTACTCTTCTATAATCTTGTTACTTGTATCCTCCACTTTAAGCAATCTTTTGAACCATAAAAAGAAGATGCCGAAGATGTCAAATCACCAGAAATATTGGATCTTCTATGACCATCTTTGTCTTTTCCTCACGAAGTTTTGCTTTGAAAATACTCTGTCGCCTCAAAGAATTTTATGGAGAACTTTTATAACGGGCCAATCAGATCACCGTATTTTATTTTTATTTTCAAGAAGTAGTCGAGGGGGTTATTTGAACTAACTATATATTAACTGACAGTTAGTAAAATAATATAAACAGTTTTTAATGTCTTAATTGGAAAGATATGAAAATGAACTTCATATAATTGTGAAATTCTTGCCGAACGCTCCATTAAATGCATTTACAAAATCAATGTTACGAAATATTGCACCCCCGGCTACAAACATGTTTGTATACACTCGCTACCAGACTTCCAATCACCGGTCTAAATAGAAATGAATGTATACAGTATATGGCCCCCAAAACGGAGACGGCCCCCAAAACGGAGGTTTTCATTGAAATGAAGATTCTGACCTGTAGATTTATCAGAATTAAACGATTTTTGTTTATTTTGAAAGAATGATGGTTATACTTAAAAATGAGCATGGTTTTGCTGGTTTGAGACAGATTCAAAATAACATATTTGCGTCTAAAGGAAATATTTTAACAGCAAAATTAGATAACAATTTCATATAACTCACTCTAGCTCCTTGGATATTGAAAATAAGTTATGAAAACGGGGTATAGGAAACTTTCTACACCTAATGCCGTTCAGAAAATGCAAATAGATCTGTGACTTTAGAGGCTGGGTAAAAGATATAGCATCTTGAAGGTCAACCAGTATTTTGGAGCCCTAGAATCAGCATTGACAAAACCGGAAATTCTAAATATGAGAAAAAGCAAAAAATCTTAGAATTCTACTCCTATCACCCTGAGTTAATAGTTTATAAGTTTATAACAAAAAATTAACATTATACATAAAAATTTTCGCTGAATCAGCAAAAACGGCAAATTCTGTCATTTTTTTGCACAATATAGGAGAAAAATATCTTTAAAGCTTAATATTTTCAGTTTCAGTTAAGCTTTTTTTCTAAAATTTTCACAGCTTATTCCATACATGAATGGAACTATTTTCAAAAGAGATTTGTTTTCAAAAACTTGATTAAGACGTTGTTAAATCAAAATTGTCATTCTGAAAATTTCTAAATTTTCGGTTTGGACTTTGCAATATCGAAAATCATGAAATATTTCATAAAAATCATAAATTTTACATCCATCGGGTCGTAAATTTAAGGGAAAACACAAATATGTTCATAGTTTTTCCCACTATTACCACTGGGTTTAATAATTTAATTTTAACTACACCTCCGTTTTGGGGGCCCCAAACCTGCATTTTGACAACCAGGGGTATACTGTAAAAATTTTATCAAATAAATCTATGCCCAAAACCCTCTAAATCATATTTCAAAACTATGGTCAAAATTTTGTATTCATATCTTAAAGATATCTCGAGAAATCGCTAAAATTTCAAACCTCCGTTTTGGGGGCCATTAGAAAAAAGCTACCTATCTTTAAGCGATTGAAATATATTGTTGAAATTGAAAATTTTGAAAAAGAACTTCCAGGAAATAAAGTAGAGATGTTAAAGGTTTTCATGCAGCAAAAATTTTTGTAAAATCTCTTTTCCTCTAGATTTGAGAGAAATTTCAAATTTGATCGCCGTTTTGGGGGCCACATACTGTACACTTTTTCGACCGTAGTCGCGTGGTCAGGCGCGTGCCACTTTATTATTTAATTATCCCCCTAAACTTGATCCAATCCTTTTTTGACACTTTTTTCCATTGTCTATACGTGTGAAAAAAGGACTGGGATGGTTTTAGTGGGATGAAGCGGACAAAAAAATGTCCGCGCGGCAATTGGCGGCTACGGTCGAAAAGATGTATTGATAAGTCTAACCATAATGATCTTCAAGTGAACCCTTTGAGCTAATCCAATTTAACCAAAGAAGGTCGACTGCATGAAATAGTCTTATTTCCATTTTCTGGAAACCCGAAAAGTCTCCCTTTTCGGAAGGTTGTAAAAGGAAATAACATATTTCCGTTTCGAAATTCCGAAAATTTAGGGAGTGGTCAGAAAGTATCTACTAGGGGGGGGGGGGTGGAGGATTCTAGGGGGGGTTCCAAAATTTTTTCGAGGGTTTAGGGGGGGGGTTCAAATTTTTTTTGAGGGTTTAGGGGGTTTGGGCAACTCAAGAGAAAATGTAGGAAGTCTAATTTCATAGTTTTACGTTTCAAGATTTCAAAAATTTTTCGGCCTGACGGCCGACAACTCAGAATTTTTTTTATTTGATATATGTACATGTCATACTAACATTATTTGGGCATATTCGCCTTGCCCTTTTGGTTTGTAGCATTGAGCTAAATGAGGGAAGTAGATTAGTGGCTTTCACAGCTCATCAGAGTGGTTTGAAAAAGTACTTTTTAGAAATAAATTTGTCAAAACAAAGTGTCTTTTAGCTAAAATGGTGGTGAAAAACATCGACATTTTCTCCCGTCGGCGCAAACCATGGTTGTGCCTCCTTAGTCTCTACTAATATCTTATAAATTATATACACAGAACTTTGACAGACCCTGGAAAACCTGAAAATATAGGTTTATAGGGAAATTTCAAACTCAGAGAATTTTATTTTTCAGACTCCTTTTAACAACAGAATAGCTTGTATTTTAGGGTCTCGAGTACCTGATCTTCAAAATTTTCTCCCTTCGGGGCCAACCATGGTGGCCCCTCAGGATATTTTGAGTAATTGAGTAATGCCTCTGTAATGTAGGGAGATTATGTATCAGGGAAAATAAGCCGTAATTTTCTCCCAAAACTTTGGGAAACTCAGAGAAAATAACTCGTTGATTCTTATTTTAACCCTGGACTTTTCCTATAGGAGATCTACCATTTTGATTGACGTTTACACCACAGGGTTTTTTTCTTTTGTTTACTTCAGAGAAATTCCGTCGTAACCATGGAAATCGACGGAAAAAATCCCGTGGTGTAAACGTCAATCAAAATGGTAGATCTCCTAAAGGACTATACTCAACTTTACAGGGCTAAACTATCTCCCTTACCTAATTTTGACATAAAAAACTGTCATACAAATAAATAAGGGGAGGGGGTGCGAAAGTATTTTGGGATTTTTCAAAATATCCTCCACTCCCCCCTAGTAGATACTTTCTGACCACTCCCTAAAGGCTCTTGTCTTCTCTTTAAAATTATATAATGTTAAGAAAAGAAAATACTTAACGTGAGATCGGGTAACTTGCATCAGTGGAGGCTAACATATATGCATAGCCCTCAAATGAAAGACTTGGCTGGTCATTAAAATTTCTTGTCTTGACCAGACAGGTCATTCATTTAAGGGCTATGCATGTTTGCCTCCACTGATGCAAGTTACCTGATCTCACGGTATAAAATGTCTATCAGTTACATCAATATGCCAAAAACATTTTGTTCAACCACCTGCACTTCAAGATAGGCCACCATAGAATGAACTTCCTTTTATAGGATGAACCATATTCATGTGGCTTTCAGCCTTGCACTCCATCGCAGAGCCTATTTGAGATATTTTTATTCATCCTATAAAAGAAAGTTAATTCTATGGTGGCCTATCTTGAAGTGAAGGTGGTTGAACAAAATGTTTTCGGCATATTGATGTAACTGTCTATAGATGTCTTTGACAGGTTTTGACACTTTTTGACCAAAAAAAAAATGCTTTCTTGGACAACCTATCACATAAACACAAATTACCAGACGATCTCAATCGAACGGAATCGACGATCGAACCAGTCGAACCAAATCGAACGCAATCGACCGATTGAAATTCGATTGTCAAACGCAATCGAACGTCAAAATTCTGGGTAATATTCGATTGGTTCGATTGTTGTTCGACTGGTTTGATCGTCGATTCCATTCGATTGAGATCGTCTGGCTTTATTGGGGGGGGGTTTCATGGTTTTCGGAGGAGCGGAATCGGCCCTTTTTTCGGACGGTGTGGCGGAATTTGGCGAAAATTTAGACGGAATTACGGAAATTGTGTTCTCTGACGGAGACGAAAAAAAAGACAATTTTAGTGAGGAAAAACGGCGGAATTTAGCAAAAAAATTTGCGGAATTTCGGAATTGGTAAAATATATTCAAAATTTGCGGAATTTTCGACAAAAATATTGAATTTCAAAGGAATTTTGGTTCAATTTAAGACGGTTTGACGGAAATTGGAGAAAAAATTGGCGGAATTACGGAATAGACCTTTTCGCCTTTCCGTCCGCCATCTTGAATTGTATGCAAAAATAGAGGAACGAAAATGCCGTGGTTGGATTTAGTTGGAAAGTATGCAAAACATATGCAAGTTTACACAAAGATTAAAAAGACAACAAAGCATCTTATAAAGAAATATTATAATCATTAGAACAATAAAAGATGGAATTTCTTAATCCAAAAAGAAATATTTACAGAACAACAAAAGCCTTTTAGAAATTTGTTCTTAAAGACATTGCATATTCTGTTCTCATGCCATTAAAGAATTCCACCAAGACGGAGTACACACATCAAACTTTCAAAACACGCAAACTGAAAGCAGTAATTATGACGTCACACTTTCTCAATGTTTTGATTTGATCATTTGGCGGCTCTATTCCCAGGAGAATAATTTGCCGTCAGCCGAATAAGGATTGTTTTTTACCTTCGCGGGTGATTTTTCAGTTTGAGTTTCTGTCTAATGTTATGGTCTTTTGAAGTGCTTGTTCTAAGAGATGAGTGAATATAATTGTTTTTAGTTTTCAAGAGAACTTATGCATGTAAGTTTTTAATTCATACTTTCTTTTTGCATATGTTTTGCATACTTTCTAAGGGAATTTCACCACGGCAATTCGGCCACCATAATTTTTGCATACAATTCAATATGGCGGATGGAAAGGCGAAAAGGTCTATCGGGTACCCCCTGAAACCCCCCCCCCCTTTATTCTTGCAGCTTGCAAACATCCAAGCTCTCAAATATCACAAGCCGAATGAAATTACTTTCGATTTCCCGTAGAAATTATGCAATGAACAATCCGGGGGTCAAAGAATCTACGATCGAACGCAATCGAACGCAATCGAACATCAATCGAACCCATCGAATATCAATCGAATCTGTAAATTGCGGTAATATTCGATTGAGATTCGATTGCGTTCGACAATCGAATTTCAATCGGTCGATTGCGTTCGATTTGGTTTGACTGGTTCGATCGTCGATTCCTTTCGATTGAGATCGTCTGGAAATTAATTGATAAAAAAATAAAATTGAAATAACCTATCTACATATTGGAGCACTAAAAGATAACACTACAACAATCCAAACAAGAAATGGTGTCGTCGTTAAAACATCAAAAAACATACTCCAAGCCAAAATGCAATGTTTATCAAATACAAGTTCACAGTATCTCGTCAGGAAAACAACCAAAACAATCACGTACAAGTTTCAAAAGTTTATAAAATCCACAGAACCTCTGCTCTGACCTCATGAATGTAAGAACCGGTTCCAAGCATTAACTTGTTCCAGAGGTATTGTCCATATAAGAGTTTGTATTCCAAAGCAAATATTTCTTGTACTGCCCATTCTTCTCAACAATTCTTAAAACTTTGACCAGTTTCACATCTCAATAGAATAGAATGTTAATACCATTTTGCCAATCATTTAATGTCCAAAGTTATGGGGATGTAGCGTTTTCTTCATGTCAAGCAAATGTCTCTCAAATCTTTAAGTTGGTTGGTTTGGTATACGTATACGTTCAACAGGTAGAGGGCAAAGTGATTGTTTGTCCTTCTCTCGTACCCATGTTGGGTTTTTAGCTTCAACCACTTTCGAAAGGTTGCCTGAGTCATCCAAATATTTTTATCTTTCATTTTAGATTTGCTTTTTCTCAATATTGATAACTGAAAATAATAAGTGGTAGATCGATTCATAAAAGGAAACAAAGATAAGACACAAAAATTGAGATTTCCAACTTTGCATCATTCTAGCTCATTACATCAAATTTGACTCTCTAATGTATATCCAGCAATATCTTGACAATCCCATCGAAATATACTCTCAAACTTGGTAAAAAAGTCCAATATATGTTGCTGATTCGATTCACATAAATATCCAATCCCATACTAAACGTCGTACTTCTAGTCTACACAATAGACAGATCCAGGCTTTTAGGCCTTACTCTTGGTCTATAGGCACTGCTATAGGCGGTCACTAGTGACCCCCACCGGGAATTGCTTATTAATAGGTTTAAACATAATAGACAACATTCACAAAAGATGTTTATCAATAGAGATTTTAAATAAAAGAATGTTTAAAACACAGCTGATTGGCTTAGGTTTCGAAACTCTCTATTGTTTCATTAAAACCTCAGTGCGCATGCGATTTATCTGGAGAATTTCAATATTCAAAACAAGAGCAGTGCTCATAGCCCGAAGAGTAGAAGTTTTACGCTCGAAACGAAGGAAGATATGACGTAGCCTACGTACTTCAAGTTGTTCGAAAAATGTTGAAATATCATATTTCGAGACATTTTCATTCAATGTAAAGGCTGTAAAGTTCGTATTTTACAGACTTTGAAATATAGTAAACATAGTATTTCAAGTTGTTCGAAAAATGTCGAAATATCATATTTCGAGACATTTTTCATTAAATGTAAAGTTCGTATGTACAAATTTTGAAAATATAGTAAACACCATATTTCGAGCTCTTTCGAAATATGTTGAAATCTCATATTTCGATACATTTTCATTAAATGTAAAGTTCAAATTTACAAATTTTGAAAATATAGTAAATATCATATTTCAAGTTCGTCGAAAAATGTTGAAACATAAAATTTCCAACATATTTCCCAAATTGAAAATTGGACTTTCCAAATCCGTTTGAAATATAGTGTAAAGTTCGAGTTTACACTATATTTACAAGTTAGGAAATCTATGATTTCGCCCAGTGTTTGTTACTATAGTTAAACCATTTTTTTAATTTTGAAGAGTTATAACCTTATTGGAATAGAACTAATTTTCGTGGGAATTAATTTTAGCGTTTTTCGCGGAAAAGCTGCGAAAATTTGAACCCGCTAAGTACAATTTTTTCCAATTTTATCGACAAACTTGAAAAATCACAAGGAAAATGAAAAAAAAATTGTCCAAAAAAGGGTAAAACTGCGAAAATTAAAACCCGCGAAATGCAATTTTTCCAACTTCTTTTTCGACCGTGAATAATAGTTCCTGCGAAAATTAGTTCCAATAAGGTATATCAAACTTCCCTTATCCTTTAGTTATCCATTGAGAATGCTATTCTTGTGACGCGCGGCCGCCGATGGCCGCTTATGATCGATCCACAAGATCAAGCGAACTGTTGGATCAGAACCAAAGAAGCACAACACGGATTAAAAGTCATCAAATTAACGGACGGGAATTTCTTACGAACGCTCGACAACTGTATCCGAATCGGAATGCCTGTCCTTTGTGAAGAAATCGGAATCGGGGAAACATTAGATCCGTCTTTAGAACCGATTCTGTTGAAACAAACTTTCATGTCGGGAGGTCAGCTCTTGATTCGTCTTGGTGATTCGGATGTCGACTATGATAAGAATTTCCGATTCTACATGACCACGAAGATGGCAAATCCTCATTATTTACCAGAAGTTTGCATCAAAGTCACTATTATTAATTTCACTGTCACCAAATCGGGTTTGGAAGACCAGCTTTTAGGGTAAGTCTATTTCATTTATTTCCAAAGCCAAAAATGAGTCATTTAGCCGAATCAATCAGTCATTAAAACGTTAAATATTGAAGTGATTTGATACCCTCGCCTTTACTTAAAAAGTTGTCCTAAATGCTTTGTGGGTTTAAGCGTTTAAGAAAGATTGGGCTGACGGGGAGTATTTTACGCGATCTTCCAGTGGGGTTACATATAGAAAGATTCGAATTAGAGAGATTCGACTATAGTTGATTTCATATATTATAGCGACCGTAGCATGAAGGTAGAACTTCCAGCTACGGTGCGCAAGGTTGTGGGTTCGATCCCCAGCTGGGTCATACCAAATATTCCCAAAATGGTACTTGATGCCTCTCTGCTTGACGCTGAGCAACTAAAGAGACGGATCAAGGGTAAGTGGAAAGGAGTGGCGCCCTCCCCTACCTTCGGGTAGACAGCTAGAGAAAAGGAAGTCTTCGGGTCGCCCTCGACTTCAAACTTACTTACTTATTTACTTAATTTTATATACCACTAGAATACTAATGCTTTTGATAACGAAAACGTATTTCTTACCATCTTATAGTGATGTCGTTCGATTGGAAAGACCTGACCTCGAAGAACAACGAAACAAATTGATCGTTCGAATCAACAGTGATAAGAACCAATTGAAAGCTATCGAAGATCGTATTTTGAAACTTCTCTTTAACTTAGAAGGCAATATTCTAGATGACGAAGTTCTGATCAACACACTCAATGAATCCAAGGTAAATTTTTCTCCCTTTCTCTTCTTTAAAAGGCATTAACACTACATAGATCTACTCTGTCTCCGGCTAAAGGTAGAGCGGAGTTCGAACTGTGGTCTATTATGTAAGGAAGGCAAAGATTTTGCATCAACTACTGTTGCTTGAGAAAGACAGAATAGCTCTATCTACTGTTTTATTTAAGTAATCGTTTATGTGTTTTTGTTTTGTGTAGCGAAACACAGGATTTCTCTAACCTTGCAGCTGACAAACGATAAGATCGCCCGTGGGCGTTTTGAGGTTGTACAGTCTAATTCGGGACACACTGTAGATGAATTAGAACACGCTTTAAAAGTTTTATTTTTACAAAAGTGTTCCTGTTTCATATCAGACACATGTTTCATATAAGGGCAGTGTCTGCCTGCTGATATAAGCGAGAAAATGTTTTTCTTTTCCTCTTTCTGACCAATCTTGCTCCGCAAACGTGTCAATCCAATGTGAAAAAGCTTTGTGAATTAAAACTGATGAGTAAGCAAACGATATCACACTTATTTCAATTTTAAACTTTTATCAACACTATAGGTGACGTCGGGTATCATCACCAACCGTTTGATTGAAGCTGAAAAAACGGGAGAAGAAATCACGACAGCTCGTGAGAAATACCGTTCAGTGGCCACACGTGGTTCGGTCATGTATTTTGTAGTGGCCTCACTAGCTGAAATGGATCCTATGTATCAATATTCACTCAAATATTTCACACAGGTAAAGCGAATTTTATGTACATGTTGGGTTAAGGGCTCTGACCATAGTCCAAAAATTGATTTTGGTATTTGAACATAAAAGTTATATTTCAGGTTCCTTAACACTTTTAACAAAGAATTGCCCTTATAAATTGCTTTTTAATCGAATCCCTTAAGAGTAATTAAGAATCTAATTGTAAAAATGACGTTATGAACTTAAAAAAGATGTTAATAATATGTTGCATCACTCTCTTTTACAAAAAGTGCTTAGTTTTGATGGGTAATTAACTTTTTTGTTTCAAAATTTCTTTACACTGTCTGCAAAGAATTGAACTATTTTAAATTTTGCGGAAAATTTTTCTAAAACGATGTGTCAAAAGTTATGACTGTTTTTTTAAGCAAAATCCAGATGAAAAATTGATGAAAAACCACTATTTTGAAGATTTCGAGACAAAGAAGCATTTACAAAAATTTTCCGCAAAAATCTTTATTGTTCGGTAAAAGATACACCATCTACTGCAAAAAAATTTTCAAAATGTTTTTTCTTCGCCTAAACTAAGCTCTTCAAAGTTGAAATACTCTTCCTCGCAAAAGTCTTCATTTTCTTCTTCGTCAAATTTTTTCAATGCAACTTTTGAATTTTCAGATTCAGGAATAGTTTGTCTTACAGAAAATGTATAACATGCCATATTTTTGTTGGTTACATCAGTCAGAAAACACATTTTAAACACGGCAATTATGAAAAATTCACTATGGTCAGAGCCCTTAAAAGAATATGATCGGACAAAGATAGTTCTACTTGCAGAGAAATCGGCCAGTGGGGTTGTGGTCTGACCGGATCTGTGAAACGGGGGTGTAATCATAGATTTATAAAGCCCCAAGGGCTAGATGTAGTGCTTTGGCTGAAAAATGTGCCGAGGTTAAAGGTAGGGTGACATTATAAATATAATTTCATCGCTTGATCAATAAGAAGCTTCGCGGGCTTTCAAAACAATAGCACCAATAATATTTGCGAAATTCACTTTTTTTTGCTTGGAAGAGCTTAAAGCACGACATCTAGCCTTCGGGCTTTACAGAAAGGGTGTATGGGTGAAATAACTGTGGGCCTTTTTGTTTCTTTTTGAAAACACAAAGAGGTCCAGTTCAAGTTTTTTTCTTGAATCGAATGATTGTATCTCTGAGTGCATCACATTAATTACCTTTGACTGTTAGATTTTTTGACAGTCATTTTCACACTCCTGTACGGTCTATTGTCTTCGTAACTATTAACTAGTAACTATTTTAATTTATTGCGCCAGTTAAACCGTCAAGTTTCAAGAAAATTTTTGACCTGGTTTAGCTCCTGTTCTTATTATGAACCTTACAGTCTGTTCCTCTAACGATTCCTGCATTGTAACACGCATGCGTAATTTTTCGTTCTTTAAACCATATGTAGTTAATTCCCGTGATAAACAAAGAGGAATGAATTCGTTTTGCCTCATTTTTTAAGGTATTGGGGAAAATTTTAAAATTTGAAATTTGATGGGGGGACCATAAATTTTGGAAATTTTGATTGGGGGAACTTCACTGATCTCAAGGTAATCTCGTAGAAGACCTGTTTAACCAATAAAATTATCCTACTTGAACCAAACCAATTTATCAATAAAACTTTATACCAAAACTTAAAACTTGATTTAAGGCATTTTTGTGTTAACCATATGGGGGAACCGCAAAATCGTCAAATAACTGGGGAAAACAAAAAAAAGGGGACCGAAATTTTTTTTAAATATGATGGGGGATAAAAAAGAGGGGGAATCGGGAAGATTTTGAATTCTTAGTAGGAGGAACCAACCCAGGAGGACACTATGCATTTTTTGAGTACTACAGTCATTTTTCCCAAGAGGTTTAACCTAAAGCCGCATTCTAACAAGACTTTTGTTTGGGGAAATTTCTTTTTAATATAAAAGCAACGTTCCATTTCTCTTAAACTGGTTATTTTGATAATTTTTATTTAATTTGGTCATTTGATACAAGTTCAACCTTCGGTTAGGTATAACAATTGAGTTTAAAGCCCGAAGGGCTAGAGTATAATCTCTAACCTTTCCCAGGCAAGAAAAAGTGATGCCAATTATTTTCCATCCAGAACGCGCCTAGAACACGCCGCAATCATGACGACGGATTGTATCTAGTGGTTCCTTTGTTTTTAAGGACTGCATTTTTTAATCTAGTGATAGAATTTACTTTCAATCCGGCGTTTGTGTAACTAGTGTATATGTATAAGAATTGCGAAGCGATCCAGGCAAGTCACTCGATTCGCAAGTTGCAAGCAAAATATTTATAGGGTCCCACACTAGACATTGCAAGTTAAAATAGATTCATAAACAATTCGTAAATGTAAACCCCGCGAAACCCCGACAACTGCTCAGGTTCAGGAAGACCGAGCCTCTTTAAGGATACACTCAAACACTTCAGGTGTACAAACTTACGACGTTTACATCTACGGGTTTGAGGAAAAATATATGAATTCTTTCATGAATCGTTGTGAAAAGTTCAATAATCATTTGTCCGCCCTGAGTATTTTCATTTCTTAGTTTTTGTTTTAGACTCGTTTTACTTCCGGTTTCGAACAACTCCTTGCGTTCAAAATCGAACTTTGAAATCTTTCTAATAAAAATAACATTCGAAAACTTTTTTCCTAACACAAACACCCCTGTGTCATAGACCCGCTGGAAAACTTGGCAACAATTTTGCTCCGGGAGGGAAAATACCTCTCTAGCCTCTTCAAAAGGTCTTCCTTGCAAAGAGCCCAGAGAATCAAAAAAAGTTAAACAAACTTTAAACATCACTCGGTTTATTGAGACAGGGATGTGAAATACATAGGATTTCAAGACTAGAATTTAATAGAAATAAGTTGACTTATGTCCCACTTATGTAGTTTCAAAATTCAATAACCATATTAATTAGGAATATTGTATTGTATCATTGCATCGTAAATTATGAAAAATTTAACAAAGTTCTAAACGCTGTAAAATCCTGAGATAAAAATAAAGAAAAACCGAATAAAAAAAACTGAGATATAGAAAGTATTCTTCAACGATTCTACTACGTATAACCTCTAAATTTTACTGGCTGTGATTTTTTTCAAAGTTGGGAAACTCTTATCTTAAGTTTGCTGGAGGCAAGTACTTGGCAGTCTTTTACCCTTATACTCTGAGTTGTTGACAAACAGGAGCAAACTCTTCACATAAAAAGTAAAAAATATGTGACTTTTTTTGTACACAGGAATTTAAAACAGTGAAAATGCATCCTTGAACATAATGTCATGTTTTGTCGTTGTATTTCGACATTTTACAAGTCATTACCATTAATTACCATTACCAACAATAAAATCCTTTATAATACAGTCACATATCAATGTTCTATATCTCTGACCATCGTCATCGATGCGTATTCATAAACAACAAACAACCAAAGATCCCATATCATTGAGGGTCGGTCAAGCCAAGATTTCAAAAACAACGACAAACAAACATTTCTCCTTCCACTCACTGAATATGTATAAAAGTTGTGAAGCGATTGAGGCAGGTCACTAAATTCGCAAGTTGCAAGCAAAATTTTAAATCATTCGCAAGAGAAGTAAATAGTCTCGATAAGTATATTTCGAAATCTTCCACCCCTTTAGTTTTTTGTTGCTTCTTTATCCGAAAAATTAGTAAAAACCACATTAAATAACGAAACAATCACAGGACTAATTTCGAAAAACACAGCCTGTCATTCTCGATTTCAATTTACTTAAAGGAACTTGGGGGTGGGTAATTAGGGGAGCAAGAGCTTTGTTTGAACGATTGCAGTTCTGTACTCCAGATTGAATAAAAGCAGAATGATTCCAGTTAGAACATCTTGTCCTAAGAATTAACAATCATTCTGAACAATAGTTAAAATACAAATAATATTCAATTGTCTGATTATAAATTAAATTTACGCGCCTCCAGAGTATATGAAGGGTATACGGCTCTATAAAAAAGTGTCGATTTCCAGTAGTCTCCACAGGAATTACGCGTGTATTTCGTGAAGAGTTTTCGACATCCAGTTATAAATCCAGTTATTTAATTTCAGATGCTCTTTCTCGTCATAAGGGCGAAACAATCTAGATTTTGAACACCAAGGGTGAAACGTAACTGAAATGAAAGAAACAAAAATTACATTACAGACAAAAATGCGAGCACTTCCTTAAATTAAGAAATAATTAATAAACGCGCGGAAGTTCTGAATGGGAAATAAGTGGCTCCATTTCCTACCCAGGAGTCTCGAGTCTAGCCCTTTGAGCTTGGAAGTCAATGGTTACGACATGGTTGTCGCACTAACGTAATAAGTTTCCAGCTCCACACTAATGACATCACTATTAGAGCGACCAGGATTGCCAGGGTTCAAAATTAGGCAAACTTGTTTCATTAATGTTTTTTTCTTTCAATAGGGGTTTGTTCGAGAAAGCTAAACTGGTATTCTCATTCATGATCTGTACAGACATTATGCAACAAGCTGGTCAAATTTCGGACAATGAGTGGAATTACTTCTTACGTGGGAGCTCAGGTGTAGACGTTTCATATCCTACCAAACCTGCAGTGGCTTGGCTGACCGAGCATGACTGGAAAATCTGCTGTAGTTTAGAGGTATGAAATTCACCATTCTTAACTTTTCCCCTTTAAAAAAAAATTCAAAGTAAATGAGTTCTGTTATGATGGACTGGAGTCGTTTATAATCTATGTAATACAGAAATGTGGTTGTTATATGATAATACGACAATACGGGATAACGTCAGTCTAAACTACCGGTATAAACTACATACCAGTATATAGACTGCAGTTTGTCCTTTACTTTTTTCGTTGTGTTTTTTTTGCTAGGCTAGTTAGTGTTATGAGGAATTCTGGATACTTTTGGCTTTCAAACTCACGAGGCTCAAAAATACACTTAAAACGGTATCAAGTACTTCCCTTATTCATATGCAACCCATTCGTCATTCTCGTTGTTTTTAAAAACGCTAATGTCATCTTATTCTGTCTTTTTAATCATTTTTAGCAAAATGTACCAAGTCTGAAGGGTTTTGGAGAATTGGTTACCTCCAAACATTTCAATTGTCAAATCGGAAAGATCTCGGTAAGTTTTCAAAAGGTGTCGAAGTCAATAGTGACCTGGAAAAATTGTTCCTTCAAGATCATGAAAAGATGATTTTCGCCTTCATTGTCAGGCATTTATTAGGCATATGTTCAATGAGGCCCCAAGCGGTTTTCGTGATGACGTGATAGAAACTCTTTTTCATCGTGATTACGTGATTTGGAAATTTTTTCTTCGTGATGTGATGAGCTGGGTGATGAAGACAAAAAATTTTTTTCATATCAGATACATATTTCGTATCAGCACAGTGGCTGCCTATTGTTATAGTATGCTGATATAAGCAAAAAAATGTTTTTCTTTTCCTCTTTCTGACCAATCTTGCTCCACATCTGTGTCAATTCAATGTGAAAAAACTTGTGAATTAAAATTGATGAGTAAGCAAACGGTGTCACTCTTATTTGAAAATAAAACCAGTTTGCAGAGTGTGGCACGTTTGCTTGAGATCTCGAGTGTACAACTCGGAAAAAGTCGAGTACAAGTGCAAAATTTGAGGTTTTCAAGTGCAAGTGCAGACGATTTTTTTACCCCAAGTACTGAGTTTCGCTATTTTCTCCACAGGTGCTGCTAATTTTAGCAAATTTTTGCCTTTTGGGCCAATTTCCGAGGTATATGTGCACCTTGTCCGAACCAAAATTTATCAGGTGTGCTCTTGCGGAACTTGGTATTTCCGAATTTTTCCTCGAGTGCAGCCTTGCCATACTCTACCAACTGGCTTTAAAACCATTCTTTATCTCGATCGATTCTGAATGGTCTTCGTCATCGTTTCAGGACTGGGTTGATGAATATATAAATAAACTTTAAGAATTTCAATTTCTGGCTGTAGGTCGACATCAACCCAGAGCAATGTGACAGCTACACGACCGATATATCACCCGAAATGGCATGCCTTGAACATGAACTTACCAATTTCCAAAGGCTTATCATTATCAAAGCATTCAGAGAAGAAAAAGTCACTTTCGCTATCACTGAATTTATACAAATAAATAAGTTCAACAAGGTCAAGAATTTGTGGAAAGTCCAGCTGTGGATCTTCAAATCCTTTACGAAGATATGTCTTCGACCATTCCGTTGGTCTTTGTTTTATCCACTGGTTCTGATCCAATGAACGCTTTCCTCAGATTCACCAAAGAAATGAACTATACCAAGAGGTGTGTATTAGCATCAATTCTATTCCAGAAATAGTCTGTACCCCCTGTGTTGAGGACGTGGAGGTGTGACGTCCAGGATGGTCTGGAAAATAAAAAATCTAGGGTCTGGCTTTTTGTGTGTGAAAATCCCGGTTGGCCAGTAAAATGAGGTGGAAAATCCAGGATGGTAAGTAAAGCGGGGTCAAATATCCAGGGTGGTCCAAACAGGAGAAAAAAATCCAAGGCGGTCCTGAAAAATTGAAAAAAAATCCAGGGGTCCACCTTTCCCGAAAATGACCTCCTCAACATAGGGGTAACCCTTACAATTTTTTTCTGGAATAGCCCATTGTTAATTCTAACTTCTATTATTCGAACGAGTTCTCATTCCCCATCAATGGGTACAAACTATTGGTCACCTTCATCTGCTACAACATCTACAAGATATTCAACTCCTGCAACTTTGTCCAAAGATTTGCAAACCTGCAGGGTTTGTAGATTGAAATTTGTTCATTGCCTACATGATTTCTTTTCTCCGCCATAACGAACGCCAACTCAAGGATAGCTAAAAATTGCTCTGAAAGGTGAGTCCGCCCGCTGTGGTTATAAAGAGAAGAGAAGCCGCATGGTTTATCCTTGGTCAGTCATTCTTTTTTGACATTGCTAACAAATAGCGGTTTTTAATCTAAGTAAATTAAACCAAAGAATGAAAACAAATATGGCAGATTTTGTAAATTTTCTGTAGGGTTTGTAGGGTTTGAATGTCCCAAAGATTTGCACATTTCTTTTTGCCGAGAAAAGATTGAAATTCAGCTGCAACTCCTGTGATATCTGCAAACAAAGTAGCTCAAGAGGTACTGTGTTTGAATCTCCTTCAAACGCTGCAAAACCTTCAAATTCGTGACCAAAGATTTGCAAATACGGTTTTTTGCAGGGTTTGCAGGGTTTGTAGTGACCAATAGTTTGTACCCAATGAGAAATACTCAAATACTTTCGAAAAAAATATTAGTGCTAATTTCTTATAATCTCATAGTCAAAGAAAACTCTAGAATAATGCTTAGTACACCAGGCGTAAAATTTCAATAGAATATGATTTTCTTTGTAGAATGTGTAACTTATTGACTTATTGACTGCAGTTTGAAGATTCATGAAACCTTTGGGTATGTCTGCAGAAATTCGTCCGGTCTACCTGAACGAGTTTCAGATTGTCATGTCAAGGAAATCTGTTAACTCTTGCCTTCCCTTTCTCTTTTTTAGAATTCATGCCATTTCACTTGGTCAAGGACAAGGCCCTGTCGCAGAAAAACTGATCACTGGTGCTGTGAAGACTGGAGATTGGGTCTTCTTACAAGTTAGTACTATCCAGCTTATTTTTACTTTTCCTTTTTATGTATTAGCACAGTCTTTTTTTTTTACTACTAGTCTTAAACATAAAGATTAGGGGCTTTTGATACCTTATTGGTATATATTTTCGCGTGTTACAAATTTTCGCGGGTACTTCATTTCGCGCGTTTTTTGGTCAATTTTCGCGAAATTTAATACTGTTTAAATTTTTCAAAATTACAAAATCGCGAAATTAAATACACAGAATAAAAACATACTGGTTTAAAATATTTCGCTCTCTCTTAGAGCATCTTCAGTTTTTTTGAATAACAAAGACGTTTAACAATTATATTTAACGACGCTAGAACGGCATTACAATGACTTCTTCAGTTTTTGACGTCACGGAACAACTGGTACACTTCTTTCGCGTATCCGTGGCAGTCTTTGTTGAGACCTGATGGAGCCAGAGTTTGGAGTCTGCACATCCATTTATCTTCGGCACGTTCTCTTTCTGCGGAGGATGAAAAGTCACTTTCTAGGATCATCACCTCAAGGTAAGCAAAGGAGTGGTCGCGATGGAAATGTTCTGCCAACTCTGAATTTTTCGGTCTCTTTCCAATGTCGTAGCGGTGCTTTGAAAAACGCGTTGACAAGGCTTCTCCTGTGTGACCAACGTACAACTTGTCATGGATCTTGCATCTGGCTGCATACACAACGTTCTTCGTTTTGCAGCTACCACCATTGGTTACACGTTTAGTGATACCATTGTGAGTGATTTCTGACTGGGTGACAATGTTCGGGCATAGCATAGCTCTCGATAGAAATTTTCATCCCCACTCACTGAGGGAAAAAGCTCCACCGGGGCTCTGAGACAGGGGTGTAATTAAGTTTGGTGAACAAAGAATTTAATTGTGGCTAATTTGGATTATTTTTGTCACACTTAAATTGCATATATTCTTATGCTTGATTTTAGGTTCTTTTGAATTTTCGAAATTATGAGCATAATTTCATATTGAGAATTGGGTCCCTTTAATGCAAATAATGATTTATTTTGGGTTCCAGATTTTTACCTACATTTAATGTAGTTCGTACCCCCTTCCTTCTTAATGGGGATGACACCTTCGGGGAGGGGGGGGCTAAAGAATTTTCCTGAAAAAGGGGATAACAAGGAAGGGGAATCCCTCACCAAATTGTTCCAGCTTGAGTCATTTTAAGTCAGTTTTACATGTTTTTGAGTCATCTTTTTATTCGAAACTGTTAAAGCTCAAAAACCTTGGGGGATGGGCGTTTTTGAAGGTTCGGAGGATGTCAAGAAGGGGGGATAGACCCCTTCTATGCATCATTTATTTTTGGACCTACCTGGAGAACCCTAAAAATCGACCCGTGTGATCTGTATGTTTTGGTGAAATTGTCAGAAAGACTTCCTTCCTTCCATTCTTATGAGAGGATTTATTATATTACGCCATATTGCCTTTGAAATAAAGTTTTTCCAAACTTTTCTTTTCGAAAATCGATTTTTTTCTTTCTTTCAAATTTGGTAAAAACAGGGTCTGTCGGGCCTGTAGAACAATAAATTAAATTGATTCCACTCTTAATATTCATATAGATATTGAAACCATCAAGTTTAAAGATGCCAACGAGGTCAACATTAAAGATTTACTGAACACTTTCGTTGAACGAAGTGAATGTACATTTCCGTATGATGACGAGAAATATAGTATTAAAGAAGGTAAGAAAGTTGTTCTAATTCTGTCCCTTCTGAAAACTTTGCCAACGGACATCAAATTATTTGGACCCCAGCACTTCAAGTAAGATTCGTGATACACTTTGTTTATAACATCTTTTATATAAATATGTAGCCAAAAATTTAATTTGATTTGACAATATATTTCGAAAACTGTGTTTCATTTTCAAGTCTAAGAAAGAAGAAAAAATATGTAAAAATATATAGAAATCTATATAATATTTGTTGTAACAAACACATCATATCAAACATACATCTTACCCTTACAATTTCAAAGCATAACTGAAAAAAAAAATTCTATTTCAAGTCAAATCAATCACAAGCGCCTTGCTCTTGTATTCGTTTTTAGTGTTTAACGACGGTTTAATTTCTTTTATCTTGATAGCCTCTAGGGTCATTAACTCAGCCTCTACGGAACGCATAGATGAATCAACAATGGAAACGTCATCTATTGTTACAGTTTTATTGCATCTACTAAAATGTGATCCCACGGGACTTGAGACATAGCGATGTTCTTTGAAACGACTTAGTAAATGTCGCATCGTCTGACCGACATAGCTCGCGTTACAGCGAGGACAACAAATTTGGTAAACTACGAAGCTTCTCATCTCTTTCTCAATAGTGGGCTTTAAGGGCAATAAACATGATCTCAGTTTTCTCGTTGTAAACACAATGATGCAGGGCGCATTACATTTTCGTAGAGCATTCGAAAACTTTTCACTTATTTTGCCTCGATACTCAACGTAAACTTTCATCTTTTCAACGCCGTCGACTTCATCTTCAGACTCCTTTTCCTCTGGATGATCTATTTTCCTGATTGTTTTTTGGATCAAAGGTTCAAAAAACGATTTTGGATATTGGTTCTTAATCAACAAAACTCGCGCTCTCTGTAACGAAGTTAAAAAGTTTTCTCTTGTGCTACAAGAACGGTAAATACGATGCACTAAACCAATAACATTAGAGCGCTTGTACCTCATAGGAGATAAGGCATAATAGTTCATCATTAGTCCAGTATTAGTTGGTTTATTGTACCAAGTTGACGTTAAGCAGCAATTTGAACGGGTTATCTTCATGTCAAGAAAAGGAATAGAACATTCTTTTTCCTCCTCAAGAGTAAATTTCAGTTCATTTTTGATGCAATTGATCTCGACTAACTTTGATTGGATATTCTCTTTCTTGATCTCGCGTAAAATATCATCCATATAGCGATTATAAATTTTAGCATCTCCTCGAATTTGGTCATCGTATTGACTCAACCATGCATTTGCCAAGAGTGGGGCAGGAGGGCTTCCCATGGCAAGGCCATCAATCTGACGGTAGTAGCCATCACTCGTTAACATTAAAACATCTTGACTACAAATAGTTAAGAGTTCCTTGAAAGTTTCTTGGTCAACTGGTGGTTTCTTAAATCTACCCGAATATAGAAGATTTGTAGACACGTCGATAGCCTCGAGAACAGGGACATTGGTGTAAAGCGATACGATATCAAAACTCACGAGGACTTCTCCTTCATCCAGGGTAATGTCTTTGAGGCTGTCAGATATCTCTTTCGAAGAGGTATTGATGTTACATTCGGGCACTACGGTAAGCCAGTCGGAAACTTTCTTGGCAATTTTGTGGTAAGCAGATCCTGGCATTGATAGAATTGGGCGTAAGGGTAAATTAGCTTTGTGTACCTTTCCAAGGCCATATAAACGAGGAGCTTGACTTCCAATGGGTTTTAAATCAGAGAACAATTTCTGACTAATCTTTCCTTCAGCTAGCAATCGATTCAGTAGAGCTATTACTTTCTCCTCTTCCTTGAAGACAGGGTGCTTTGCATTCTTGCGCTCTGGTGACCATTTCTTGAATTGCGGTAACCGGACAATATCGCAACATCTTTATTGCTTCTATTTTTTTGCATAAATGTGCCAAACAGTAAACTTTCCAATGTGATAAAGCCCAGCTTTTGGAAAAAGTTGATCATGGTTGTATTTTACTAATGATTTTTTTATTTCCTCCAGGTGAAAATGTTTACGCAAGAAAATTCTTCTAAAGGCTGCCAAAACTACTCTTTCTAGAATTTGAGGTGAGGAAAAGTTTATATTTTCAAATTCCAAACGACTCTTATTTATTATATTAAGTTGTTTTTTTCAAAAATCATTCTTGATATCCTAAAATTTGAAGTTTTTTTCAGCTGTAATCAAATTGTTTCGTTAAGAGCAATTGCAGCTAAGAAAATCCCTGAGTGGGATCATTGATTTTTTTCTTTTTTATATATGTTGTGGGGATTCATGGGTGGAACAAAATTTCAAAATTTGAGCCCCAGAGATCAAACGGTTTCCGAGATATCCCACTTTGAAGTTTGCCGAAAATTGTCTAAAATACAGACCAGTAATTTACTGACCAGAATTTCAAACTGCTCTAGCTTCTTGATTACTTGTCCTAATCACTTGAAATTTGGCACAGACATACACAATCATGAAGTGTATGGTCGTTTTTAGTCGAGTGCCCCCCCGGGTAGTTACCCTGTACAGTGTTGCTCGCGGCTGAGCAAAATCTTTGATAGGAGATTTTGGAAAGTGGTACCCTAAATGTTAGCCACTTTTCAATTTTGGTAACTAGATTGTTATAACATAACGCAACGGTGACACAATAGACTTTATCGGAGCTTTTGATTTTTCTAAAAAAGCAATGCATTGTGGGATTGTTTCGAGTGGATTACAATAGAATCCTCTCGAGGTATTCCTAAGAGATTTCTATTGTAATACACTCGAAAGGGAGACTGATAAGTTTTTCGATCATTTCGCCCAAAAGAAACTGTTCGCTAATTGTTGTCCCTTAATCTATGAGATAAAAACTTGGCAAAATAATGAGTTATTCTAGTTCTCGACTTTAGTATTTTTTTTACCAAGTTACATAATTTAACATTTGCATTTGATATTTTTCCGGCAAGCCGTCATTTGCAGAGACAGGTTATGAACTGGTTTACCCCGAAAGAATTCATAAGCATCGTTCGAAAAGAGATTTATCTACAAAACAAAAGGTTACCGAATATTCGGAGCTGAAATTGCCAATATATCCTAACAGGCTAGTCTAATTCGTAGACCTCTATAAGGAACTCTTTTCATTGGAGGATAAACAGACGGTCTTGCATTAAAAAAAGATGAAAGATATTCATTCTATTTTACCTCACTGGGATAGACTTGGCAAAAATTACTTACTGAGATTGTAGGAAAATCTTTAACCAAGATGATATTCATGACGTAATGTTTTGTACGGAAGCACCCAAAAAGACCGGACGTATCGTAAATGCCAAATATAGGAAAATCTTTCAACTA
Organism: Clytia hemisphaerica; assembly: GCF_902728285.1. Taxonomy (NCBI): domain Eukaryota; kingdom Metazoa; phylum Cnidaria; class Hydrozoa; order Leptothecata; family Clytiidae; genus Clytia; species Clytia hemisphaerica. The sequence goes on along the minus strand of NW_027103855.1, from coordinate 265,477 downwards.
CAGGCAGTGAGCATTTCCCATGTACTGACTGAATTCTGAACTCGCAAAAATCCAAAACTAATATGACATTGTTTCTTCTCATATTTTTAAGAAGGCGATCATGACGAATTTGTTTCTTATCGTATCCCATCAATTGATAAATATATTGTTTTGGATTTGAAAAAACGGAAGTAAGTATTCATGCAACAACGTACCCGTGTAACCCAGGCTTTACTACGTTATTGATGGTTATAACGTCGTACCCGTGTAACCTAGACTTTAATTACGTTCCTAATGATCGCAACCTCGTACACGGTGGACGCCGGAGAATATTATTAGACGTTCTCAGTAAGCATAAAAAGCCGAGTAATAAAAGCCGAGTAATACGCAGTTAACGAGGTTGATACCATAGATTAGCTATTTTTCTTTGGATGAATATTAAACGATAAAGGTATTATTTTTTTTCGCGAACATTTTCCCTTCTAAAACACATACAATGAACTTAAGAAAAGCCTAAAATACTCACGTCCTCTAAGTAAAGATAAAAACAGTATTTATTTCTCAAGACTAAATGGTGGATAAAAAAAAGAAAAGTCCGTAAATTAATTCAATCTCGGTGAGATGAATCTGGAGGATTTTACTCTATACGGAATCTCTACCGCTTTTTATGCAGATATACTGCATGAACGTTTCTTTCACTGGACCCTCTCTGAATTTGTTCCTTGAAAATGAAACATGCAAATTTTAGATCCTTGTTTTCTTTCCAGGTCACATCTTACATCGAACAATGTTAAAATCATAACACACGATGAAAACGGCGATCCCCAAATTGAAGAAGTAAGTGAAAAATATGGCTCTGAAATGATGAATTTTGAGTTTTTTTCAAACAACTTTCTTCTCCAGAAATAAAACGTAATGTTCAGACATTATGTACGGTTTGAATCAAAACGGTTACGAAACGTCAAAATTTGGAAAGTCAAAAAGAGACGTTACAAAGCAAAACCGCGATTGAAATAGTTACGCTTTACTATTTCCATCGGAACGGAACTGATCCGTTCCATTACAGATGAGATGAAGTTTTCATAAGATACTTTAATAATTGGTCATTTGAACTAATAACAAGAAGCCCAAGGGCATGAAGGCCCAGCATTAAAAGTTTTGTTTCTAAATAAGAGTGATAAAGTTTGCTTAAACATCAATTTAAAAATTTACAAGCTTTTTTATATTGAACTGGCACGAATGTGGAGCAAGATTGGTCAGAAAGAGGAGGAGAAAAACATTTTTTTGCTTATATTAGCACAATATTAATATAACAAACTGATATGAAACATGTGTCTGACATGAAACGGGAACACTTATTTGTAAAAATAAAACTTTTGAAAAATCTTCAACAAACATGATTGTGTTAAAGCTCTAACTTAAAGGGAGCAAAAACAAATGATAAAAAGTAAAATTAAAAAGAAACCAGCTTCGAAAACATTTTCCTGCAACCACAGCGGCTGCAGCCTCAGCAGCACTTAAAAAATGCAAAATTTGTATATAAAAATGTCCATAAAAACTGAACAATTTGGAGTTATTGGCTGAAATTTTGTACAGTGACTCACTTTCAGATGCAGATCATAATTCAGTAAGTGTTTTTCCCAAAATGAGGCTATTTCAAGATGGTGTCTGACAGGGTGGCGCCGATAAGCCCTTTTGACCGTTTTGGACTGAAATTGCTTAATTTTCATAGATGAATGTATCTAAAATATCCTTATTGTCTATTTTTTTAATCATTATGATATGCTGAAATTGTGTACAAATTTGAGCTTTTTAGTTCAATTTTACCAGGAGAAACAGGCAAAAGAAACTTGCAAAATCAGACAAACCCGCGATACAAGCTGCAACATGGAGAATGCTCAAAATGCCTTGCAACAACTTTTTACAACTTTTTCAAAACAGTAGATTTGAGCCCAGCTCTAACCACCAAAGTTATTTGTCAGTGATTCTGAGCCCGGCATGTGCTACCAAGCCGCCGCTCCTACTCCTACCCCTACCGTGAGATCGGATAACTTGCATCAGTGAGTGCTAACATGCATAGCCCTCAAATGACTGACCAATCAAAGCAGCAAAATTTCAAAACAAATGAACTACAGTACGCAGCTCCGCTCGCAGCTCTACTCTACCATTTTTGTTTTGATTTCACTTTGTATTAGGACCAGACAGGTCATTCATTTGAGGGCTATGCATGTTAGCCTCCACTGATGCAAGTTACCCGACTTCACGGTATATTGTACAACGAATTTACAGTGGGAAATTTGAATTTATCGCTGTCCTCACTTACTAAAATAAAAACCATATTTCGGAACTTGCGTTTTCTCTTAAAGAGTGTTACCGTTGCAAGAATTTGTTTTGTTTTCAACTTTGTTGAACGGAATTTTTGTCGAATCTGTCATCTGTCAAATATTTCTTGTTCTCAAACTTTGTTGAACAGAGTTTTGGTCGAATTTGTCGAACATTTCCTGTTTTCAAAGTTTAACTGGAACTTAATCGAATACTCACAATTTTAGTGCAGCAACCTTTGAAAGTTTTAATTAATTATGTCGTCTGGTATGTACTGTGGATATAAAATAAAAAAACTGAGCATGATCAAGACTCCTTTAAAAAAGCTCAACAAATATAAAATTTCACCATAATTTTATGCAGAAAAAGTATCAAAATATCCAGCAATACAAATAGAGGCTAGTCTATTCAAACTCTTGCTGTTTGAATAAATTTTTTTGTTGAATATAAAAGCCTGAACACACGTTTCGCACACGTTAAGTTATAATTATTCTGATAAAATGCCTGATTCCTCTTAATCATCAAGGAGATAGCAAGAGAGTAGTAAACATTACATAAGAGAACATACCTGTAATAATCTGGTTGGTGTTTGAACCTTCATTTTGAACAATAATGAGAAAACATGGATGAAAACCCTCAAGCAAAATCAGTGTAAAAAATGCAACTTTCAAAATAGTCTTTTAAAGCTTTTAGGTCAATAAGTATGAGCATCCATTTCTGTGGGTGCAAGTCAGAGCTACACTTAACTAATTGAAAAACATTTGAAACAGTAAACTTTCCTTTATAAGTCTCAAGATCCATAAAGAAATCATAACATTGACCGACAACCAAAACGTGATTCTCAGGCGCCATCTTGGATTCCGTTCGGAGCAAATAAGCCCACGGCCGCAGTAGAATCGATATTCTTTACACCACGCAGCTTAAGACGACCCGAGCAAATCGATTAAATTTTATGCGAATGCCCCCGATTGAATCGCACCAAAAGACCTGGCACGGACAGGAGTGAGAGAGGACAGAAAAACAGACAGGACAGACACACGGAAATTTCCTCTTTAAAGGCCCCTTCGCTCTAGCCACAAGCTCATGCTCTGAATAATTTTTTTTGGAATATTTTCCTTGACATGTGAACTTGCATCCGTTTTTGTTATTTGAAGTCAATCCAACCATTTCCTGATGACTGGTAAGCTTTTGAAAAAGGTCCCTGAAATAATTTGAATCCCGAATAGGGGAATTTCCCGTAGTCACGTGACAACTGAGCTCATATTCTGAATAATTTTTTTTGAATATTTTCTAAGATATGTGAACTTGCATCCGTTTGTTATTTGAAGTCAATACCTTTCTTCCTTGAGTTTTTATGAGCTTTTCAAAAAGGTCCCTAAACTGAAATAACTCCCAAAAAGGGGAATTTCCCATAGTCACGTGACAACTAAGCTCATATTCTGAATAATTTTTTTTGGAATATTTTTCCAAATATGTGAACTTGCATCCGTTTGTTATTTGAAGTCGATACCTTTCTTCCTTGAGTTTTTATGAGCTTTTCAAAAAAGGTCCCTAAACTGAAATAACTCCCAAAAAGAGGAATTTCCCATAGTCACGTGACAACTAAGCTAATATTCTGAATAATTTTTTTTGGAATATTTTCCCAAATATGTGAACTTGCATCCGTTTGTTATTTGAAGTCAATACCTTTTCTTTCTTGAGTTTTTATGAGCTTTTCAAAAAGGTCCCTAAACTGAAATAACTCCCAAAAAGGGGAATTTCCCATAGTCACGTGACAACTAAGCTCATATTCTGAATAATATTTTTTGGAATATTTTCCCAAATATGTGAACTTGCATCCGTTTGTTATTTGAAGTCAATACCTTTCTTCCTTGAGTTGTTATGAGCTTTTCAAAGTAGGTCCCTAAACTGAAATAACTCCCAAAAAGGGGAATTTCCCATAGTCACGTGACAACTAAGCTCATATTCTGAATAATTTTTATTGGGATTTATTCCTTAGTTTGTGTGCATGCATCCGTTTTTTATTTCAAGTTAATATCTTTTTTCGTTAAGTTTTTATTGAGCTTTTTCGAATCCCGAATGCGAATCCCGAATCCCGAATACCGAATACCTAACTCCAGCGAATCTACCAACCAAAAGTACTTAAAAAAGGTGCATATATGAAATAAATTATAAATTACGATCTTACCATTTTTCTTCAGATGCTAATGTGATCTTTTCTTGAAAATCATTTTCATATCACAACTACACAACTTCAGTTTTCGTGGCTGATAGTGATAAGCAAGAGCTCTTTTTTCAGTTGATTAGATTAAAAATATAAAACAAAGGCTCTATTAACTAAATTTTTGACGCCTTCACAAAAGAATACAATGAATCACGAAGAATTAGCTTGTGTAAAGAAACCAATTAGTTTAATTGAATTTAAAATCATTCCGAAAATCTTCATTCTCGAAAAACAGAAGATATGAGTTTCACGGTTCATTTACGAAAAAAGTTGCTGAAATACTGAATGTGTAAAAAGTATAAGCAAAAGAAGATATGATATCAGAGCGGGTAAGAGCGCCAGCATGTTTAGAAAGTCTGCTCTCGTGGGTTCAGCCTTTAATGACAGCCAAGGTGAGAACTGTGTTTTTATCGAAGAAAACATGCATTCAATCGCAGTTCCATCTCCTCGTGCTTCGACTTCGACTGAATTACTGTCCTACCATCAAGAAACGAAATAATAACAAACACCAGAGATGGTAAACCGATGACGAACAGAATGACTGCCGTAAGTTTCCTCGTCATACTGCTCTTATATTTAGTAATTTTAAAAGAATTCAGAATGTAGCGCAAACAGCAAATGCTGGAAGTTTTAAAACAGAATGCCAGTAGAGCCAGTAGATACAATATTTTGAGAGCTTTTTGACTGCACACAAAACTTTTGAATGAAGGATGTGAAACTGTACAAGTGACACAATTATCTCTTTCTTTTTTAAGGTAAATTTTGGGACTTGCGCACATTCACAGCTGAATAGCGCTGACAAAATTGTGTTATAAAAGCAGCGTCTGAACGAGTATTGAAGACAGTGCTGACTTATGTGAATTATTGGAAAGATTTCAATGAACAGGTCATACATAGGGAAGATCAATAAGTTTTTGCTATGACAAATGGTGAATACTACCGAAAGCAAATTACAGGATTTAAGAAAATAATACACGAAGAATACAAAGAGACTCAACCAAGTACAACGACCTTTGCATCACATCTGACAATACTTTGTAAATACCCTGACTATCAGCAGTTATATAATTGGTATTTGATTGTAGTTACATCGCTTGATCTGAATCTTGTTAATTTAATTACTTCCAGTTTAAAATTTTTTCGGAATTCCGAAATTTTATGATTTTTCTGAATTCCGAAATTTTATGATTTTACGAAATTCCGATTTTTTATGACTTTTTCGGAATTCCGAATTTTTATGATTTTTCGGAGTTCCGAATTTTAATGATTTTTTCAAAATTTCTAATATTTTGATTTTTCGGAATTCCGAATTTTTATCATTTTTTCGCAATTCCGAATTTTTCTTATCATAATGTTTCCTAAACTTTCGATTTTTCGGAATTCCGAATTTTTCACCTTTAAGAATTTTATTTTATCTTACTTTCAAATGTTGGTAGATTTCAGTCCTGAATATCTTTGAGTTATGGTGAAAAATTTTGATCATATTATAGAAACTCTAAAATTTAAGTACTTTCTTCAACATAATTCTTCATTTGTGAATTATTAGTAAAGATTTACCTTTTTTATCTATTTAAGTCAGAAAAGAATTACACCAAATAGCACAGTGTTCACTCTTTCTAAAAAAGTTAACAAATCTTCAACCCGTAACTTTTTTTATTAGAATTATGTCTTGAAAAAACTATGAGAATCAGATTTGCATATTTCTATGAGAAAGTACCTTCATTTTTAAGGCATACTGGAGAAGTGGGACGTGGGACGGTGGGACGCTCAGGTGGGACGCTAAGGTGGGACGGTAGTGGGACGCTAAGGTGGGACGCTCAGGTGGGACGCTAAGGTGGGACGGTAGTGGGACGCTCAGGTGGGACTGTAGTGGGTCGCTAAGGTGGGACGGTAGTGGGACGCTCTCTCGTAAGGCTTTTGTATTTTTGCTTCTCTGATAATTATGTACGAGTAAAAAAGAACTCAATATGAGTAAATGAATACTTTCACAAAACACATATACATGATCTGTTCTTCAGTTTTCAACCTACACAGGATTTCGGCCAAAATATTTGATTTTTTTTAGGATCAGGTTGACATTACAGGGCCCATGGGCACCAAGCCTATCAGTGAGAGTGACTGATACGCTTGGCGCCCATAGGTAAATTTACTGACCCAAAGTAGACCCCGCCTAATTCTCCACCCAGTTTCACTAATACGCTTCGCACCCAAAACGCGTTAGAACCTAGACCTTTCACTGATACGCTTCGCACCCAAAACATCTTAGAACCACACCCTTCCACTGATACAATTCGTACCCAAAACGCGTTAGAACCTAGACCCTTCACTGATACGCTTCGCACCCAAAACACCTTAGAACCACACCCTTCCACTGATACGCTTCGCACCCAAAACGCGTTAGAACCTAGACCCTTCACTGATACGCTTCGCACCCAAAACACCTTAGAACCACACCCTTCCACTGAAACGCTTCGCACCCAAAACGCGTTAGAACCTAGACCCTTCACTGATACGCTTCGCACCCAAAACATCTTAGAACCACACCCTTCCATTGATACGCTTCGCACCCAAAACGCGTTAGAACCTAGACCCTTCACTGATACGCTTCGCACCCAAAACATCTTAGAACCACACCCTTCCACTGATACAATTCGTACCCAAAACGCGTTAGAACCTAGACCCTTCACTGATACGCTTCGCACCCAAAACACCTTAGAACCACACCCTTCCACTGATACGCTTCGCACCCAAAACGCGTTAGAACCTAGACCCTTCACTGATACGCTTCGCACCCAAAACACCTTAGAACCACACCTTTCCACTGAAACGCTTCGCACCCAAAACGCGTTAGAACCTAGACCCTTCACTGATACGCTTCGCACCCAAAACATCTTAGAACCACACCCTTCCACTGATACGCTTTGCACCCAAAACGCGTTAGAACCTAGACCCTTCACTGATACGCCTCGCACCCAAAACGTGTTAGAACCACACCCTTCCACTGATACGCCTCGCACCCAAAACGCCTTAGAACCACACCCTTCCACTGATACGCCTCGCACCCAAAACGCCTTAGAACCACACCCTTCCACTGAGTGCATCGCCTAGCGAGGGAAAAGAAATGTTTTCGATGTGAAGGTTCTAATCATTTCTCTAAAAGTTCAGTGTGTAAAGGACCATCAAATAAAACCTGGAATAGGGATAGTAATAATACAGACTTTATATTCAAGGGGAGGAAAGCGAGATAGAAGCTTTTTTCTTGGGGGAAGTGACAAGATCAACGAACAGCAATCAGAACAGATATCAAGTTGCAATGAAGATAGACAAGACAAATTCTAAAATCAAAGTAAATAGAGTTACTTTGATCAAAATCAAAATGAAGATCGTCACTGCCGCCGAGTTTCAGTTATTGGAAAAAAAACATTTTTCTTTATTTGGAATCCTGCTGAAAAATTTGAGTAAACTTGATTGAAAGTTAGTTGGACCTGATAAGCATAGATTTAAATGACACGGGTGTTTCGTTACGAGCCTGAATTGGGAAAAAGTCAATGTTTGAAGTGATATATCTGTGACCAAGTACCCACTCCACTACTGGGACAACCAGGAATTGAAGCTATGGAGCTTGTTACAATCATATCAGGAATCAACTTGGTGGAAGACCAAAAGTAGAACAAAAATAAAATTATAAACAGTGAGAATGACTTTGTAAAATATTATAAAGAGATTTTGGGGGTCTAGGGCAAGTGAAAGGAGGGCTATTTCACATTGATGTCGACGAATCAGCCACACCATTCCACATTATCTGCACCGAGTAAAGTTCAAGTTCCGTTACTGGAACCATTGCGAATGGAGATTGATCGCATGCTGCAGATGGGAGTTATCGAAAAAGTAGAACAACCAACAGACTGGTGTCATCCAATAGAAGAAGAAATCATGAAAATGATAGTAGATTGAAAAAACTTTTAGGACGAATGAAGGACAACAGAGTTACTTTAAATGCTGACAAATGTGAATTTAGCAAGGACAGAGTAGAGTTTTTGGAATTTGCTATATCAGAGTGTAAAATCAATAAGCCTTTTCCCCAACCCACAAAATGTTACAAAGCTTAGACGCTTCCTAGGAATGGCACAACAACTATCTCGTTTTTGTCCAAAATTGTCTAAATCAGCTGAACCACTTCGAGGATTGCTTAGTGTGAAGAATGACTTTCTATGGACGGAAAATCACACAAAAACTTTTAACGAGGTTAAAAAAGTGTTATCGTCCCCGAAAACCCTGGCTCTATATGATCCGACTAAAGATAATGAAATAAGGACATATGGGAATCTACTCAACGGAATAAGTGTAATACTATACCAGAAACATAAAGACGATTGGAAGCCTGTTGATTGTGCTTCAAGAGTCCTATCCAGAAGTAAGAAAAACTACTGTCCCATAGAGTTAGAGATATTAGTTGCTACGTGGGGAATGACGAGAATAAACTTATATTTACAATTTATTTATTTACAGTAATAATTTCCCAGGTCTATCGACATCTATGAAACAATCATGCTTAATATTTTACAATTTATGGAGATCTTTTTTCCCATTCTGTGAGCAATTTTTCTTTGAAGTTGGCGACAGATGTTGCAGCTACAACATCAGCTCCAAGACCATTCCATATGTCAATACTTCTATAGAACAACGAATTTGTTTGATACCCTCTGACACCATCATTTGCAAAGTTTCTTTGTAGTTCGTAATCGTGCCGACGTTTTGGGCGTTCGCGAAGGACAAACTTTTGACAGGCCGATGATTTATCATAAACGTGAAGATGTTTATATACTTCAACCATATCGCCAATTTTACGTCTGATTTTCAGTGTCGGAGACGGTATTCGTAAGATTTGTTCTTGTACCCGCTAACCAGTCTCGTGGCCCTTCGCTGAGCACTCTCGATGGCATCGATGTGTTTGATGAGTCGTGGAGACCAAACGGCTTCAGCGTACTCAAGATGAGGTCAGACAAACGCTATAAAAAGAGTGCGGAGTATTTCTGGTGAAAGAAAGTCAAAACTTCTGCTGATCAGACCAACGATTGAGTTAGTTTTCTTGATTTTACCAAAGATGTGTTCTTCAAAATTCAGTTCCCCGACGATAATCACTCCGTGATCTTTTTCTTGATCCATGTGCTCCAGGATTAACTCGTCTATGTTGTATTGATGGGCATGTTGGATGTTCCAAAATTTTCCCAGTGTTAGCACGTGGCATTTATCTGGGTGGAATCTGAGTAGCCAGTCCTTTGACCATCTTTCCATATTCAGCACTAATTATCTCCTCAACAAGCTTAGTGTCGTCTGCAAAGAGGTACATGTCAGAGCTTGTAACCTCAGGTAGATCGTTGATATATAACACAAAAAGTAATAGACCAAGAACACTTCCCTGTGGGACACCGCTGAGTACTTTACCTTCCTTGGATAGTTTACCATTTACCTTGACATACTGAAAACGATCCGACAGAAAGGATTTGATCCAGTCTAACGTGTATCCTTTGATACCGTATGCGTCGAGTTTCTTGATAATGATGAGTAAACTGCGGTGTGGTGGAACTGTATCGAAGGCCTTGGCAAAGTCGAAATAGATATCCTACTACGCAATAGATAACATTCTAACGTCCTACAAGGACTACAACATTTCAATTTAGAAAGCGATCATAAGCCCCTCATCCCTATATTGAACACTAAACTTATTTCGGAACTATTACCCAGGATTCAAAGAATGAGAATGTTAAAATTTAATTTTACAGCATCATACGTACTAGGCAAAAACCTTTATAGATGCAGATGCGTTCTTGCGAACACCATGCTCAAAACTATCAGAAAGTGATATTATTTATGAACAAGAAATTAACATTCACGTGAAAAACGTTATGACTACCTTACCAGCCTCCAACGAAATGCTTACTAAAATTTCCAAAGAAACTAAAGCAGAAAAACTATTAGAAGAAGTACAATATCACATTCATAATGGCTGGCTAATAAATCACAACCAGTATTCACCATACTGAGAGCATAGAACTAATTTGACAATATTGAACAATTTGTTGATGTTAAGAGATGGAATAGTTATACCGAAAAAAAATGCAATTTCTGGAACTGGAAATTCTGACTAGAATACACGCTGGACACAACGGGATAGAAAGGTGCGAGCAAAAACGACGATCAAAACAGAGTGTTTTTTGGCCCGGCATGGTTAGGGACGTTGAATCAATCGTGAAACAATGTAGAACTTGTGCAAGATTACTGTCAAAGTATTATCAAAGCCGAAGAGTCCATCATTGCATCAAGGCATTCCGGATAGAGCATGGCAACAAGTGGGTAGCGATATATTCTATTTTGGAGGAGAGAACTATTTAATTGTTGGTGATTACTATTCATTGTTGCCGAGGTTTACGCCTTATCTTCCGCAACATCTGACTTGGTTAGTATCCAACCAAAACATTCTAATGGGGCTACTTATCCTTAGAATTAGAAACTGACCCTTACAGTGTAGACTATCACCAAAACAACTTCTTATGGCTCGACAATTGACAGACAACTTACCCAAAATTCATGAGCCCAGACCTGAGATGCCTCAGAGGAATCTTAACAAAGAAAGATTACCCCAGAAAAGTTACCATACGATATGAAATTATAAATTACAAAACTAGAACTTTTTGTTACAGGTAGTAAAGTGGCAATACAAGACGCTAAAATAAAACAATGTCAGCAAAAGGAACGGTCCTAGTGGCCCCAAGATCATACACGTCATGATCGTAAACGTTAACAGCAAAATATTGAGAAAATAAATCAACTGAGAAAGGTATACAATCATCAGGCCAACACCTAGTCACTTACCTAGAGAAAGGGTCCCCTTGCCCCTAGCTCCCTACCTGGGCCCCTCAAACCCCAATCCCAAGGAAAATGAGCTTTTAGAAGGCTCTGAATCAGACCCTATTCCCTATGATTTAACAGACTCTGACGGTGGGTCAGACGGAACAGTACCTTACAATATGGAGATGAGTGATTTTAAACAGGAAAGCGTAAAAGACAGTGATGAGATGAGATACACAACTAGAAGTAGGCGCGAGGTTTGTAAGCCAAAACAGTTTGAAACATGATGTGAACGTTTAAACTATTGATGGTATTACTAATTGTATTAAGGGAGATGTTAGGATCTAGTCTATAATATAGTCAGTACCATAATGACTGCTTTGTTTCGTATAGTCAGGGCCGGTACTTTAGGATGTTTATCTTAGAATCAATAGTTTACGCAAAATAGCAAAACCGGGGGTTTTTGATCTTGTGGCGGAAATATCTCGGGATTGGATGGTCCGATTGACTTGAAATTATCAACACAGCTTCCCCTCGTAGAAAAGTCTGATCTGAGTGATACAGATTTTTCAAAAAATGTTTTGTTGATTTTATAATTGGGAAAAAAAAATTTGTGGGTTTTTACCCTCAGATTTTATTATTTTTAACAATGTTTTTCACTCAGATCACAGAAGGTCACTAGGGTATCAAAAGCTAGCTCCTTCTGGTTGCTGCTGAGATTTTCTGAGGTTAGTTAAGGAATGTCCAAAACCTTATCGGGTGCGATGCCCGCCAGTTTCCATCGTTTTTAGAAAGTCATGTACAGCTGAGAAGAAGCGTTTTGACGAGAGGATTCCAAGAAGTGCTGTGCCAAAAACTCAAAATAATCCTAATTCGAGATATCGGCAATTCGTCCAAAAACACGATCATTCACGAACACGTTAAAACAGACGGCTTCAATAACGTCGTTAACGAAAAACGCCGATGATTTCATTTATGTTAATGCGATTCACGCAAAATTTCGACTGGGGTGATGCAGATAACCATTCTAACATTCTAACGGTGTTTTTCGATGACGTTATTGAAACCATTATTTTGACGAGTTTTTTCGACGGATTTTTGCCACCGCAGGGAGCCTAAAGCGACCAAGAATGGCATCCATAGCTTCACGTATAAGGAAGTTGGGCAAACATCTCATAATTTTGCGCGCGTTTTTCAGTCTTTTAGTTCCGCTTAAATGGTGTCCCGGTAGCATTCTCATCTTGATTGTCTCTCGTTTTATCATCATCAAAAAGAATTTTCCTGAGCTAATTGATCTGATTACCAAGTTTGAAAGCTCAGTTTGTCTTTTTTTTACCCCTAATGAATCTAGGAAAATCTCTTTTTTAGGAAATTTCCTTTTTTATACCACAAATAGTTATTAAGTGCTCCACGTAGGTCAAAACAATCACAAAGTATTTGAGTAGTTATGCTACCATGGACTTATTATAGAGACTCTTGATAAACATGGAATGAAATGGTGGAGAGCCAAGTATTGTCTTTCTATTGTTTCAGAAAACAATCGATGTACTGAATTTGTTGGCAAAGGATAAATGTCATGGCGGCTCGAAGGACTCTGATTTTGAAAACTGATTAATACTCTTATTTCTAAAATGTTCTCTAACTTTTTCTATTCGTACTTTTGTTAGCAAAAAGTTTGAAAATAAATGTGAGAATATCAAGCGGATACATTTATGAAATCTGGTGTGAGAAAAAAATCTAAGGACGAGTAAAATCAAATCAAATGCTTATAATGACACGAAATGTTAAATTGGGAATAACTTTCCGAGAAGAGCTGAGATTGACATACATTAGGCGTGAGTCTCATAGCTCCACTGTGGTATGAAAAATTTTAGGTGGCACGGTGTATTTTTTTAGGTTGAAGTTTAAAAAATTCTGGTGGCAATATCCAATTTCTTATAAATAGCATGTTTCTACATCTTTCTCGCATTTTAAAACGTCATAACGACGTATAATTAGTGATTAATTAGATGAGTTTGAGTGTTGAAGGAGGGTGAACAATAATGTCATTACTGCGAACAAGGCTTGAACATGAGATACCAGTAAAAATCAGTCAGTTGTTAATCCAGGGTCTATAATAATTCCATGATGCTACTAAACAACCGTGCACATTAGTACAATAGCATATGAGAGCAGTTTCCTTAGATACACAGTTTTTTATAAAACACCAATAACTTATGGCTCTGGCTGGGCTGTTTTGAATTTTATGAGTTTTTCAGACTTAAATGTCCTTTTCATATTAATTAAAATGGAAATCTGTACTTCTCAGCAATTTCTGAAATCTGAGGCTCACATTGTTTTTAACTTGTTCTTAGGTTTTGGCCAAATTTCAGCCTTGTATTATTATAGAATTGTTCTTATAAAAAGGCTTTACTTTTGAAACTATAACTGTAAATCACTCCCTTGACACATTTGTTAGCATTTGAAGACTGAATTTTATCTCAGATCAGATGGGAAGTCCAAAATCACTGTAGGGCTAATACCGATAGTCTCGGTAAAGGGGTACGGTTCTATTTCGTATTCGGTGAAACACGGAACAATGAGAACGTCAGGGCTCTATTTCATTTTCGGTGCAACAAATTATTTCTCAAAAGGCAGATCTGGGTTTGATATTTTATTTTGAGTGTTAAACGTGGAAGAGTGTGGTTCTAAGGCGTTTTGGGTGCAAGGCGTATCAGTGGAAGGGTGTGGTTCTAAGGTGTTTTGGGTGCTAGGCGTATCAGTCGAAGGGTGTGGTTCTAAAACGTTTTGGGTGCGAGGCGTATCATTGAAAGGGTGTGGTTCTAAGGCGTTTTAGGTGCGAGGCATATCAGTGAAGGGTCTGGATTCTAACACGTTTTTGGTGCGAAGCGTATCAGTGGAAGGGTGTGGTTCTAAGGTGTTTTGGGTGCGAAGCGTATCAGTGGAAGAGTGTGGTTCTAAGGTGTTTTGGGTGCGAAGCGTATCAGTGAAGGGTCTAGGTTCTAACGCGTTTTGGGTGCAAAGCGTATCAGTGGAAGGGTGTGGTTCTAAGGTGTTTTGGGTGCGAAGCGTATCAGTGGAAGAGTGTGGTTCTAAGGCGTTTTGGGTGCAAGGCGTATCAGTGGAAGGGTGTGGTTCTAAGGTGTTTTGGGTGCTAGGCGTATCAGTCGAAGGGTGTGGTTCTAAAACGTTTTGGGTGCGAGGCGTATCATTGAAAGGGTGTGGTTCTAAGGCGTTTTAGGTGCGAGGCATATCAGTGAAGGGTCTGGATTCTAACACGTTTTTGGTGCGAAGCGTATCAGTGGAAGGGTGTGGTTCTAAGGTGTTTTGGGTGCGAAGCGTATCAGTGGAAGAGTGTGGTTCTAAGGTGTTTTGGGTGCGAAGCGTATCAGTGAAGGGTCTAGGTTCTAACGCGTTTTGGGTGCGAAGCGTATCAGTGGAAGGGTGTGGTTCTAAGGTGTTTTGGGTGCGAAGCGTATCAGTGGAAGGGTGTGGTTCTAAGGTGTTTTGGGTGCGAAGCGTATCAGTGGAAGAGTGTGGTTCTAAGGTGTTTTGGGTGCGAAGCGTATCAGTGAAGGGTCTAGGTTCTAACGCGTTTTGGGTGCGAAGCGTATCAGTGGAAGGGTGTGGTTCTAAGATGTTTTGGGTGCGAAGCGTATCAGTGGAAGGGTGTGGTTCTAACACGTTTTGGGTGCGAGGCGTATCAGTGAAGGGTCTAGGTTCTAACGCGTTTTGGGTGCGAAGCGTATCAGTGGAAGGGTGTGGTTCTAAGGTGTTTTGGGTGCGAAGCGTATCAGTGGAAGAGTGTGGTTCTAAGGTGTTTTGGGTGCGAAGCGTATCAGTGAAGGGTCTAGGTTCTAACGAGTTTTGGGTGTGAAGCGTATCAGTGGAAGGGTGTGGTTCTAAGGTGTTTTGGGTGCGAAGCGTATCAGTGAAGGGTCTAGGTTCTAACGCGTTTTGGGTGCGAAGCGTATCAGTGGAAGGGTGTGGTTCTAAGGTGTTTTGGGTGCGAAGCGTATCAGTGGAAGGGTGTGGTTCTGAGGTGTTTTGGGTGCGAAGCGTATCAGTGAAGGGTCTAGGTTCTAACGCGTTTTGGGTGCGAAGCGTATCAGTGGAAGGGTGTGGTTCTAAGGTGTTTTGGGTGCGAAGCGTATCAGTGGAAGAGTGTGGTTCTAAGGTGTTTTGGGTGCGAGGCGTATCAGTGGAAGGGTGTGGTTCTGAGGTGTTTTGGGTGCGAAGCGTATCAGTGAAGGGTCTAGGTTCTAACGCGTTTTGGGTGCGAAGCGTATCAGTGGAAGGGTGTGGTTCTAAGATGTTTTGGGTGCGAAGCGTATCAGTGGAAGAGTGTGGTTCTAAGGTGTTTTGGGTGCGAAGCGTATCAGTGAAGGGTCTAGGTTCTAACGAGTTTTGGGTGTGAAGCGTATCAGTGGAAGGGTGTGGTTCTAAGGTGTTTTGGGTGCGAAGTGTATCAGTGAAGGGTCTAGGTTCTAACGCGTTTTGGGTGCGAAGCGTATCAGTGGAAGGGTGTGGTTCTAAGGTGTTTTGGGTGCGAAGCGTATCAGTGGAAGAGTGTGGTTCTAAGGTGTTTTGGGTGCGAAGCGTATCAGTGAAGGGTCTAGGTTCTAACGAGTTTTGGGTGTGAAGCGTATCAGTGGAAGGGTGTGGTTCTAAGGTGTTTTGGGTGCGAAGCGTATCAGTGAAGGGTCTAGGTTCTAACGCGTTTTGGGTGCGAAGCGTATCAGTGGAAGGGTGTGGTTCTAAGATGTTTTGGGTGCGAAGCGTATCAGTGAAGGGTCTAGGTTCTAACGCGTTTTGGGTGCGAAGCGTATCAGTGGAAGGGTGTGGTTCTAAGGTGTTTTGGGTGCGAAGCGTATCAGTGAAGGGTCTAGGATCTAACGCGTTTTGGGTACGAAACGTATCAGTGGAAGGGTGTGGTTCTAAGATGTTTTGGGTGCGAAGCGTATCAGTGAAGGGTCTAGGTTCTAACGCGTTTTGGGTGCGAAGCGTATCAATGGAAGGGTGTGGTTCTAAGATGTTTTGGGTGCGAAGCGTATCAGTGAAGGGTCTAGGTTCTAACGCGTTTTGGGTGCGAAGCGTTTCAGTGGAAGGGTGTGGTTCTAAGGTGTTTTGGGTGCGAAGCGTATCAGTGAAGGGTCTAGGTTCTAACGCGTTTTGGGTGCGAAGCGTATCAGTGGAAGGGTGTGGTTCTAAGGTGTTTTGGGTGCGAAGCGTATCAGTGAAGGGTCTAGGTTCTAACGCGTTTTGGGTACGAATTGTATCAGTGGAAGGGTGTGGTTCTAAGATGTTTTGGGTGCGAAGCGTATCAGTGAAGGGTCTAGGTTCTAACGCGTTTTGGGTGCGAAGCGTATCAATGGAAGGGTGTGGTTCTAAGATGTTTTGGGTGCGAAGCTTATCAGTGAAGGGTCTAGGTTCTAACGCGTTTTGGGTGCGAAGCGTTTCAGTGGAAGGGTGTGGTTCTAAGGTGTTTTGGGTGCGAAGCGTATCAGTGAAGGGTCTAGGTTCTAACGCGTTTTGGGTGCGAAGCGTATCAGTGGAAGGGTGTGGTTCTAAGGTGTTTTGGGTGCGAAGCGTATCAGTGAAGGGTCTAGGTTCTAACGCGTTTTGGGTACGAATTGTATCAGTGGAAGGGTGTGGTTCTAAGATGTTTTGGGTGCGAAGCGTATCAGTGAAGGGTCTAGGTTCTAACGCGTTTTGGGTGCGAAGCGTATTAGTGAAACTGGGTGGAGAATTAGGCGGGGTCTACTTTGGGTCAGTAAATTTACCTATGGGCGCCAAGCGTATCAGTCACTCTCACTGATAGGCTTGGTGCCCATGGGCCCTGTAATGTCAACCTGATCCCTCGACCTTTTTCTCGCCAAACTAATTTTTTATGATCAAGACTAATTTAAATTTGCACAATGTTCTAAGTTGTAAATCAGCTTTTTAGTGAATTTAAATGTTTGACCACCCTACTTAGTACCTGGTACTAAGTAGTTTTTCACTTGCCAATTTTCATCACCCACCTGACAGTGGTTCCTACAACTTGGTACATGTCCCCTGGTTATTCCCACTAAATAAAGGGACAATTTCAATTGCTTCATAATTTTTTTACATGTGATTTTGATTGTCCTTATTTAATTGTTTGGGTAACGGAGAAATGTGATCTATATATTAAAAAGAATAGACTAAACCCCCACCTTTCCTTACTAAACAGGATTAGAATTGACCAGTACCAAACCAGCCTCTTGCCACCTAAAAACTGTATAATTTTTCTTTGGTGATAGAAAGAGAGTAAAGATACGTATTTCGAGCGCTAACAGCGCATCATGCATCATTTCCCCATACTGCCGATTAAATTGATTGAATTCCTTGCAAAACGTTTCCTACTCGCTCACTCAATTACAATCCAATCACGTATACCTGAATCCCGCATTCAATGGTTGTCAATATGTTCAAACTGATATCCCTCTTTCAAGATAGATAACCATTGTCAGATGACAATACATTGAATCTCTTTTCTTGTTCAGGTATTTATCAAGTCAGAGAGCCTTTAACGAGGGCATCGATTGGGAAGGCAGCCTTGTGACTTACAAGTTAGAGAACTTAAACCAGCATTCCAACGAAACCAAATCATTGTTTCAAACTAGTGATTATACGGGACCGCTTTGTTTACAAGAACAGCTAGATATCATTTCCCTTCTGCCAAATAATCATCACTTTTTATGGTCTTTGAACGATCCCACTGAACGGCAGGTCAAATTCGTACAGAGATTCAGCACTTGTAAAAAGTATCCTTGTGGCTCACCGAGAAATCGAATCGTGAATACGGTTGTTTACAATGCCTCGCCGAGCTGCATCATTAAATCTATCCACGTAATGCTCAATCTGTATGAGGACCCTGCGATCAAAGCTCCGCCATCAAAAAGAAGAAAATGCGTTTTCAATAAAAAGAAGAGAGCTGTTATTGATACTTCTTTCATCTGTTCTCATCTTGGTATCGACGAAGAGCATGTTATAAAATTGTCGGAAAATATCTCGTCGATCGCTAATCATCAGAGTAAGGAAGAAAAATTGTACCTCCTTTACGTGGAAAAACTTTTCTCGACGGGTTGTTTGAATTGGAGGGTATCAAAAACTCCTTCGATTCAAGTTATTTTGATGAACGACATGGATCCTACAAATGGTGAATTCAAGGTATATATTATATTACATTGGTTCTCGTCTTAAAACGTCTGGTACATAAATATAGGAGTCATTCTGCGCCCTCCCTCATCGGAATTCGAAACATTACGCCCAAGGTTGGGTAATCATCAATTGTCGAATATTTCGACCACTTTTCTTCATTCTTGGGCTTCGCTCATCGAAATTCGAAATTCTACGCCCAAGGTTGGGTAAATAGTCGTTTATTTAATATTTCGACCACTTTTCTTCATTCTTGGGCTTAGCTCATCGAAATTCTACGTCCAGGGTTGGGTAAATCATCAATTGTCGAATATTTCGACCACTTTTCTTCATTCTTGGGCTTAGCTCATCGGAATTCGAAATTCTATCTAAGCCCAAGGTTGGGTAAATCATTGTTTATAGAATATTCCGACCACTTTATTTTTTCTCTTGGGCTTAGCTCATCGGAATTCGAAACTCTACGCCCAAGGTTGGGTAAATAGTCGTTTATTTAATATTTCGACCACTTTTCTTCATTCTTGGGCTTAGCTCATCGAAATTCGAAATTCTACGTCCAGGGTTGGGTAAATCATCAATTGTCGATTAATTTCTACGTCAGATGGCCGTAATGTAGAGTTTTTTGATTCAATAATTATCGAACAAAAAACCAAAGTGGAAACAAGAGAAATAGAGACAAAGTATTGCGTTCTGAAATATTTATTGTCGAAACGAGTTGAATGTAAAATGAAAATGTAATTTAAGTTTTTGCGTTGCTGCGTGGCTGCGTCTTGATGTAGGATTTGGGGTGACGTTGGGGATGTACCATGCAATATAACTGATAACTTAAACGCCTAGGGCTGCGGGACAGCCACTGAGGATGCCGCGGGACGGCTGAGGTGCGTAGCCGGGAGCTGTGAGCGACCTCGTAGCGGGTACTGCGTGGCAGTGTAGTGTCCTTAGCTTAATACCGTTGGGACTTACGGTATGTCGTGACCTTAAAGTCCCGGGGGGACTTGTCGTGTGTGCCCGAGAGGCAGTGTGTACTTGATCTAAACTAGCCGCTAACTATAAGTGTAAGGGGTTACGAAGTAACCCACACCCCCCTGATGATACATGGCACATCCCAAACTAGGCGGTCCCTGGACTAAACATCCTCCGCGTATGAAAATGAGGTAAAACCTTGGGACCAAAAAGCGCCTTGACATCGTTGATTGGCCGTCGTCGTTGGCCGGTCGACGTCACCTAAGAAACGAGAGAGAAAAAAAAAAACGAAAGAAAGCAAAGAAAGTAAGAGCTGGTGCTTATCCTTATTTTGGGCAAGTAAGGGCGGGTGGGAAATTCCAAAACATTATGATTTTAAAAGAATGTGTTTCGATTTTCGGTCACGGTTTATAGGCTAAAATTAAAGATGGCCACCAAGCGGGCGTATGTTTGATGCGTAAGGGCGTAAGAGCCGTGATGGGCGTAGCGTTAGTCGCTTCCTCGAAATTAACATGAGCTAATGCTTAGCTCTAATTAATTTCTACGTCAGATGGCCGTAATGTAGAGTTTTTTGATTCAATAATTATCGAACAAAAAACCAAAGTGGAAACAAGAGAAATAGAGACAAAGTATTGCGTTCTGAAATATTTATTGTCGAAACGAGTTGAATGTAAAATGAAAATGTAATTTAAGTTTTTGCGTTGCTGCGTGGCTGCGTCTTGATGTAGGATTTGGGGTGACGTTGGGGATGTACCATGCAATATAACTGATAACTTAAACGCCTAGGGCTGCGGGACAGCCACTGAGGATGCCGCGGGACGGCTGAGGTGCGTAGCCGGGAGCTGTGAGCGACCTCGTAGCGGGTACTGCGTGGCAGTGTAGTGTCCTTAGCTTAATACCGTTGGGACTTACGGTATGTCGTGACCTTAAAGTCCCGGGGGGACTTGTCGTGTGTGCCCGAGAGGCAGTGTGTACTTGATCTAAACTAGCCGCTAACTATAAGTGTAAGGGGTTACGAAGTAACCCACACCCCCAAAACCACCGCCAAATCCAACATAGGATCGCCATTACGCATAGAACGTTTATGATCGCTATGGGTCCCGAGACAGGTCTTAGGAGTAGATACGATGATTAGGGTCGTTGCCTAAACCAGAGGTAAGGCCAAGGGTGATTAAAAAGAACGCATGATGCTGTGAGACGGCACGAAAAATTGAAAACTTTGAGCCGCGGGACGGCATAATAAAATTGAAATTTTGAGCCGCGGGACGGCATGAAAATTGAAGAGCTAAGCCGCGGGACGGCATAATAAAATTTGCAAATTAAGCTGCGGGACGGCATGAAAATTGAAGAGCTAAACCGCGGGACGGCATAATAATAAAGTTGGCAAGTTGAGCTGCGGGACGGCACGATAAAATTAAAATTTTTGGCATGGAAATTGAAAAGATAAGCCGCGGGACGGCAAGATAAAGTTGAAAATCTAAGTTGTGGGGCGGCATGAAAATTTTAAAACTTGAGCTGCGAGATGATGTGGTGAAAATGAAAATTCAAGCCACAGGGTAGCATGATAAAATTGAAGAGTTAAACTGCGGGACAGCATGATAAAATTGAAAATTTAACCGCGGGACGTTATGAAAAGTTGAAATTTTGAGCTGTGGGACAGCATGACGAAAATGAAAAGTTTTGTGGTAAATCAAGTTTATTCATGAATTAGAAAGATTCTCACATAAAAAGGATAGCGACAAAATGTAATATGCCTCTAAACTGACTACGAGCACAGTAATTATCCCCCAATGGACAGTTTTGGAGGTGCTTACAACACCAGCTCGGCTTCGGCATCTTCATAGTCTCCCAGAGGCCAATTGTAGACCCACATGCTAATTAGGACTGAGGAATTACCCAAGGAACAATATGCAAAATTCCAGCCAAATCGAATCACTCTACAGTATCCTGTAAACTAAGTAAACTAAGTAATGGTGTTATATATTGGCGTTATGGGGTGTGACAACACCCTTGAATCATATCACATTGAAAATGAAGTAAAACTAACCCAGGGATTAACCCAAAGACCATGATTGAATTGGTGACCCTAAAACTAAATTGCAAAATTGAAAAATGGGGAAAGTGAATTCACCCAAAGCGCAATGTGCTCGAAATTGAAGCGGATTCAGACAATTTCGAGGTCTCCAGCCTGCCCACATTTTTGTAAGTTTAGGACAAAAACCAGTAACCCCACCCCCAAAATCCAATAGAGTATGAAGCACACCCAGGGATACACTGAAGAACTTGTGTGCAACATTCGCACCAATCAACCTCTAGGGGGAATAACAAAACACTCCTAGGATTCCAAGGAACAAGCATGCAAAATATTAACTACTTCATAGTATTGACCAAGGTATGCCAGAACCTATGGAGTCGTCCCTCCCATCTAAATTCAATTAAAAATGAGAGGAATGCCCCAAGGACTTATACCCAAGGGACTTAAATGTGCAAAACTTTAGCAAAATCAGCCAACTCCCAAGAAGAATGAAGGAGAATGCCCCAAGGACTCACCCAAGGAGCTTAAATGTACAAGATCTGATCACAAGGATGCAGAAGTTGAAATTAACGACTACTTCATAATTAGAGCAGATAGATCACGAACCAAAAAGAAATATGGTCGACACAGTGGAGGAGTAGCACTTTACATTAGAAACGACATCAGTTCAACCTTTAAACCAGTGTTGCAGTATTCAAACGGTGTGAATGAACTGCTAATTGTTCACTCCAAGAAATTAAACATATTGATATCTGTTATTTATCGACAACCAGATGACTCATCTCACGGTCATCCATCAACCTCGAAAGAATTTTCTGAAATATTAAAAAAGATGAGAGATACTTTTAATACTTTTGCGGAAAATACCTTACCAGACATATTCTTGCTAGGAGATTTTAACCTTCCACATGCATCCTGGCCTTGTGGGAGTTCTACAAAAGGAGCTTCTAGTGATGAGAAGCAATGTTTATATCTGCTAAGTGAACTTGCAAATGAATTTACGTTACAACAGTGTATCCTTAAGGAAACACACAAAGATGGCAATATACTTGACTTAGTATGGACAAACAACCGTGAATTAGTACATAGCTACTCATGCATCCCAACGAACCCAAACATAACACACCATTCATCTGTAAATATTAACATTCATAAAACTATAGAAGCAGTAACTGAAACAAACGACAGAATTCCAAGTAACTCATTTGAAAAATTCAATTTCTATCACGAAGAAATTGCCTGGGAATCTGTAAAAAATGAACTGTCTCAAATTGACTGGGACAATGAATTTTATGAATTAAAATCTGTAGAAAAATTTGAAAAACTGTTAAAAATATGCGAAAAAATCGTAGAAAAATTTGTTCCAATTAGGAAACCTTACAAAACGAACAAAAATAAAATAATTCCGAGAGAAAGGAGGATTCTAATGAGGAGGCGTTCTAAGCTAGAAAAAAGATTCATCTCGGCAAGAAACTGTTTTCAGATCAAAAAAATCAAAACCCAACTTGTTGATATTGAAAAACAATTACAAACCTCATACAGGAAGAGTACTACAACTGCAGAAAAGAAAGCTTGTGAGGCGATCAAACTAAATCCAAAATATTTCTTTTCTTATGCGAAAAGACATAGTAAGACCAAAGCTAGAATTGGTCCTTTGATAGATAAAACAACAAACAATTATGTGTCTGACAGTAAAAAAATGGCAGACATTCTTCAAAAACAGTACCAATCAGTCTTCAGTACACCACTCGAAAACGCAAAATATAATGATAAAGACAGTGATTTTGTTTTGACTGATATTGATTTTACGAAAGAGGACTTTGTTGAGGAGATTGGAACAATATCCAAAAATGCAGCACCAGGACCTGATGGTTTTTCTGCTCTCTTTCTCAAAAATTGTAGTCAAGAACTAGCAACTCCTTTTTGTTCAATCTGGAGAGAGTGTTTTGATAACGGGGAAACACCACATCTCTTCAAAGACAGTCATATCATTCCTATTTACAAAGGTGGGGACCAAGGTGAAGCCCAAAATTATCGGCCAGTGTCACTAACCTCGCACATAATGAAAACCTTTGAAAAGATTGTGCGAAAAAACATTGTTAATTATCTAGAAGAGAATAACATTTTTAATGACTCCCAACATGGCTTTCGACAAGGTAGATCTTGTTTGAGTCAACTCCTTGAACATTATGATACAATACTATCATACCTTGAGAGAGGTATTAATGTCGACACAATTTATTTGGACTTCAGTAAGGCATTCGACAAAGTTGATCATGCAATTTTGTTACACAAATTGTCACAGCTCGGGATCAAAGGAAAGCTATTGCGATGGATTGAATCGTTTTTGAAAGGCAGAAAACAATCTGTTGTTGTAAATGGTTTCAAATCCGAAAGTGCCCCTGTCATATCAGGAGTACCTCAAGGAACAGTACTTGGGCCAATTTTGTTTCTTCTGATGATTTCTGATATTGATGATAATATCAGGTATTCAATCCTTGCAAGCTTTGCTGACGATACTAGAATGCTTAAAGAAATCCAAGGAATAATTGACACATTCAAGTTGCAACATGATCTCAACATAGTTTATGATTGGACTGAGAACAATAACATGAAACTAAATAGTTGTAAATTTGAACACTTGAAATACGGTAAAGATACTGAATCAAAAAGTTTATCAACCTATTTCACTAATAACAAAACTATAATTGAAAACAAAAACTCTGTCAAAGATCTTGGAGTGTGGATGAGTAGTGACTGCTCATTCACTGATCACATCAATAAAATGATAGAAAAAGCTAAGGACATTTCTAGTTGGATTTTGAGAACATTCAACAACAGAAGCAGTGATGTTATGATAACGTTGTGGAAATCCTTAGTTCTCCCTCACCTCGACTACTGTTCTCAGCTTTGGTCACCAAACAGCATCCACCAAATTGAACAGATTGAATCAGTACAAAAGAACTTCTTCAATAAAATCAAAGGCCTTAGCGCTTTCGATTATTGGGAACAATTGAAAATGTTGAAAATGTATTCTCTACAAAGGAGGAGAGAGAGATACAGAATTATTTATATTTGGTCGATACTAGAGGGTATAGTACCAAATTTCAGCCACACTGAAGGAGATGGCACTGTAAAAGGTGGTGTCTCGTCTTCAACTACAAGCCGTCATGGTCGAAAATGTGAACTACGAACAATCGAACGAAGTAGCTTTCGCAAATTTATTTGCGAGAGCTTAGCTGTACAGGGTCCAAAACTCTTCAACAATATTCCCTCTGACATACGAAATATCACTAGCTGTTCAAAAGATTCCTTCAAGAAACGACTCGATAAATATCTGTGCTCTATACCCGACGAACCTCACACTACGTCGCGACAAACAAGATTGGCTGAATCAAATGCTCTTGTCGATCAAATAATACGTGTTGGGCTCAACGAGCTGGACAGATGAATATCATCAAATCAAACTGAAGTATACTGAAGTAAGTATACAAGCTTTAGCAAAATCAGCCACCCCCCAAAAAAAAATGAAGAAGAATGCCCCAAGGACTCACTCAAGGAACTACATGTACAAGACTTTGCAAAATCAGCCAACTCCCAAGAAGAATGAAGGAGAATGCCCCAAGGACTCACCCAAGGAGCTTAAATGTACAAGCTTTAGCAAAATCAGCCACCCCCCAAAAAAAATGAAGAAGAATGCCCCAAGGACTCACTCAAGGAACTACATGTACAAGACTTTTGCAAAATCAGCCAACTCCCAAGAAGAATGAAGGAGAATGCCCCAAGGACTCATCCAAGGAGCTTAAATGTACAAACTTTAGCAAAATCAGCCACCCCCCCAAAAAAAAATGAAAAAGAATGCCCTAAGGACTCACTCAAGGAACTACATGTACAAGACTTTAGCAAAATCAGCCAACTCCCAAGAAGAATGAAGAAGAATGCCCCAAGGACTCACCCAAGGAGCTTAAATGTACAAACTTTAGCAAAATCAGCCAACCCCTAGGTCCTGAGCATGCATCCAGGTGACGACCGACATCTGCACATGCACCCGCGTACACCCACACACTGACAGACACACTTAATTCCAAATAGCTCAACTGAAGTTGAGAAAGTCTAAATAAAAAACGGGATAGTTGAACCATGTTGAAACTAGTGCAGGGAATCCAGCTAGGGTGAGGCATAATAATAGTCAGCGTGCTATTAGAGATGCATGTGGGAATGCTGGACACGTATAGATGGGACAACAAACTCTAAAAAGGAAACGACTCACCCAGCACGCTTGGAGTTGTTGATGGAATCTAGGTCGCAACAGGGCAGGACTGGCAGGAAGCACTCTGCTGATTGGTGTGTGGAGGTTGACAGACAAGCCAAGGCTGCGTTACGGCCACAAATGGATTGGGAACAGTCTCGAAAGGTCACCACATTTCGCAGATTCTCAAATCAACCAGGTCGAATGTAAACACACAAGAAAGGGAAGTTGCAATGTTCAGTATCCCAAAATTTGATTGATACCATGCACGACAGAATGCCAAATAATTTACACAAAGATGGTTCCAACTAAGACAGGATCAACGAGTTACAACAGCTTGATTAAATTTACAGGATAAATTTTCCAAGAATCCACATGACTTCACTCATCAAATTCCAAAACATTATGATTTTAAAAGAATGTGTTTCGATTTTCGGTCACGGTTTATAGGCTAAAATTAAAGATGGCCACCAAGCGGGCGTATGTTTGATGCGTAAGGGCGTAAGAGCCGTGATGGGCGTAGCGTTAGTCGCTTCCTCGAAATTAACATGAGCTAATGCTTAGCTCTAAATATTTCGACCACTTTTCTTCATTCTTGGGCTTAGCTCATCGGAATTCGAAATTCTATCTAAGCCCAAGGTTGGGTAAATCATTGTTTATAGAATATTCCGACCACTTTATTTTTTCTCTTGGGCTTAGCTCATCGGAATTCGAAACTCTACGCCCAAGGTTGGGTAAATAGTCGTTTATTTAATATTTCGACCACTTTTCTTCATTCTTGGGCTTAGCTCATCGAAATTCGAAATTCTACGTCCAGGGTTGGGTAAATCATCAATTGTCGAATATTTCGACCACTTTTCTTCATTCTTGGGCTTAGCTCATCGGAATTCGAAATTCTATCTAAGCCCAAGGTTGGGTAAATCATTGTTTATAGAATATTCCGATCACTTTATTTTTCCTCTTGGGCTTAGCTAATCGGAATTCCGCCAAAACTCTGGAGACATTCGATTCTCTGCTTTTAGTTTTAGCATTCGGAAAGCTTAACTAAATTGACGATACTTTATCGCTTCAATGCGATACCCATCATAATTTTTCACAAATGCGCTACTATATGGTTGTGTTTTCGTTACCGTCGTCGAAAGAAATTTTCCTTGAAAATTCACTATCTGTTTTTAAAAAGCTAACCGCGCCGCTAAGGGTTGATAGGTGTCTCTATCCTAGCTCATCGGGTTTTGAGAATCATAATTGAGACTAGATTTATTATAATAGCCTTTTAACACATTTAGCATTTCCTTTTAGGATAAGGATTTCGTTCATGTCACGATTATCGGTACAACGTCTGGTCCGATAATAAGATGCTCCTGTAGTTTGTACGGCTTACTGAATTCAACTTTAAACGAGGAGGAAATCAGCGGACCGGTGGAGTTTGAAGGGATGAATTGTTGTCACTGTCGCTTTGCAAAAGATATTCTTAAAATCAAGCCCATGATGTTTGTGCCGAATGAGAATGACGAGACTTCCATAGAAAGATGCTACTTTAATGAAGAGTTGATTTCGAAGGCCGAATCATATATCAAGAAGCCGATTGTTCAATTACCATCAAAAAGTAACGTTTTCAAATTTTCAGTGGTAACAAAAGAAAACGAGGCAGAGCTAATTACCATTTATAGAAATAAAAAGAAGAAGCGAAAAGTCATCACATGCCACAATTCATTTTGCCAATCCAAACCTTCCAGAGAAAGGTATTTAGAGACGTTTCAAACTTCCGAAAAATTGTGTCCGCATTTGGAATTTCTGAGGAGTTCTTTCGTCGACGAAATAGATGACGATGATGAGGAAGATAGTGAAGACATTGACTTTGGCATGGATGTGGAATATGATAATTTGGAAACAGAAAACGACCCTTCGGAGGTTTGTTTATTTTTAAATAAAGGTATTTCTAAAAATTCTACTTGTAAGCGATAGATACAAATCTCTTATACAAAATATTTAATTTTTTATAAAATATTCAAAAACGTATTCTTACAGAGAAGTTTTCAGGAAAATAAGTCTATGTCTATGAATATTGACGAAATAAATAACTAATATCTTTTCCTGCGGATTAGAGTGTATATTGACATATGGGGGCTTTATACTGTAAGTTTATAATAATGTTAACCGGCAATCATTTTCTTTCTATTTTAGTGGGAGAAGGTTTTCGACGAGGAAAATGGTCAGTGGAAATTCCACGACAAAGCCCCTAGTCAGTTGCGTGTCAATGATTCCAGAGACGAAATTTACCGCGACAACATAAAAAAAAGAGCCATACAAATTTTACTTGGACAGGAGATAAAGTTGATCCCATCTAAGGACGGTAACTGTGGATGCGAGGTAAATTCAATTTCTATTAGATATTGAACGGGGTTAAAACGCCGGTTATTCACTTTCGTGTCATTTGTTTAAAGCGGTCGGCAAAGAAGTAGGAACCCTTATCATTTAGGGTGGCGATATTGGATATAAATGCTGAAAATCTACAACTCTAAGTTTAGTATCGTCTACTTCAAGTTCAATGAAGTTCCTTTTAATATCATTGATTTGGTCTTTAAAAGGTGTAATCTTTTTCTTGTTAGAGTGGTTGGTATAACGATGAATATCCGGACGGTCATATCATGCCTCGTGGAGAAACGGTAGTTTATTCAACTGTTGGGGCTTCAAAGGCACGTTTGTTTGAACGAAAATGCTTGTCAGAAAGATGTTTTCGTGGTTACGATGGCTCCGAAGACAGCTTGTTTCGTTCAAGTTCGACTGTTGCCTGTGGTTATGAAATCGGTTGGGAATTTGTCGATCTGGTAATGACCAGTAAACAAACCTTTTCTGGATTCGTTAAAGTCCTGAAGAATAGATATAAGGATTACAAGTCGCAATGCGAGTTCTTGTCACGGAACACGCTCATAAAATGGTGGTTCAGTTGGGCTTCAGCTATGAATTTGGATTTTATCCAACAGTGTCCAAGCTGTGGTCCGAATCCAAGATACTTAGCCGCCGATGGGACGAAAATCGGAATAACCTTCAAACAAATCAATGTGACACCGATTGAACAGGCTACGGATGGAGAGTTCTTGCCTACAAATAAAAGGAGGTACGATAGAACTTTTATCAACAACACAAACAGTAAAAAGGACAGAAAAGTTGTCAACGATGCTCTCCATTCGTTAGTGAAACATTTTTGTGGAAAACTTAAGCTTTCTGGAGAAGAATTGGGTAAAACCAAAGAAATATTAGCCGATTCAAGTATCCCAATTGTGCGTCTACTCACAGAAACATTATTCGAGCCTGGTATGTCGAATCTCGAAAAAGTAGCACTCAGTAAATCTCTTGCTATTCTGACAAAGGATACTAGCTTAACCAACCTGATCCCTAGACGGTACTTGGACCAGTTTGATCGGTTGAATGATATGATGGCATCAGCAAACATAATCGAGGAGAACGGCGATCTGTGGCGTGTAGTTGAAGAGTTCCATCGATCTTCCAAATTTTTCTTTCCAGAGCTAGGCGATTGGTTACTTATTGCAACATCGCTTTCCAAAGGATCTTGTCCTAAAAAATACGTAATTGAATTCTTCAAGTATCTGACTACCCTTAGGAAAGAACTAAACAGCTGTGATATATCCCCGAAAGAGCCAGAATCGGTTAAGAAATACAACCCACCGAGAGATGGTAGAGCGTATTACTTTCAAGACGGCTCCCAAATAAGACAAACCAGAAAGTTTGATATCGATAAAGACAAAAAAGACAAAAAATCTAACTTTGATGATTTGCCTGACAGTGACGTGTGCTCAAAAATTTTCCCCACTTCAAAAGGGACCTCTTACTTGTTTTTGTGGTTTTGCCCAGCCCACGGGCATTGTTATGAGTATCATATTATACCCCATGCTGAGGGCAGAAAAGATGCTGCGGCATCATTATACGCGTACATGAAGCAGGCGCCATATGAGATTTTTTACGATTTTGCTTGCTCGCTTGAAGAATATTGTCGAAACCGAGAAAGTGGCGTTTTCAGGACACACGTTTTTTCCACGACATTTTCCATGGATATGGACATAAGTGTTCTGATGTGTTCAAGTCAAATCGGTTACTTGGCTTTAATGGCTTGAACACATCCACCTGTGAGCAATTTAATGCTTTCTTGCAATGCATTAAAACATCTGCAAAATTGATGACGCAAGAGCATTTCACTTTTTATGTACAATTTTTTGTCAACCAGTGGAACCTTGCAAGGAAAGAATCGTTCGCCAAACGAGTCGCTGTGGCAATGGCATGTTCTAGATGAACACATTTATCGAAACAGTTATTTTTATAGCTACAATTCTTTGTAAAACCGAGATTTCTACCTCTCAGATTCGGTCTATTAGTTTCTATTCAATTTTCATGGGTGCATTCAGAGGTTTGGAAAAGGGAAATATTAAATGAATTAATTTTACCGGTTATTTAAAATATATTTTCTATTCAATTTGGCTACTATTAAAACTGGACTGGCTAAAACTGAATTCTTCAATATTCAGCCCTCCAGAAATCTAAAGGGCACCTAGGCCAGGTTAGGGGTTGGGGGTTAATATTTTGCAATTCTTTGAGGTTACCTATTCATTTGGGGTACCTAGCTGTTTTGATGGAGGCTCTTGGGACTGTATATTTTCCAAATTTAATATTTCAAAATTTTCAAATTATTCAGTTTTTTACCCCAGCACCCAGTTTCCCGAGTTTCCCGATTCTCTTGATGATTTCAAAGGCACTCAAAAAGAAACAATTAGATTTGATGGAACTCGTGGACAAAAGTTGAAAAGACGTCTTAGTTTCCCTTTTCTAAATCTCTGATGCATTATATCAGAAAGAGTTATTTTTATAGCTACATCTTATCAAACAGAGTTGTTTTTATTCTTTGTAAAACTAGTTTTTTCAATTTGAATTTTCGAGAAGTCCATCTCTCAGATTTTCAGTCTGTTAGTTCTAATTCAATTTTCATATAGATACATTATATCAAAATCAGTTATTTTTTTGAAGGATTCATTTTCAAGTATCAAAACTATATATTTTCTAGAACTTGCAAATTTTACTTTAAAATGAACAAAAATTGATGTCATTATCTTAAATGATACCCTAATATCATTTATTTTTGCGGGCCTCTAATTTTCGCACCTTTTATTTTCGCGCAGCTTTTTGAAATACTGTATGGTATTCAGACACCTTCGCATCGCATCTTGTAATTTATCTGATATTTTTTTAGTATTTTTAATGAAAAATATAGGTAAAGAGGTAAAAAAGACATGAAATCAGTATTAGTTCTTTTTTTAGTTCCCAAATTAACTAGATCTTACTTTACAGAGGCATATTTAACCTAATTAGAGAACTCGCTTCTAAAAAGAGCACCGAGATGAAAAAAGCGCGCGGAAGTTAATGGAATTAAAGATGAACTCAACTAAACAAAAAATCGTTGATCCCATGCAACAAACTAGTTCGAGCTGTTGATGGGTTTACATTACGTTGTTCTGCTCATATTCTAGCGAAAAAAGTTTCTTATAGAGGCTGCTTAATACTCGGTAGATCGGTAGACTCGGTAGACTCTTTCCTAGAAAATGCCGATTTTCGCCGAACAACTTTTTTTAGCTGGTGAGTGCTTATGATGAAGAATTTATAAAGATACTCTCCCCGTTACGATTTAGATTTATCATAGCCTGTATCAAACCAATAACAAATATTTTCATTTATTGATGGCGATATTCAAAATAATATCCGTGTTACAGGCTAGCTTGATCGTTCAAATTTTGAGCTTCACAGAAAATCGAATGACATTTGAAATATTGGACATGTCATTCCTCAGAAACCTGGGCATTACAGTTATTGGGGACATAATGAAGATCCTCCAACACGTCAGTAGTAGCTGTACCCCAGACTCGAGCACGCATGCTACTAATCCGACTCCTTCGATAGAACCAACCGCCTCAAAATCTGCAAGACTACCTTCTATTACGTCTGACATGACACATCCGCAATTTCGTAAATTCAAAATCAATTGAGCCGTTTACAAACAACTTCCACTTCCAGGGGTCCCAACAAACCGGATTACATCAACGATTTATAACGCGTGTGATGATGCTACACAAACGAATGTCATCGACAACCATCCAAACTTTCTAACGTTCAATGAAAACGATATCCTAAGTACCATTGAAACCATCGTTGCTCATCTATGCAGGCTCAACATTTACATCTGACTCCGAAAGCCGTTACAGTCCAACAGAAGGAGACGCACTTGCCGTTACCTTGTCACTCGATCACGCCAAGATATTCGTCCTTGGTTGCAACAACCTGATCATCACAACAGATCATGAACCGTTGCTGGGTATTTTCAACGATCGAGACCTCAGGTCGGTAAAGAATCCTCGAATTATAAAGCTGAAGAGCCATTCCCTCAGATTCAGATTCACCATCCAGTATTGCCCCAGAAAATGGATGCGTGTACCCGATGCCTTGTCCAGGAACCCAGCTAGCTTTGCTTCCATTGACTCATACAAGGAGACATGGCCTACTAAAAATACGGCCATATATGTCACATTTTTTTCAAAAAATTAAGAGGCCTAATATTTGTTGCTTTATTACTATTACTATTATAATCTTGGTCATATTTGCTGGAAAGACACAGGGTTTTGGCTTGTTTTTTCAAGCTTGTAAACCATATTCCTTTTATATTTTGATTTTTCTTCTTCATTTATAATACACAAAGAAAAATACAGTAAACAAAATATCCAACAAACAATACAGAATAATATAAATACCGGAGAATGAAAATATTATGTTTAAAAAAAAACGAGAATGTTCGAGAGGCTGCAAGACAAGTTGTTGTGAGCTCTTTTAGCTTTAAAATGATGAATTATGAGTCTTCCATGATTATTTTTAACTGGCTGTAGTGAGCTAAAGTCAAACCCAAATTCAAATCAAAAGTGGAACAATAATATCACATTGAACCATACTACATTAAAAGGAAGACATCACTCTTTGGCACAGATCCTGCAGACTCCCAAAGTATTCCAATCACTTTTTCTCTGCAAAAGCAATTCAGAATTACTACGGTTACTACTTCATAGCTTCACAGCCTCATCAGCATAAATTTCATACATGTAATCACTTCATATCATCCTCCAAGAAGTTAGCACCCTCTTTGATTTTTAAGCTTGAAATGCTAAAATTCTCTCCAAAGTATATCATTTCACGCACCAAAAATTTACCACCGTTCATTTGACGATACTGAGAAAAGCGACGTTCGATTGGGTCACTTTTGAAAACGTACTTTAAAAACCAAATTGTAGCCAACAATTACAACTGCTCATTATTTACGATAGCAGCTCGTGATGTACTAGTGGTTCAAGGGTTTGAATCATCAAAGTACATACAGGAGGTTTTGATCTCTCATAAGTCGAAATAGGCAGAAATATTCATAAACTTAAGTTCCATTTACTCTGCAACAGGAATGTACCTAGCTTTTATCGTTCATTAGTACAATATCGTTCGATCACTGACACTACTACAAATTTAGTGACTCCATCTAACCACATCAAACATAAGTAAATCCATATGAAAGCCACAGAACGACAGTGTTTTCAATTCTGAAAAGTAAATTCTGATGGAGATTTGTTTAAAGTCAATCGAGTTTTAACATATAATAATGCCTCTGGATTTGAATTCCTTGTTAAATGGTCTTCTTGTGAGTTTTGTTTGATGGAGGCTTACAAGAGGCTTACAAGTTATTGTTTGTAGTTAGTACACCGATTTTCAAGCTCAGTCAAGCTCCTTAGAATGTTTTGTTGGAAGAACAGGGTCTAAATGACCTAAATCCCAGTTGAGTGAAGCCCTTTTGCGATTTCATGTCAAACATTTATACTCCGAATACTGTGTGTTCACATAAAACTGTATGTTTTATTGGAGTCCAGTGAGCACGATTGGGCGAATCCATTTGTTATTCATCAGTTCCTCTTTACGTTTGCTCAAAGAAAAATGAAATGTACATTATCTCTACGATTTTACCAGTAGGGTCGTGGCTTGTGGCCTACAAGAATAGAGTTATGCAAGAATACCCAGTCTTGCATTTCATTGTAGTAGAGCATTTGGTAACCATAATTTTATGTTCATATAATCATATAAATAACCTTCTGAAATGAAAAAGTCAGTTAGTTTGAAAAAAATATCCCATCTAATTTCTTTCTACACACTACACTCCACACATCTCACACAACAAACTACCATAACCTCTTGTGCACACACTCGCACAAAATAATCGGTTTTTCTTTCCTATTGTTTTATTGTAAAGTACCTGTCTGTTTATTTACTTTGTATGTAATGAATTTTTAATGAATTTTTTTTTTTAATAAATCTTTTATAACAATAGAAAATCTATAACAGTCAATTAATAGGTAGTAGAATTAAAGAGAAAGTATAAATAGTTTTCAAGTCTACAGTGCCTTTCGGTAGTAAAAATTTTTAGGCCTCTTAATTTTTTGAAAAAAATGTGACATATATGGCCGTATTTTTAGTAGGCCATGAAGGAGACCATACAAGTGTTGCGTTAAACAACAACTACTTCCCTTAATCCAGACATTGATTCATAAATTGAGCTTCAAAAAGCGCAAAAACTGGACAAAATAGCTGTTTCTGGCTGAAAAACACGGTTTTCAAGGGTTAATATCTCGAGTTAGGTACAGAAATCACCTATACTTGCAATATATCTCTAATCTTAATTTTTTGAGAGCTTTCCAAAATTTCCAACAGGTCTCCGTTTTCTCGAGCTTAAATTTTAATTAACTTTTAACCCTATGATTTTTGCCTGAGACCGTCATATTTGTCCGAAAATCACACCAAAGTGTCCGAAAAAAAATTGGAAACATAGTAATTTCGATTCCCCTACCCCTTAGCTTTCCAAAAATGTATAACAAGTGCTTCTAACAAAACAGTCAAGCGATTCCAAAAAATCGAACAAAATTCCCCCTACTAGAAGGCCTAAATTATGTGGAAACAAACTGAATGTGATTTGTGTGAGATCTTAGGCTTGGATGTTAAAGTTGTCGTTCTTATAGTTTTAAACCTTTTTTGCTATTAAGGTGGAATATGCCCCAAGACTGTTCAATTGAGTAGGTGAGCTGCGAAAGAAAGAAATCTGGTGGTCTGGTGGATTGCCTAGTGCTAAAATGTGAAATTAAATAAACAACAGATGAGATGGAGACAACCCCACCAAGGGGGTGCCTGGAGAAGACAGGTGCAGATCCTGGAGTAAGCTCTCCTTGCCAGTCTAGAGTCACCCACCATCTCATCCTGGCAAACTTAATTCTGTAGTGCTGCAGCCACCACAGTGTCAACATAAAAAAGAAATTGATTGATTTGTGTTTGACAACGAGGCATCGAAAGTTGGCGAGTCCCACCAATCAAATTTTAGTCCCAGCTAATCCTATTTATCCCCCCTGAAATCCAAAAAATCCAAAGTCCCCCTAAAGTTAGGGGGTGCACACTATGAACATCCATTCTAAATGATCACCGGTGATTATTTCATTATTGCAAGTCACCACTATATCTAACAATTATCGATAAATATAGCAGCTGGAACTGCTTGTATCATTTTGGAACCAATAAAGCCACTAGTGCTACTCTAATATCCACTTGTTGCATCCTCTTCACTAAACTATGGCGTGCCAGAAAAATTCCGCTCAGATGGGGAGGACCTCAATTGACTGCAAACAAGTTCCAACAATTTTACCGGTGTGGAGTCAAACACCGTCTATCATCAGCAAAATACCCTCAGTCTAATGGCAGAACAGAGCTAGGTGTGAAAGAAGCAAAAAGAATCCTACTGGATAACGTATCACCAAATAGCACCATCGACAACAAAAAGGTTGCTCGAGCAATCTTACAATTATAGAAACACTACTCGACCAGATCTTAAACTCAGTCCTGTCCAGATCCTGTTTCGCTGCCAGCTGCATGACCACATACTCACACACCCATCGCACTACCAGCTTCACCGGTAGTGATTGGCGCAAGACAACGGGAAGAAACATTCTCCAAACAAAACCACATCATCAGTGAGAAGTATGACTGTCATGCCAAAATATTGCAGTCCCTATCTGTTGGAACCAACGTCGTCATCCAAAACCGTAGTAAGAAACATCAACGTCAATGGATTTGCTCTGGGGTGATCGTAGAAACACTCCCTAACAGACAATACAGGGTCAGAACCAATGGCTCAGGGAGGATGACACTGCAAAATCGTCGCTTCCTTCGACCAGCAACATTTCTATCACCAACAGTACTACCCACACAAACCAATCTGCTTCCATCAAGCTTCACCATCAACCTCACCATTCATTAGAGACTACTGCCCCTTTAACCACTCCTCATCCAACAACTCCTATGCCTGCTCTGCCTCGGCCTCAACACAAGTAACAGATTCCCAATTTTTGTCTTTCTTTTCCAGTTTGTTTTTCTCATTCTGCTATTAAACTATTGATACTGTTGCTCGAGTTTGAGAATGTCTGAAGACTTGTTAGGTCTTCAGTATTTGGCTCTAAAGCTCTAAAAAGAGCACCTAGTAACATGAAAACCTGTAGGGATGTAGGATC
Organism: Clytia hemisphaerica; assembly: GCF_902728285.1. Taxonomy (NCBI): domain Eukaryota; kingdom Metazoa; phylum Cnidaria; class Hydrozoa; order Leptothecata; family Clytiidae; genus Clytia; species Clytia hemisphaerica. Next base: position 229,040 of record NW_027103855.1, on the reverse strand, counting down.
TTCAAGAGAAATCAAAACAATAAAGATTGATTTGTCAGATGGCACAAATTTAATATCGGCACTGTCATCATTTGACAATTCAACAAAAGAATTATGTTAAAAATCTTGTATATAAACATTCAAACAACCATCCGAAATGATCTGCCGTATGAAATTCTACTATTTTGAGAAAAAAACATGCGCAGATTGGGGTCTAGGTCAAGTGAAAAAGATCCACCCTCCTAAATGCCATTGTGGGTGAACAAATTGGCTAGTATATATTCAATTATCAATATCCCTTTATTTTCATTTCTGGAACATTTATAAAAAATTGGAAAAATAGAAAAGTTGTATTTTTAGTTGTTTGATCCAAATGCTAAAATTTGAAAAAACTCCTGTATTTTGACCTGCTTTTGTGGGATATTTATTCATTATAGCATTACAGGTGAAATCAAAAGTGCAGCATTGGGTACAAAGTCCAATATGTGTTTTATGTATATTTTGTCTGAAGATTTTTAGAGCGATACTGTTCGGTACTTCTAAAAGCATCCAAGAATTCGCACTCGACGACTGTCGAGTGTTAAAATTTCTAACTTCAAGCACCAGAACTGTCGGGTGATTTGGCAGATTCGTTAGATTTGAGATTGAGGATACTTTTCCCTCACTCTTAAAAAAAACAAGCAACATGCTGAATGGACCTACCTGTCGATCAAAATCAGAAAAAAATAGGACAAATAGCAAGGGAATAAGAAAGTGTAGTGAGCAGCTTGAATAGATTACCGTGAGTATCAGAGCTCAAATTAGTCTAAAAAGTCTAAGAAAAACAAACATTAGGCACTTTTCTACCCAAAATACCACTATACAAAAAATAAGAAAAAAATACCAAGCCAATCTCGAGAAATGCTCATTTTCCCTAAATATGACAAAAGGGAATTTCCCCAAATAAGAAAATCCGATTTTAACGGCCAAAATAAATTTTCCGAAAACAAGCGATACTTTTATGGACCTACCTGGTTATCAAACTAATCAGTGAACATTGAAACACATAAGACATAACTGGTCAAAATACAAAAAAAATAAAGAAAATGAAAGCATATCTATTGAGAGAAACTATCAACACTATTGAAAAAGATTTTTGAAAAAGAAATAAAAAAGCTATTAAGCGCTTTTCTTTATAAAAACCACTATCAGAAAAATGCACAGCTTAATAAATAAGGTTTCCAGAAAACTCAAACCGTCGCACTCTACCGTGACATTTTCTTCTGTTAGAAAAAATAATAATAAAACAATTTGGCTGATAACATTGATATATGCTCATAAATAGTGATTCTTATAGATAAAGATTCGTTTTTCAGCCAAAAAAATAATAAGTGTTTACAGAAAACTCAAATCATTACCCTCCACCGTGACATTTTCATCGTAAAAAAACTAATAAAAATAATAATAATAATATGGCTAAGAACATTGATGTTTTCTTATTAAAAGTGGTTCTTATAGATAAAAATGCGATTTTTGAGCCAAAAAATTTTTTTTGCAAAAATCTGCTTGAGCCAAGCTTTAACTATGATTGTACCCTACTTTCATGCTAAAAATCAGAAAAAATTAATGATCCAATTTTTCACAAAGTCCAAAAAACCCGTTTTTAAGCCGTTTTTTGGCCCAAATTTGCCCAAAAATTTTTTTTTTCGAAAATCGGGCTCCGTCACATTCGAGGGTTTATGGTCATGCACCTTTGTGCCAAAAATCAGAAAAAACTAATGAACCAATCTCGAGAAAAGCTGGTAACTAACACACTAACTAACGAACGAACGAACATGGGTTAATTTATAGGACCTCCACCCCACCGGGGTAGGTCCAAAAAACTACTTCAGTCACGTTTTAGAGAACCTTGCCCTTCATCTTTGTACAAAAAATCTGAAAAAACTAATGAAGCAATTTCAAACAAAAGTCCAAAAATCCCATTTTTAGGCACTTTTTGGCCCAAATTTGCCCAAATAAATTATTTTTTGAAAATCAGGCTTCAGAGTTTTTAAGTATTACCATTTACATCAAAGTGCAAAAATTCAGAAAAAAATATCAATCCAATCGCAAGAAATGCTCTTTTTCCCTAAAAATGATATAAGGGAATTTCCCCGAATAAGAAAATCCAATTTTTACGGCCAAAAAAAATTTTCCGAAAAAAACTGCTTCAGCCACTTTTTAGAGAACCTTGCCCTACATCTTTGTGCATAAAATCAGGAAAAACTAATGAAGCAATTTTGCACCAAGTCCAAAAAAACTTATTTTTAGGTAGTTTTTGGCCCAAACTTGCGAAAATCCGTATTTTACGACGAAAAAAAATTTTCCGAGAAAAATTACTTCAGCCACATTTTAGGGTACCTTGCACTCTATCTTTCTGCCAAAAATCAGGAAAAACTAATGAAGCAATTTTGCACAAAGTCCAAAAAACCTTTTTTTTAGGTAGTTTTTGGCCCAAATTTGCCCCCAAAATTTTTTTTCAAAAATCGGGCTCTGTCACTTTTTAGGCATTGCTATTTTGTATCATTGTACAAAAAATAAAAAAAAACTAATGAGCCAATCCCGAGAAAAGCTGCTAACAGGAAAACGATAAAAGGGAATTTCCCCAAAAAACGAAAATCCGTATTTTACGACGAAAAAAAATTTTCCGAGAAAAATTACTTCAGCCACATTTTAGGGTACCTTGCACTCTATCTTTCTGCCAAAAATCAGGAAAAACTAATGAAGCAATTTTGCACCAAGTCCAAAAAACCTTATTTTTAGGTAGTTTTTGGCCCAAATTTGCGAAAATCCGCATTTGACGACGAAAAAAAATTTTCCGAGAAAAATTACTTCAGCCACATTATAGGGTACCTTGCACTCTATCTTTCTACCAAAAATCAGGAAAAACTAATGAAGCAATTTTGCACAAAGTCCAAAAAACCTTATTTTTAGGTAGTTTTTGGCCCAAATTTGCCCCCCCAAATTTTTTTTTCAAAAATCGGGCTCCGTCACTTTTCCGGCATTGCTATTTTGTATCATTGTGCGAAAAATAAAAAAAAACTAATGAGCCAATCCCGAGAAAAGCTTGTAACAGACGAACGGACAACGATCAAATTAAAGGACCTCCCGGTAGGTCCAAAAAATATGTTTAGGGGCATTTTGTTTGTTGAGGAACCCCCTGAAATGTTTTATGTATGTGAACTATGTCTGAATTGTTATAAAAGGTAGGGGGATCAGTCGAAATTTCAAAATCATTTTCAAAATGTCAAACCAAGTTTAATGAAAAGCCCTTATCCTCAGAAAAAAAATGAAGGGTCACTTATCTTTCAACCTTTAGTAGTTTTTCAGATATTCCATTTTGAACTTCAATTTTTTTGAAGATTCCTGTTCAAAAACCTCCTACCATCTTGTAACATGTCCACGGCACTGAAATCAAAAGTGTTTTACAAAAAAATCTGCGCAGGAAGTTTGGGGCGAGAGTGTTTTTCCGTAGTGCGAGCCATAGAGACGGGGTCACTATACCATTAAACTTCCCTTACAATGGAGCAGATATAGATACACAAAAGATAATTGCACAGTATGAAAGAGGAAGGTCTAAGCTCTCTGCTGTTACCTTACACCACATAAAAAGTCAACGGATTCTTCGAAAAATTTTGGATTTAATTCTTTGATTTACATTTGCTGGAAGACAATGCACGACCCCACAGAACGAACGGTTTCAAAAGAAAGCTTGATCTACCATCTTTAAAACACAAAAAAACCATTTGTTACGGGACCGATCTGCTCCTTCGTGATTTTAACAAAAGTAACCATGGTTTTTCCAAATTTGCGGTGCCGTAATCTTGTTCACAACAAATAGGGCAACCCAAGCTCTGAAAATCGAAGATTACAAATGAACGAAGAACGTTAAAGACTTCTGGTTTAACATGCATAGCCCTCAAATGAAAGACCTGGCTGGTCATTAAAATACAAAATTAAATCAAAACAAAAATGGTAGAGTAGAGCTGCGAGCGGAGTTGTGTAGTTGTATTAAAATTTAGACAGTTAAATTTATTCTCACTTTAAAATCCACAAATATAATAGGCAGGGCAAAAAGTGGGCAGTCTATAAACCAGAGCTAGTAATCTTAATTCTCACCTTTGACATTGTTCCTGAATGCTCGACTTTTACTTTTTGATAACCAATATTTTTTTTCTCACGGCATAAAAACCCGAAAACCTAGGGCCCAAACATTCTGCGTAAAAAAGCCTAGTATTATTGGCTAGACTTTTACTTTTGATAACGAATATTTTTTTTCACGCTGAATGTGATTTCGCCTCCGTTTCTGACGAAATGTAAGAAAAGACCCAATCTTAATTTTTTAGCAATATTACCTAAAATAATATATTGTGTGATCTCAAGGAGCTATAACTATTAAGGTGATCGATCTTCCCAGGTAAGCCATTCATCTTTTTCTTTGATAATCTAGATACACTGAAGTTGCCAACAATGTACAGAAAGTGGAGACCATTGTCAACATTCAATTCGTTCTTCTTGATTCATCACCTCTCAAATTCTCAATCCTCAGTCATTGTAACGAATGGCAGAATGGATTTACACGAGTTCTCAAAGAGATGGCTATTTTCAAACTCACTGATCTACACACTTTCATGGAGGGTAACTCGAAGAGAGTCAGTTCAAGGTAAATTCTCGTATCTACCGAATTTATCGGATGCCGGCAAATTGATTTAGCATTACATCATTGAAACTGGTTCAATACGAGGCTATTCTACAATGCTAGTAGGAGTAGTGCGTCAGAAGTACAGTGATTTTTTTCAGGATGATGGGGATGAAGATCTGTTGTTCCTGTTTATTCCTTTACTGACCAAATTCATTACACATTTGAAATATTGGACCTTTTGTTCATGCGATGGGAAAATTTACCATCTTTTTATTTATACGGTCTCAACACTGAAAGTTTCTGGAGGGTGAGATTATGGACAATTATTGGTGATAATATATATACCTGCTTTTCGCTATTGACTGACCTGCTCTGCGCAGCAAGATGATAGAATAAGCATGCATGATGGCTGTTTTCAATTTGTGGTAAAGACATATTTATCTTCTTTCTTTTCTTAAAGGTTTTTATGAGCTGTCAGCTTGGTCTTGTTGCATTCTCAGTTGAAATGTTTTCATTTATGGTTGTTGAGCAAACTTTTGGATTGTTAATTTAGCTGCCGTACAGTTGCATTTAACTGTATTTAATGTAGCATACCAAGACCTTGCCGTATATCTTAAAATAGTAAGACATAACATCATTAGGCGGCAATCACAAATATCTTCATCTTGCGTCCTCGTTGGGTCTAGCTAAACATCATTATGAGCTTTTCAATGATGCATAACCCTCTTTTGACGTCAATGTAACGACATCTGTCCATCTTTTTCAAGCAAATAATATAATTGCCAACTCTGTGTCCACTTTTGCCAACTCTAACAATTAGAATAGACAAGGCAGAAAGTCGGCCGTCTTAACTAGAGCTTTGTGTTATCCAAATATTAAATGAACCTTACCTAGAAATATCGGCATCAAAAGAAGAGACAGGTGGGTTCAAACGTTGGTAACGGCGAATGAAAGCCTCTTTGTCTAGTTCCCAGATCTCTCGATAACTATCCCACGTGGTCAAGTATTATAACAAGAGGGTGGAGTTTTGTGACATTCCTGTTGCTAAGTGACTTTGTATTTTCTTTGTTTCATCGTCGTTTCCAACGATCACGTGATAAGGCTGAAATGAGAAATGAAAATAAAGTTGATACTCTGTAAGTCGACGTTCAACAGTTCGATATGCTCCATTATCTAGTAATATTTAAAGTCACATTCAACAAGAAATTCTCACAAACGGCGCTCTACTATTCGATACTCTCTCTTTTATTCGATATTTGAAGAAAATTACCCCCCCCCTTGAAAACAGAGTCAGAGAGCGTTAACTTATAACTTTAATTTCAATTTGAACTAGCCGTACTACATTTCACGGCCACGGTGATATGAATTATCAATAATCAGAGCGCGCTAGTAGAAAGAGGGGATATAGTACTCGAGAATTCTTTTTTGAAATACCAAAATAATTGAATAATCCAAAAAAAATCGAATAAGATTCCACAACTACATAAAAAAACAAGAGAATTCCAGAAAATACCTAAAAATCCCTATTTCAAATTATTCCACTCACATTTCGAATTTGTAAATTTTTAAAATACACCCTAACATAGTTTCCTGGTCGAAATTTTGTCCAATGGGATCGTTTTGGAGTGCAATTTTCTCATTGAATTTCCAATGAATAGAATAGTAAGTAAAGTAAGTTTGCGACCGCAGTCGGAGGCGACCCAAAGGCTCCTTTTTCGATAGCTATCTACCGGAAGGTAGGGGAGGGCGCCACTCTTTCTCCCTCGATTTCCCCACTTACCCTCGATCCTTCTCTTAATTGCTGAGCACCAAGCAAGAGGCATTAAGTACCATTTTAAGAATCTTTGGTATGACCCGACTGGGGGTTGAACCCACAACCTTGCGAGCCGTAGCCGGATGCTCTATCACTGCACCACAGTTCGAATAGAACCAAACCTTGATTATTCAGACTCACCTTGAAATAGAGATTCATATAATCCGTTCGCTTCCACGTATTCGTTTTTTCTTCGTCAGATAAAAACAATTTTTCGTGTTCCGAAAGAAACTCTTGTAATGCCTCACCAAACATCGTCCACATTCTAAACGCACTCAATTCACCAACGTTCAAGTCTGATGGAAACCTTCAAAGAAAGATGATTTTGATATACAAAGTCTTGTTTTATTAAGCAAGCAGATTGATTACCTTATTACATGAATATAAGTATGGAAGTATTTAACGGCCTTGAAATTAGCACGCAAAAAAATAACATGAATTTTATTGCTTTTTTAAGGACACCACGGCTGGTTTTAATTAAAGGGGTTTTAATTAACACGAAATTTCTCAATTCGTATTAATTACACGTCCCCTAATATTCATGTAATAAGGTAGGTTCGAGCCCTAGAATGAGCCGAAATCTTTCCTAAACAGACTTGGCAATTGACGGAGGTACTGAGTAAATGCCTCGGTAAAAGCTGCGGTAAAATGGTTAAAAAATATATCGTCAATTTCGGTAAACGATAGCATAAATGGTATAATTTTAAGGGTGGTCACACCAAATTTCACGGAAACTGACAAAGCTAGGATTCAAAGCAACCTGCAAGGCTTTTTTCAATGCAGCCAAAGCAAAGAAGATTCGGAAAGAACACTTGCTCACAATTACTCTCAGTTATGCCTAAAAACAACTTTCGTCATTTACTACGTACAGTCGATGCTCTCGTTTTACTAATCGATACGCTCAACTATTTAACAATGTTGAAAGTCACTGTCAACAAGAAACTCTCATAGACGAGACATAGACATTTACCTCCACTGTTGAGGATATTGATTTTTCGAAGTATCGAACCCCCTAGATATCCTACTTTATTAGTAAAGACCCCCTGGATATCCTCTCTTATAAAGATGCTTACCCCTGGATATCGTATTTTTAATTTCGCCTAGCGAAAGTATTACGATAGTCTTTCGCGGCGGTGCGGAAAAAAAATTAGAAAACGAAAGTACTTGATACGGTGGACGAACTCACTAAATTTAATTTACAAATTACACGCTCGTATAACCACGGACAATTTTCGCGGGTTTTCTTTGGATTGCGTCATATATTTTTGTGTCTTTAGCTTCACAGTTTTGATTTTTTCTTTATTTTCTTATAAGCATATACTTTATAAGATTCTATAATAAAGAGTTGACACAATATCTTTGTTTCAAACTCAGAGTTTCATGGTGCACAGGCACCAATCTTCAGTGAAAATTGGGCTACTTTATAAGATTCAAATCAATAACTCTTGATAGACGGTGATATACCTTTCGTCAATCAGATCTTACAAAATAAACAAGAGATGGCGCACAATATGAGCATATTCATTTTTCTTATAAGCATATACTTTATAAGAATCAAATCAATAAATCTTGATAGACGGTGATATACCTTTCGAGAATTAGTTCTTTCAAAGTAAACAAGGCATGGCGCACAATATGAGCATATTTATTTTTCTTATAAGCGTGTACTTTATAAGAATCAAATTAATAGCTCTTGATAGACGGTGATATACCTTTCGGTAATTAGTTCTCACAAAGTAAACAGGAGATGGCGCACAATATGAGCATATTTATTTTTCTTATAAGCATATACTTTATAAGAATCAAATCAATAACTCTTGATATACGGGAATATACCTTTCAGTAATTAGTTTTTACAAAGTAAACAAGGGACGGCGCACAATATGAGCATAATTATTTTTCTTATAAGCATATACTTTATAAGAATCAAATCAATAACTCTTGATAGACGGTGATGTACCTTTCGGTATTTAGTTCTTACAAAGTAAACAAGGGATGGCGCACAATATGAGCATATTTATTCTTCTTATAAGCATATACTTTATAAGAATCAAATCAATAACTCTTGATAGACGGTGATGTACCTTTCGGTATTTAGTTCTTACAAAGTAAACAAGGGATGGCGCACAATATGAGCATATTTATTCTTCTTATAAGCATATACTTTATAAGAATCAAATCAATAACTCTTGATAGACGGTGACATACTTTTCGGTAATTAGTTCTTACAAAGTAAACAAGGGATGACGCACAATATAAGCATATTTATTTTTCTTATAAGCATATACTTTATAAGAATCAAATCAATAACTCTTGATATACGGGAATATACCTTTCGGTAATTGCTCCGGCCTAGGAGCCTTAAATTCTCTCTCGTCCGACGACGGTCAAGACATTTTTTGTTTGTTTATCTAATCCGATGATCTATTCCGATTTGATAAAAACGGATTTTCCAATAATACTGTGATTTGATTGGCCGAAAGTATTTAAGAAAAAGATGGCTGCCGAAAGTGGACTAGCTGACTGTGTAGCAAATACTGGCAAATCTCAGTGAAAAATTGATCATTTTCATCATTATTCATAATGTTTTGGACATGATTTATGAGAAGTTTGATGCATACTGGCTCTCTAACAATGTGGAAAGACTTTGGAGAAATTTTGGCTATGAATCGTCAGCTGATCGAGTGCTTAAATCTTGCATATATGGCTAAACAAAACCATAAAACTCTGTACAGGTAACTTGACAGTGAAACTTTCAATACACATTGGAATTTAAAAGAGAATACTAAAATTACAACATTACGGTGCAAATTTGAAAACGATCTGAGTAGTTTTTGTGGTGTTATGTTTATGGCTGAAAATGATCCTGTTTTGGATTATATTAATCATTGTTGACCGTTCCTTTTGATTTTTCAAACCCGACACAGATTTTTTACAAACGTATCACTATGAGAATTCAGTAAAGGATACTGAAACACAATTCCTGTGAAAATTTGGACAAGAATGGAGAAATTTTCACAGTATTATGGCTGTAATTTCAACACGGCTTGCGATTTTTCATACCCGACACAGATTTTTTACAAACGTATCACTATGAGAATTCAGTAAAGGATACTGAAACACAATTCCTGTGAAAATTTGAACAAGAATGGAGAAATTTTCACAGTATTATGGCTGTAATTTCAACACGGCTTGCGATTTTTCATACCCGACACAGATTTTTTACAAACATATCACTATGATAATTCAGTAAAGGATACTAAAACACAATTCCTGTGAAAATTTGAACAAGATTGGAGAAATTTTCACAGTGTTATGGCTGAAAATGATCGTTTTTGGACTTTGTCGTAATTTCATATCATCGCGGCTGGCGACCGTTTCTTTTGATTTTTCAAACCCGACACAGATTTTTTACAAACATGTCACTATGAGAATTCAGTAAAGGATACTAAAACACAATTCCTGTGTAAATTTGAACAAGATCGGAGAAATTTTCACAGTATTATGGCTGTAATTTCAACACGGCTTGCGATTTTTCATACCCGACACATATTTTTTACAAACATATCACTATGATAATTCAGTAAAGGATACTAAAACACAATTCCTGTGAAAATTTGAACAAGATTGGAGAAATTTTCACAGTGTTATGGCTGAAAATGATCGTTTTTGGACTTTGTCGTAATTTCATTGCGGCTGTCGACCGTTCCTTTTGATTTTTCAAACCTGACACAGATTTTTTACAAACATATCACTATGAGAATTCAGTAAAGGATATTAAAACACAATTCCTGTGTAAATTTGAACAAGATCGGAGAAATTTTCACAGTGTTATAACTGAAAATTATATTTTTTGGACTTTGTCGTAATTTCATTGGCTGGGGCGACCATTCCTTTTGAAGAGTTTTCAAACCCGTAACAGGTTTTTTCCAAATATAACACTATTTATTACATACACACTATTGTACCAATTTATTTGGTTTATCCTACTCTCCTCCAAGTATTATCCCAACAGAAAAAGTAATGCTTAGCTAAAAGCTGTGGCCTCTAATTTAGGCTATTTTTCTCCCCAAAATTTTATCCGGACAATCAAATCAACGCAGATCAACGGCGTATCATGGCTTCGCTATTGGCAAGTTAAGAAAAAAAAAATTTATCAAGAACTTGGAAATATTCACTTCTAAATGTTTATCTCCTTTAGCTCCAATTTTGAACTTTTTAGTCATGGATGAGTGGGCGGGGGTGGGGTTGGTTCTTTAGGCAAGAAAGTGCATGTGTAATCACTTAGAAGAGCTAAACTTCCAGCTGGTTTACAGTATTTATTTGTTAAGATTATTTCTCATACTCGCTCTGCAATAGAATTATTACTTTGCTTTCTGATGTGTTCTGATTAGTAGTTTGTGGGCAACGTTCTGACACAACTAACTCAACAAGCTCATCTTTCACATCTTTTTATCTCTTAAGCCGGAGCTTCCAGCGCAGCTGGTTTATTAGTTCTTACAAAGTAAACAAGAGATTGCGCACAATATGAGCATATTTATTTTTTTTTATAAGTATTTACCTTATAAGAATCAAATCAATAAATCTTGATAGACTGTGACATGCCTTTTGGTAGTAAGTTCTTACAAGGTAAACAAGGGACGGCGCACATTCAGATTAGCTTTAATCTCTACTTCTTGTTTTTCCCATGCAATTCAAATTCTAGGCGAAATTTTCGACTTCAAGTCGTCTTGTTTACTTCAAAAGACACTTTACCCCCTAGATATCCGCTCCCTTGAAGATATTTAACCACCTGGATATCCACTTTTGAACAAAATTCGATATCCAATATCCTCAACAGGGGGGGGGGCACGGACTATTTTTGGAAAAGCCCAATCAAAGAAGATGATCTTACTGGTTCAAATGGTGAGTGTAGACATCTCCGTCTTCTTCAATCACACATACAACCAACTCCATCAATTTCACCCAAAAATCTAAATCTTGAGATACAGAAGAAGTCCCTGTGGCGTCATCATTCTTCTCTTGGTCATTGCCAAGCACGGTGCAATTGTTGTACAAAAAGTTGAAGTTGGCTTCGATACAATTCTAAAAAAGATAAAGATCGAATATCTTTACTTAACCCTTTCCGTACCGATACCTTATTTTAGCACCTCGATCTATTTGCCGAGGCTTTAAAAAAGATGAAAATTCTATTGCCGAGAAAATTTATAATCAAAAATAGATTTCCACAGGTTACCTATTGTACTAAAGTTCCTTCGGCTATACCTTTACTGATCGTATCTAGCGCCCTTCTAACGCCCAACTACGCCTTCCACGCTCCACTGGGCAGCAACTTAGCAATTGCTGTCCAGCCCTCCTAAACTTTAGTGTTGTTTCGGCAGCGATCGGCGGCGGACCTGCTCAGGACATAGGTTTGTAAGTATCCTTTTCTTATTTATAACACGATTGTAGAGCGTTGTCATTATTAAATATTAGTTTATTGTAACTGCACAGTCTCCCGTTCCTGTCTGCAAATAGGATTAGGTTCTACTCCCCTAGGTTCCTCTAGCCCGCCCCTTTCGTAGTCTAGACTCACTCACCCACTGCGTCTTATTCGTCTGCTAGGCAAGCACTCGGATAAGGCTCCAGTACACTATTTTTTTCCGAAAAATATTAACACTACGGGGCCGTGGGATCAGCATTGTGCGCCAAAATTATGAGACGTCAAAATGGTTGGACTTGGTTGGAATTCGGCATATTTGTTCCTTGGGTCAATAGATAAGACCCTTGTATGGAAATTTTTTAATTTTGGGGTTATGAGAAATTTAATGCATGTCGGGTATATCCGTCATGGGCAAATATAAATAAAATGTGCGTGTTGGATACATCAGACATGCGGCAAAGGAATTGAATTTTCGCATGTCGTATATATCCGACAAATGACACGGAAAGGTTAAATGTTTATCTGTAATCTGGATTTATACTCAAGTCAATTCGCTTTAAAATTGCTCATTCTTTTTTGCCACACTGTAGTCTAAAAGCAACCTGACATGATTTCTAAATGCTAGCAAAACAGAGTTTCACAGGCCCAACTAATGCTTTTTTTCAAACATCGAAAAAAAATATTGAATTTGTAAAGCTGGAGGATGAACTGAATAAGTTTTTTCCAGATCATTAGATGAATTTAAAAATAACATTATGGAAATGGCACGGAAGTCGCTCATCGATAAAGATGAAAAAGTCTACTGCTTCAAAACGTCAAAAACTTATTTAGGTCTTGACCTCCGACCCTATATTTTAAGAAATTGATCTTTATAATCACAGTATTCTCTCGCTTACTCGAACTTCCACTATTCGAATCCTGCCATAGTTTGAATCTTCTTATAGTTCGAATCTATTCCCAGTCCCCATCAAGGAGAAACCCTCTTAATATACTTTCTATAGTTCGAATCTCTCTGCAATTCAAAAAAATTTTTGAGTTCGAATTAGCGAGAGTCAAGTGTACCGACCGACCTATATTTTTCTGAAGACCTTCCCGTAGAACAATAAATTAAATTTGTCTCGCCAAAATCGAAAATAATAAAAAAACAGAGACACAATTCAAAATCCTCAATAGATCAAGGACCCATTCTTAGATGAGTTTGAGACAAAAAAGAATTACCTTGACACATTCTGTGACAACGTGAGCGGCGCGTGGCGGAGCACTGAATTCTTGAACCTGCCAGAGAAAACAATACGGAGATTCAAAGCCAGGAATCCAATAACACACGGGACAGAACAAATTAGACTTCTTAAAAACCTCAAGAGTTTGTCTAAATAAAATGATTTCATGAGAATGATGTTGAGACCGAGGCTGCTGACATCAACTAACGGATTCGTGCTCTTAGGGTTATATTACCATAGTACCTGGGGTTTTGAAGGTCTTCGACTCAGACTAGTTTTAATTAAAATGACGGCTAATAGCTTTAAATTAAAGCTTTAGATCCTATCACTTACCTTCATTCTAAAGAAAGTAATACTGGTTAAAAGGTCAACAGTCGATTTGAGATCTGCCAGACGACGCTGGGAACAGAGACTGAAAAAAAAGTTAAAGGTTTTGTTTTTAAATAAGAGGTCACTCTTCGTTTGCATATTCATCAATTTTAATCCACAAGTTTTTCCACATTGGATTGACACGGATGTGGAGCAAGATTAGTCAAAAAAGTTGAAAAGAAAAACATTTTTTTGCTTATATCAGCATAATATAACAATAGGCAGACACTGTCCTGATATGAAATATGTGTCTGATATGAAACGGGGACATTTATGTTAAATTAAACCTCCTTTAAGGTTTGCATCACTTTTGTTGTCATTTTAACAGAGCTGAACGATAAAGCAAATTTTTCGGTGGGGGTAGGGAGAGTAGGGCTAGTTTCCCTAAAAGTCTAGTTCACTAACTTCCTATTCTTTTAAGACCCCAAAAAACGATAGGTTTTATTAATGAAGAAGAGAAAGTTTTCCTATGCAAACTTCCATTACAGAAGGGGTTTAAAATGCCGCTTTTAGAAAGTTTCTAATCGCACCGGTGTCTTCAGATGCTGAAATAATCGAACAAACGTTCTTAAAATATGATATTGCCTTACTCTGTATGAACACAAATCGATTCTCAGCTGGTTATGAAGTTGGTTCAAAATCTTTTCGAACCGTGCTTTCTAAAAGAGAATCAGAAAAATAATAAGTCAGTGAGTAAGTAAATGTGATCTGGTTATCCACTAAGGGGTTGCCACGTACGCTAGCTCCAGCCCCGCAACACGCAGGGAAAGGTCAATTTGGAGGGTGTTCGATGGTTTCACATTGATTGTAGACTTATGGGAGTTACTAGTACTATGTCAGAGATTCCAGTTCTGAAGGGGTCGGTCGTATGGCACGAGACAATCGAATCTATCACAACATGTCCGCAATAAGTAGTGAGTAGATAAGTCTGCGACCACGGTCGAAGGCGATCTGAAGGCTCCTCTTCAGATGGCTATACACCCAGAGATAAAATTTAACCACACCCAGAATCCAACATATTCAATGGTCTAAAGACATATAAACGACTCTCAATTAGGGCTTTAATCTATAGTAAGTAAGTAAGTCTCCGACCGCAGTCGGAGGCGACCCGAAGGCTCCTCTTTCGATAGCTTTCGATAGCTACCCGAAGGTAGGGGAGGGCGCCACTCTTTCTCCCTGGATTGCTCCATTTACCCTTCATCCTTCTCTTAAAATGCTAAGCATTAAGCGGCGAGACACATCAAGTAACATTTTGGAGTGTTTAGTCCCGGCCAGGGAACACGAAAATATAAGGTCAGTATGAATGAATTTCTCTAATAAATTTAGCCTAGATCTGAGAAAACTGCTGATATAGGACGTAGACATAATTTTCTTTTCAGGCATAAAGATTCTTTGATCAAAACACAATTGCATGTTAAAGATTGTAGTAATTCGGAGCGTAGATGTATGTTATATACATCAGGTTCATGTATGAGGAAAAAACCGCCGTAGCATGAAGGTAGAGCATCCAGCTACAGTGCTCAAGGTTGTGGGTTCGATCCCCAGCCGGGTCATACCAAAGATTCCCAAAATGGTACTTGATACCTCTCTGCTTGATGCTCAGCAACTAAAGAGACGGATCAAGGGTAAGTGAAGAAATCCAGGGAAAGGAGTGGCGCCCTCCCCTACCTTCGCGTAGACAGCTATACGAAAAGGGAGCCTTCGGGTCGTCCTCGACTGCGGTCGCAAACTTACTTGATTACTTATGAGGGAAAAACAAAACTTACGCCAAAGTTTGATGCAGAGAATCTTGTTTTAGCTGAAGAAGCACTGGTAGCTGTTGTATGAGCATAGAAAGCATTAATGTTGGCTAACAAAGTACTCATAACAGCCGGTACGTTTGCTTCATTGTAATGTGCTGCCAAACAAGAGAAGTGCCTATAAATAAGAAAAATATAATTAAAATTTACGTTAAAAATGGAGCTTTTGAGCAAGAAATGTGAAAGATAGGTTAGAGCGTGGGAGAGCGAAACAAAGGCGGGTTCAACGGCTATTCAAGAAAAATGTCAAAAAACCTTTCCGATCGGGCAAGAAGGATTCCGTTTTCAAGAGAATGATAAAAAGAGTTTTCGAATTCCTACCTTTGAGAAATAAAATTTACGTTGCAAATGGAGCTTTTTACCAAGAAATGCGAAAGGAAGGTTAGAGCGTAATCGTAAAGAAAATTTGAAAAGCGGAAAAAGACGACTTTATTAACGAACATTTATAGGAAAGGCAAGTAGGGCAAGAAAGATTCCGTTTTCAAGAGAGTTATAAAAAGAAGAGAATTTCTCCATTTGAGACTTACGTCATAGCTTGGTAGATAGTCTCTACTCCATAACGAATCGCAAACTCGTTGACAATTTCAAGAGCTGGTTCATTGAAATATACTTTCCAAGCATCGTCCTGGAAAGTAAGAAAACCCTAAGAAAACCAATCAAATATCAGACCCTGGGGTCCACTTCTGGTTGAAATTTGCTTTTTGATAATCTGAGTCCAGTGAAGAAGACTTGACGAGGTTGATGTTTGAAAGAAAACACCCTTCACAAGTTTTATATTCTGTGTCCAAAAACGTACGATAGATAGAATGGTTTTTAAAAATTTTAGGTGAATATTACATTACGCGAGTTTATGTAATTTTGAACTTTTGAGGACGGTAAAGTGACTGAAGTGATTTGGAAAAACCCGCACCTCTGGCCCACAAAATCAATCAATCAGTTGGTCATGATCTAGTCAAATTAAAACCTTACCGTCTCCGTCGCTGAAAAATACACATAATAAACTCGGTAATATTATCTGACGCTACCAATAAGCATTAAGCCAATGATATACAGGGACAAAGGGACACAGGGACAAAGTTTTTTTTTGATTTTTTGAACTTACCCCGTATGTTTTTGGTATGACGACTTGATTCTCATTTTTCTCATACAAATGGTTGAAAAGAATCTAAAAATAAAAGAAAAATCAATTTTGATTAATTCCAAGGATCAAGAATTGTTTGAGATTTGAAAACACCCCCCCCAAACATAAAAACAACCAAAAAGTTCAAAGTTTCATTAATAGAATGTGAAGGAATATGTAGTCTTCGTGACCTGGCTACCTTTGACCTTTTTGATTTTTAACAAAAGTACATACTTCATGTAGACAAGTATATTGTGTATGATAAGGGACCAATTTTTCTTCGCCCTCAATTTCGATACTGATATGCAGCCTTATTGCACCAGAAACTGCTGATTTGTCTGTTCGCTTCCCTGAAAGATATAAAATGACGATGAGGTAATGGAAGTTGGAAAATAAACTGATTCTCCTGTGATTTCTGTATATTATTTATCGTTTCGAGTTTAGTATATTTACCAAGAAGAGTAGCACGACGCTCTTTAAATTTCAGGGTTGTAGGTGGTAGGAAATGGGGTTTATTGGAGGACATTATCTTTTACAAAATTTGAAATATTTGTCTGGATTCGGGCAAAGAACACAATTTTTACCACTATAATTTTGTCACTTTGGGGCTTTTCTTATGTTAAAATAGTGAAGGCTTTATGTTAAAGCACCAGAAAGGATAGAACATCTAATCTTAATGTAGAAATTACATGAAATTCTAATGGGCACCACCCATTGGGTATTTGGAGGGTAGCACTTTAAATAGTGGGAAATGGTACCATTATGGAATCATGTACGTGTTACCATAGTAACAGGGAAGAATAGCCTTGTTATCGGCGCAGAGCTTACTTTTATCAAGACTATTAACCTATAACCCAAGACAACGTGTAGAACAGAAAATACTACGCTCATCGCGTTTGCTCCTTGGGTAAATCTTGTCTTAAACTATGGCATATTCTAAGTTTAATTTCGATCTAATAACCTTACCTAAACTATACCATACGTCCATTTCTCCACTGAGTGTTCGAACTTCAATGATTGTTTGACCTAAGAACTCATCAGGTTCACGCGTTACACGCTGGCGAACGCGCGCTTTCAAATCATAATCTTCGTCCCCCACGCGGACTTTAATTCGATCGGATGAGTTATGACATTGGCTGATTGGAAGAAATTAAAAGAAAACTCAAGTTGTATAGTCGAGTCTTAAATGTTTTCTCCCCTGAGAGAACAGTGTGGAATTGGCCACTCTATTACTCGACTTGAATTATGTCTCTTGGAATTTGGAGTTACCTTATCGGGGAAAACTTTGTCGGGGAAAAGTGACGAAATTTCGGCCAAGTGACGAAAATTTTCCTCGGTCTTAATGCGTTTACCAACTACCAGCAAGTGACGAATATCTTTCCCCGATGAAAGTTTTCCCCGACGAAAATTTTCCCCGACGAAGTTTTCCCCGATAAGGTATGAAAATTCAATACTGGTAAACCATCCTCGTATAACTAAAGGTGGATGGATTCTCAAGACTTTATTGTTGTGTAGTGACAGGGATACTTTGAAAAATGATATATTTTTGGGAGGGGGAATAAATGCTTGAATTGAAACACATCGGTAGAGATTGACCAAGGCGAATTTGAGCGCCTGAGAACGCCGTGCGGCCCGCAATCGTCCTTACGGGAACTTCTTGCGCCGTACCAAAAAAAGGAGACTAAACCCGAAATTAGACGTGGATAGCCAACTAGTCTAGGTCATTTAGACAGCCTTTCGATTATTTTCACGGGGTCCATGGGCAGCCGGCTCCGCTATCTAAGAAAACTTCTTACAAATTGAAAATCTCATTCCAGACAGGGTTCAAGTTCTTTTGTATGGTTTTGGTTCTCTTCTTGACTTTACCGACTTGCACTGTCACGTACGGATCACTCGTCCCTTTGAAAAAAATAATAAAGGATAAAAAACATCAATCCTAAATTTACATATGGAACGCAATTGGTTCGCGGCCAAACGTTTTACACGCGGTCCCAAAATCTTTAGAACAAATTTTTCTAGTTTTGTTCTGATGTTGACATTTAGGGTTCTTAGATGGACATTGTTTCTTTAAAGGGGAATCAAGAAGAATCTTAAATTCTAACATGGAAAAAAAGTCAGTTTTTTCTAAAATAACTTTCGAACAACTTTGTTCAAATTTAATGTATGATAGCTCAAAATTCAAATTATTAGAGCATCCTCTATACGATTAAAAAAAGAATGAACAAAAAAATTTAAATTATGAAGCTCACAATATCTCGACAAACCTGTATACTTTTTATTGATGGTACAATAAACCACATAGAGGGCATAATAATCATATCATGAGATGAAAAAATTTAGAATTTGATGAAGGTCATTTCAACTTACCAGCTTTGTCTTTAGCAATCAGATTCTGTGCACTAAGTACTAAACAAGAAAAAGAAGAGAAAGGTGAATTCATTTTGGAAAAGATATTTGAGACAAAAGGGATTTCCCTACGAAATTCTAAACACCACAAATGATTCTTAAGCGCGTTTAACTACAGTTGGAAAGTAGAGTTTTAACTCTGAGTTTTTTTACCATAAGACTTAAAACTTAAGGCCTTAGGATCTCAGGATTTATAAGCTCAAAATTGATCCAATAAGGCTTGGAATATAGCCTAGAATCCCTGAAGTACTAAAATAGCAATTCTCGCCCGAATTCTAAATTCTGAAAAACGTTTAAATAAACTAAAATCTCAATATAATTCGATCAAGATTGTACATCAAGCTATATCCGACATCTTTAATCAAAGTTTTTATGAAAGTCGACCCTCAAATAAAAAATTACAGTGCTAAAACTTTGTCCAACGTTCAACGATGTACTCAAGGAATAATAGATCTAGCGCTCTCGGTGCATCTTACACCGTCATCGAGTAATATAACCTATAAGGTACCAATTTCCAGTACACTTCGATCAGAGATTTTAGTTTGGCAAGATTGAAAAACTACTTCCAGGGTTTTTATAAAGCTCAACACCTGCTTCCTGTAGAACAGGGACTGTACTCTCACATTCTCAAAAGTATACTATCGTGGCTATAAGCGCTAGCGACTTTTGTGAGATCAGCCTCGTTAAAATAATTCAAATCATTAAGTTGATTGATTGAAAGATTTTCACCCATTCGAGCTCCTTTTTATATTTTTTAGTGTTTGTCTGCTCTAGTCTAAACGGCTGACTTTCTACCCCGTCTATTGTAATTGTAGAGTAGGCAAAAAGTGGGCACGAAGTTGGCAGTTGAAATCTTTGCTTGAAAGAAGACATTGCATTGATGTCAAAATGGGCAATGCATTGACTTTAGACAGCAAACTTTATACCTACTTTAATTCACAATTAGAATAGGCAGAGCGAAAAGTGTGCAGTCTGAACTAGAGCTCATATTTTGATTAGTACTAGTAATCGTATGGTTTTGAGTGTAATTAACGATTAATCACAAATAACAAAGGAAAAAATAGTGATTTGCACAAGTCCATTGGATCATTGTCGCTGTATTGCTACACTGGAAGGATTGAAAGGAACAAGGGGGGGGGGTAAAGCGTCCCCCCTGAAGAATACACAAAGTGGTATTAGTTAAATTAACGATTAATCGCACTCCTCTAAACCAATCAGATTCGAGTGCACAATTGACGTGCAAATGGTTGAAACTACAATGTTTGGGTTAGGGTGCTAGAAAATATACCTGTAATCGCGATTTTGGCGAACCACTTTGAAGAACCGTCCAAAATATTTTGTTTGACGGCATCTACATATTGCGCATCTTTCGATTCCCCAATCTGAAACATGTCCCTGTCAATGGCGAACAGAGGTAATAAGGTATAATGTGTGTAGAATGAAAGTTATTTTAAGAAAGTAAGACCGGGTTTTTATGTATTCAGAACCGTCGCCTGGGGGTAATTGATCACTTGTGCTGCAAATCAAAGATGAGAATGTTTAGTTTTTTAGCATTCTTAGCATTTATCAAGATGGATAGATAGAATCGATATTTTACGTGGATATCCCAGCAATCTAGGACTTTCAAACTGTCTTTCAATTGTTTTCATAGCGTCCACGGCCAATAAACGGAAACGGAACAATGGAAAAGGCGGGATTCGAACCGAACCAAATGTTTAGTTACCTTAACCGGAAAAACTAGAATGTCACAAATTGAAACCCGTATATTTTACACAAGGTAAGTTTACAAACAAAAACCATGGAGGAAATGGTTAAGTTTTGATGGATAAAAATATATTTGTGAATTATGGATAACCTTATCATTTCAAAAATTTCGTATTTTTCGATACATCGCTGTTCCATCTTCTCCCTAATGTGTGATAATTTAGCTTTGGCGATGTGGTCTGCACCCTGCTTCGATGATTTCTCAACAGCACCTGCATTAGAGAGAACAAGAACGTTATATTGCGCCTATAGACCGCTGTTAATAAATGCTGGTAATGTCATCACAATGTCATAGCGTCTTCCTCCTCATTCTGATTTTGCCCAATTTTTTGAGATATAGGGGAAAATGAAAAATTTGAAATTTGATGGGGGAAAATAAAGAGGGGGGACCATAAATTTTGGAAATTTTGATTGGGGAACCTCGCTGATCTCAAGGTAATCTCGTAGAAGACCTTTTTAAGCAATAAAATCAGCAAACCTTACTTGAACCAAACCAATTTTTCAATACAACTTTATTTTCAAGCAGTTTCAAGGCTGTTATTTTCAAGCTTTCCAAAACTTAAAACTTGATTTAAGGCATTTTTATGTTAACCATATGGGGAACAGCAAAATCGTCAAATAACTGGGGGAAAGCAAAAAAAAGAGGGGGGACCAAAAGGTGTTTAAATATTATGGTGGGGGATAAAAAGAGGGGGGAATCGAGAAAAGTAATAACCTAGGAAGGACACTATGATTGCGCCTATAGACCACAGTTAATAAATGCTGGCTGTATATCACGACTGAAAAGCAACCACAACCACGAGAACATCATCAAGTCAAATCATTATTTAAATAAATGGCTTTCTTGCCCTTTAGACCGGTAGGCATTAGCTAATTCAACTCGATAAAAAGATGAGATTATGCGTATAGACTGCCTGTAGACCACGATAAAAATATTATCCCAGAATCGATGTCAAGAGCATTAACTTCCAAGCCCGAAGGGCTAGACTGGAGACTCCTGGATGGGAAGGTTTATACACAAACGCCGGATTGAAACTAAAATCTATCGCTAGATTTCAAAAAATTTAGTCCTTAAAAACAAAGGAACCGCTAGATACAATCCATCGTCATTATTACGGTGCGTTCTATGCGCGTTTTGGATGGGAAATAAGTGGCTTCACTTTTTCTTGCCTAAGAAATGTTAGAGATTCTACTCTAGCCCTTCGGGCTTTTACACTCAAACACTTGAAAAAGCGAATTATTAAAAGTTTTTTGAGATATGACTGTGAGAGACCAATTTAGTTTGTTTCAATATAAAACATCGTACAATAAATAAGGAAGAAAATGATCTTGCCTAAAACTTTTGCAATTTTCTCTTTCAACTTATTCATAATTGAAACCAGAGCTGGTCAAAAAAACAAACAAAGTAGACGGAGGTTGGTTATCAAATAAAAAACCAACTTCCACATCCAAAAAAATTTTCTTTTATAAAAACCAGCAAAAAGAGAAATCACAACGATCAACCACTAATTTGAAGAATTCGATTTCAAAAAATAGAAAAGGATCAAAGGGGGAGTTGCCTTGCTATCAAGCAATTTCTAAATAGGGTAAATATTGGACTCCCTCAGAGTGCTTTTAGTGTTCTTCCTTTAGGAAAAATAGGGTAAGTGCAAATATTCTATTCGTTGAGAATACTTTAGCAGATGAGTGTGATTCTATTAGTATTTTTAGCAGTAATGAACTGCGATTAAAAATAGTTTGTTTAATGGATGTTCTAAAAACGTTGTGCTTTGGAAATACCAAGATATTTTTGTAGGTTATGTGTGGGTTGGTGATTGAAATCCTGTGTTACTTTTTTGAAGACAGCTTTCCAAGTAAATGTATCGTGAAATGTGTCTACATTAGCTAGCGTGAAATGTAGCACAAGCTTGATGTATTATTAAGTCAAGAATGGAGTAAAACTTAAAGATATAAGACCATTTCAGACGGGCAGGTATAAGCAAAGTAATAATAACTTTGAAAACTAAAGTGATCGGAATCCAAAAGCTCAAAAATATTCCAATTGGGCCAAGAATATAGGCTGGCAGCCACTAAACCCTTCCAAAATTGAAATACTCAATTATTGTACTCGCCCGAGCTTAATATTCTGAAAAACGTTAAACTGCCCAAGATTTGTCAATATATATCTTTAAGTTGATTGAAGGTGTTTTTAAAACATTATTATTAAGAATCCAAGATGCCAGAGTACTAAAGGTTCTTCAAGCGATTGTAGTGCAGTGGTAGAGCCGGCCGGATGCTACGGTTCGCAAGGTTGTGAGTTCAACCCCCGGCCGGGTCATACCAAAGATTCCCAAAATGGAACTTGATGCCTCTCTGCTTGATGCTCAGCAATTAAGAGCATGATCAAGGGTAAATTGAGCAATCCAGGGAGATAGAATGGCGCCCTCCCCTACTTTTGGGTAGATAGCTATCGAAAAAAGGAGCCTTCAGGTCGCCTCCTACTGCGGTTGCAGACTTACTACTTACTAAAGGTTCTTTTGGATTGAGAGAGTGTACTTTGGATGTGAGTTGAACTAAAGAGGTCCATTTGTTTTTAAATAAGAGTGATAGTTCGCTTACTCATCAATTTTAATTCACAAGCCTTTTGATATTGAATTGGCACAGATGTGGAGCAAGATTGATCAGAAAGAGGAATAGAAAAACATTTTTATCAATATAACAATAGACAGACACTTTCCTGATATGAAATATGTGTCTGATATGAAACAGGAACACTTATGTAAAAACAAAACCTTTAAAGAAGGGAGCCCATGGTTCAAAAAGAGATTTCAAACGAAAGGGGGTTTACTTACGTTGTAAACTATCTGCATTGAGAAGGTCTTTACATTTTTCGTGACATTTTACACCACATTCTAAATAAAAGAAATAACTTTTATTCGAATGGAATAGGAGTACAAAAAAATACAAAATGAATTGTTGTAAAAAGTCAGATATTGGAAATAGCCTAAAATATGAAATCTCAAGTTTAGCATGATAGTGAAATATCAAGTTTTTTTAGAAGAGCATTAACATTTTATGAAGCCTTTCGGATGTTTTCAACTTTTGATTTTTAAGCATAAAAACGTTTTTAATTTCACCCATTTTGTGAGTATTTTTGTGCAATTTTCAAAGAAAGTGTGTTTTTAAAAGCCTTAAAATTTAAAATATTCTTAATATTTCGTGAAAAACGTAAAGCATGAAACAATGTCCGGCGGTTTTGGCAAAAAGAGCGAGAAAACCTTACCTTGGCATTTCAGCCCTTGACTCCACAACCCCCAAAGAATGTTACTGCACTCGTAACAATATACTGGGTGTTGAGCTGAAAATTTCTCGAAACTGTGTGGTGTTGTACCTAAATGTAAAAAGTTTATAGTGAGCTGTTATACTAAAAGTTGAAAATATTTAAGATCTTCCCTGAAATGGAAAACATCACCAAGCGAAAATTCAGATCAAAGTGAAATATGTCAGCATTTTTTCAAATGGACCCAAGCTTTTAAAGCAAAATTTTCTGACAAATCGTAAACTTAAAGTTCTTTGGAAGGACTAAGGATACGGCGTTCGAATTTTGGAAATGAATTAACATATGTAATAGATGAATCACAATTCCAAACAATTTGAAATTATATAACTAAGCTTTTAAAAAAATCTTAAAGGACGAGGTTGTTTATTTACGTACAAGGTCGTCATCGTTGACGGAGTTTCGAGCGAAGTTTGTTTTCTGTCGTTGTTGAATGTTCGTGATCGCTTGCTGAAAAAAGGAAGGATAAGATATGAAAAGAGGTAAGGTACAAAAAGTATTTCCTTCCAAAAGTTCATCATTTAACCGAAAAGGACACGCATGAATTATACAGATGACGTTGACCCAAGCCAAAAAGTCTCAAACAGCTTCTTTCAAATAAAAAGTAAGCGTTTCTTTGTCTGATCACTGGAATTATTCAGGACCAACCATTACATTTACTAAAGCGGCCATTCACGAGAACCATTATGTACTATTTGATAGAGAAGCAACCAAAACCGCCCTGGTGTTTTATTGTTTAAATTCAAAATTAGTGGAAAACACCCGGTTTTTTGGGTGCTTCCGTATAAAAGCATTACGTCATGAGCATCACATGTCACATGTGCTTAACTATAAGAATACAAAGATGAAAGTTGGCTTACACCGAAAATTGAATTCCGTCGAATTTTTGTCTCCGTCGAAGTGTCAATGTTAAAAAACTGATCCCTGAATAAGAAAAGAAAGGGGGAAATGAAATTTTGGTGCTGAAGACCAGGAGATGTTTACATTACATAGCGAGTTTATGTATTTACTCTTAGGTTCCAAATAAACGGTGGGGGGAGGGGGGGGTGGCTCGAATAAACGGGGGGGGAGTTGGAAAATTTTCAAAATTTTAATAAACGGGGGTTCCTAGTCCTAATTGCCGGGGGGTTGAAAATTGTAATTACGAAAACGGTGGGTCCTAATAAGGTCCGGGGGGTTGGAAAAATTTCGAAAATTAACAAGCGGGGGGGGCTGTTTATTTGGAACATAAGAGTACCTTTCTGCAGACACTGGCGTGATTTGGAACTTTGATCCACAAAATCGAAGAAAGTAAAAGTGCTGATTTACCGTCGTCTTCAGCATCTAGGGTATCAAAAACTAAACATCTCAATCGCAGGAAACATACTGGCTATTGTTATTTAAAGAGTGAAGATGTTGATAAGTTATGCTTGAGTGACTCTGAGATTTTAGTTTCAAAATTATCGCTGTAGCCCCTGTAGCCATGTCCCAGTTTCTTTGATCTAAAACAGATCGATCTACAGTCTGTGAATAATGGCCAATAAAAAAAAACATAATATTTCCGAGAAAACCTTGTTTAGCATTACGTAATTAGTTATGAGGGGGTTTATCTAAAGAATCCTGCATTACTAAAAATAGACAAAAAGAACGACAAATTTCATAAAGAACGACATATTTTGCCGTCCACAACCCCGACCGAAAGTGACTGTATCACCCCACCAGCGATTCAGTCCTCTTCGTTTATCACGGGAATTAACTGCACGTGGCTTAAAAGAACGACAAAATTACTTATGCGTGTTACAATGCAGGATTCTTTAGAGGAATAGACTGTATTTACGGGATTTTTGTAATCAGTACGGCACCAAATTCCTCATTGACCGTAATTACTGTTTACGTAGGTCTCATATTCTCAAAATTTGCATGTAGCAGCATTGGTCCATTGTAAACACATGTGTAAAATTTGAACAGCATACCTCTATTGGTTCAAGAGATATTAACGAATTCCGTAGATTAGTAATTTGCGGGAACAAAATTCCGTAAAATAAAAGTGGCGGAATTTTATTCCATAAATTACTATAGGCCGTAATTTAAATTGTTTAATGCATTCTACTCGATAACGCAAAATTTATTTCTAAATATTTACATCTATAAGAATGTCGTATCATTGAAATAGGATCATCGTATATATAATTCTCTAGAAATAGAGCATTTTCGTTCAGGAAAATGCCACAACCCACAACAAATACAGTAGTGACCGTAGTGCAGTCGTAGAGCATTCGGCTACGGTTCGCAAGATTGTGGGTTCAACCCCCAGCCGAGTCATACCAAAGATTCTTAAAATGGTACTTGGTGCCTCTCTGCTTGATGCTCAGCAATTAAGAGAAGGATCAAGGGTAAGTGGGGGCAATCCAGGGAGAAAGAGTGGCGCCCTCTCCTGCCTTCGGGTAGATAGCTATCGAAAGAGAAACCTTCGGCCTTTGACTGTGGTCGCACACTTACTACTTACTTACTAACTTACTTACAACAAATATTAATTACATCACCTTGAAGATATGACTCTAGTTCTTTCTCTTGGCGCCATGACAAAATTTGTCGAATCCTCTACTTCCATGTTTCAAACATTATATACGAGTTAAACGCGAGTCAGTTTAAGAAAAAAAATCGACCTTTACTTTATTTCACTTTCGACTTCCTTGTCTACCACGATGCAAAAACTTCAAAATATTCTATTTACTATCCTCTCAGTTCGATGAATATGAAAGATAGTTTCCTACCATCCAAAACCAAGCATAGTAAATGAAAAGATTGCTTTGTTGAAGTTTCATTTTTTTCATTTTAGAAAAGCTTTTTCAAAAACTAGATGGTGTCTTCAAAGTGTCCCATTCACAGATAATACAAATAAAGTAGATAAAGCTAC
This sequence comes from Clytia hemisphaerica, assembly GCF_902728285.1. Classification (NCBI taxonomy): domain Eukaryota; kingdom Metazoa; phylum Cnidaria; class Hydrozoa; order Leptothecata; family Clytiidae; genus Clytia; species Clytia hemisphaerica. The sequence goes on along the minus strand of NW_027103855.1, from coordinate 202,276 downwards.
TCCGTCCCTATTTGAATCAGAATCATCATCATCGATAAGCTGGCGAATGGAAAATTAACACTGGCGAATTGTATAGGAATAAATAAGACCCCTGAAGAAAAACATGGAGCCAAGAACAACTTGAGTCCTTTTTGAAAATTCACAAAACTTATTAAGCTTACATCATTGCAGACTCAATATCCCGAGAAACAGACGTCGAACTCGCCGACGCCGGTTCAAAAGTCGTCAATTCTTCATTCCGATCATTTTGTCGTTCGTCAGAAATCCAATTGTTGATTCGATGTACATAATGACCCTGTTTGCGCCTGCGCAGTGGCGTTTTTGGTATTTCTTCGTCTGCGACGTCATCATTGTTGTTTTCAATTTTCAAAGAGTCTTGGTTAAGATGTTCTTCGTTTGAAGTAGGCGGAGAATCGAGGGCGGCGAGCGGAGAATCGAGGGCGGTGGGCGCTTCATGTGAGGGCGAAACATGAAAGCCGGAGAATAATTGTTTGAGCATGATAAAAGGGTTTTTGTTTCCAGATTTGTTAATTCAAATCGAAGAAAACATCATATATGGACAGACCAAATTCGTCGCCATACATTCGAATTTCGAATTTCGAATTTATGCCCCTTCACATTGACCCAAAAAATTCGTTTTCGGCTCATTCATTTAATGCGTATTATACACGTTTTTTTTTCATCATTTTTTGATTGTTTTCTGAACAAAAGTGTATGGGAAATAAAATTATTATTCATATTTTGACCAGAGTATTCAGAGCTGTTTAGAGAGAGCATATGAAATGGCCTGTGCTAGACTTGAGTTATTTATAATCAGTAAATATGGGTGTTGTATGATATTGTTACGTGATAATATCGAGCTAGACTAAGACCCTCACAGAGGAAAGAGCACGAAAAATGACCCTACTGAAAGTTATTTAAAAATCAACCACAGCATTCTGGTCTTTGTCATCCCTTTATCAAATTTGAAACGACAAAACAGCGACTTCGCCAAACAGATTTGAAAACAATTAGTTCGATTAACTAATTAATTGATTAAAATCGAAGGTACAATTAGATCCGGTAGGTAGATACAAAATCGAGTTCATGTATTTGAGCTTTTGAGGACGGTAGAGTGATTGAAGCGATTTGGAATAACCCGCGATTCCGACCCGCGGACGGTAAAAGTACTGATTTAACTTCGTCCTCAGTTGGTCAGGATCTAGTCAAATTACAACCTCACCGTCTCCGTCGCTGAATTACATAAACTCGGTACAGTGTACGTTTTTTTATAAGAACAAACTATATTAAGAACATAAGGCTTCGATGGTCAAAATGTTCAGAACAAGTTAAAAACATTTTAAGGCTTTGCAGACTCTAGAACACCGAATTTCATATGAATATGACAAAAATACTCAAAAAATGGCAAAAATAAGAATATGTTATTATTAAACTCAAAAAGTTAAAAACATTCCAAGGCTTCAAAAATTTTGAATGTTCTTATAAAAAAGAAACATGTATCAGAAGAGCAAAAGCCTCGCATCAAATATATTACAAGAAAGAACGTTCAAAATGATTTCTATCTACGTAAGCTGACAAACGTTTTAAAAGAACCTTATTAAAATGTGTTGATATTTCTCAGCATGAAAAGTTGAATAAAAAGTGTTTTTTGAAAATTTCAACCAAAAGACTTTTCCGCAGAATATATCGATCTAGGTGTAAGTAAGTAAGTAAATCATTTATTTGTCAACGAAAGCGAGACTAGCGACCACACTCATAGACATAATGCTAAACTAAGGAGGTGGCCGCACGATATAATTACAACAACAAGTGAAAAAAATACTAAGTTTATAAAACGATCATACTAGGGTAATAAAGTGAAATAATTTTCGTTTTTTAATTTCGTTTTTAATAAAAACAGAAAAAAAAAAAAACAGATTTAAAAAAGAAGAGAATCAAAAGAATAAAAAGAAAAAGAAAAGAAAAGAAAAGAAAGGAAAATGTTAAAATTTAAAATCAAACTCGAAAAAGAAAAAAAAACACAAATCAAGTGTACGACGAGAGGAAATATAATTTGCTCAAATCTTTAAGACGATCCAATGCTAGTGTAGACAAATCATCGAGAGAAACGAAATTTTGAAGTTCATTCCAAACCAAGATGGATTGGTATAGAATTGAATAGTTACCATAAGTCACTGTTTTTACTTCGGGTATTTTTAGAAGTCCAGACTTACAACGAATTACTTCATGACGGTCAGTATCATTAAGACGTTTGTATTCAAGAGTTTGTAAAAGAGGAAGAGGTAATTTTCGATTCAAAAGTTTGAAAAGAAAGAGGATATTAAGGTATTTGACAAAGTCAAAAAATTGAAGAAGTTTAAATTCTAAAAACAGAGGAAAAGTATGTGCACGAAAGTCAGAGAAAGACATGATTCTGAGAGCTTGCTTTTGAAGAATAAGAACTCGACGGGCGTGGATTGTTTGGCGTTGCCCCCAAATCTGGGCTGCATAAGAGGCGTGACATTGGAAAAGGGAAAAATATAATGATGCTAGTGTTTTCTTGTCGACATAATGCCGAAGTTTACTTAGAGCTCCATTAGCTCGCTTCAATTTATTGCAGACAAAATCAATGTGGTGTTTCCAGTTCAGATGTTCATCGATGTATACACCAAGATACTTTACAACCTTGCTGGGTCTAAGCCGATGTCCGTTGATTTTGATTTTCAAGTCATAATCGATCTTCTTTCGGACAGGACGAAACAACAAAAGCTCAGTTTTACTAGTGTTGAGAGAGATTTTATTTGCTTTAAGCCAATTCATAAGAAGCTTTAGATCGATATTGGCTTGCTTAGCGATCGGTTTCAAGGATTCGTTCTCAAAAAAAAGCATAGTGTCATCAGCAAACAAATTGACCAAAGCATATCGAAGTGCAATATGGAGATCATTCACATAAAGGAGAAAAAGAAGTGGGCCTAAAACAGAGCCTTGAGGGACACCATGTTTCATATTTTTAGAAGTAGAAATTTTACCAGAGACTGAAACGAACTGTGATCTATCAGTGAGAAATGATCGAAACCAATCAAGAGCTTTTCCACGAACCCCGTAAAAATCTAGCTTTGATAGTAGGATAGAATGGTCGACGGTATCGAATGCCTTTTGTAAATCGATGAAAATAGAGCATCCATACTTACCTTCATCCAAAGCATTTGATATTTTGTTGATAGCATAGAGAAGGGCTGTTTCAGTCGAGTGGTTTGATCGAAATCCAAACTGTAATGGGTAGATCGAGTTTGATTGGTCGAGAAAGTTCATCAGTCGTGAATGCATGAGTTTTTGGAAGATTTTGTCAATGTTAGAAAGAAGAGAAATTGGCCTATAGTTCTCAGCATCGAATGGAGAACCTTTGTTTTTGAAGACAGGTATGACTTTCGCTTCTTTCAGCTGACTTGGAAAGATACCAGTAAAGAAAGAAAGATTAATAATATCAGTGAAGATAGAAGAAAGCGTGTCCAAGTTGGAAGAAATAATTCGATACGGGATGCTGTTTGGACCAGTTGCCTTATTTTCACTGAGAGACATGAGAGTTTTGATGACTTCTGGTTTTGAAGCTGGAGCAATGAAGAAGTCATTAGCATTTCGATTTTCGTTCTTTAGCCACTCTGAGAAATGATGACGCGTAAAAGGAATTTTTGAACGAACTTCACCTGCAATGGTTGAAAAGAAATCGTTGAAAGCTTTAGATACTTCTTCAGGGTTGGAAGATAAAGAATCATTGATGTTAAGAGAAATAGAGTTTGAAGAAGAAGGAGAAGATGTAATCTCTCTGACGCCTTGCCAAAGTTTTCGAAGATTGTCTGAGTTTTGAAAAAAGAAGCGAGAATAATGGAGTTTTTTACTAGCACGGATAAGAGATACAATGCGATTTCGGTAAAATTTGTATCTTTCACGAAGAAATTTCTTAAGATCGGGTGAAGAATCAGGAACTTTCAAATAGTCGTCTTTGAGGTTATCTCTGATGTTCATCGAGACAAGAATGCCTTTGGTGATCCAGGGTTTGAGAAGGAGGTTAGCTTGACGTCTGGTCAACTGTTTCAGAGGAACATGCTTATCATACAAAGAAGAAAAACGAGTCAAAAAAGAATCAAAAGATAAGTCAACATCCCCCCTTTCAGTTTTAAGAAGATCTTTCCAATCAACGCTGTCGAATTCATCTTTGAAAGTAGCCTCATCAAATTTGGACCAATCTCGACGAAAAGGAAGTTCAGATTTGTAGTCAGAATCACAGTCAGTATTAAGAATTAGAAATTGGGGAAGATGGTCAGATATAGCAACAGTTAGATTTCCAGAAGTTGATGAACAGTTAAAAGGAGAAGTAAGAATGTTATCGATAAGAGTACTGGAGGTATCAGTGATCCGTGTTGGCAATGTAATAGTTGGAAGAATCTGATAAGCACCAAGAATATCAAGAAATTTAGAGTGAGAGATTACAGAGTCACAAGTCAAAAGATCTATGTTGAAATCGCCTAATAAAATAAGATTTTTGTTTTCTTGGCAGGCTTTCTTCAGCAAAGGAGATATAAAATTTTTATTAAAAAGATCAACGTCAAGGTCTGGATGTTTGTAGATGCAACCAACGATATAGTTTTTCCTATTTTTTAAGACGATTTCAGCAAAAGTTGACTCAAGATTACCACAGGCTGAGTGCACTATCTTTGAAAGATCTGTGCGAGGTTTGCTTTTGAGAGAGTTAGAAATAAAGAGAGCAGTTCCCCCAACTGATGAGACGGCTGGGGTATCAAAGGATTTAAAGCCGTTGATAGAAAGTTCAGTGTTTTCGATAGAAGATTTGAGTCTGGTTTCACTGATACCGAGAATGCTAAAATTATGATTGAGATTATGAAGTAAAGTAGTAAGATTGTCATGATGTTTTTCTAAAGAACAGATGTTGAGATGAAAGCAAGAAAAATTTTGTTTTTTAAGAGGAAGAGAAGCAAATTCTTGAGTACTATAGTATTTGCAGTCGAAATGATTAACGTGATCATCATAAGTAATATTATCAAGTTGATCGTCGATTTGTGAATCAAAATTAGAAAAAGAATTCGGGATAGAATTTAGATGTTTAAAATAATTTTTTAAGTGACTTATGTCTTTACCAATGGGTAATTTTTCATCGGATTCAAGATTAGGTAGAGCATCATGCCTACAAAGTTTACAGAGCCAAATGTTTTTTATGTATTTTGGTTCAACGCCTAAGCACTTTGCATGGGATCGTCTTTCACACTTGGGACAAAAATGAAAGGTTTTAGAAGTAATTTTTTTCGAGCAAACAGAGCAATCATCGTTTGTCATTACTGGAAAATCAGTGTGCAAAAGAGAAATGTTTCTCGAGCCAAAGTATAATAAAAAACAGAGCATTCAAAAACTAAGATATAAATAAGAAACGCTACAGAATGAAAAAAATTATTTAGAAACAAAGAGATCTTTATGATCAGGAAAGAATTCAATTAAATCATTTAAATGTGTTACTTTCAAGACTTCATCTGTGTCATCATTAAATCTCAAGTTAATTCGTTAATAGAACCATTAAACACCCAAAACGATTCAATAGCATTACGACCATACAACGCTTTAACTCTTCCCCAGAGAAATCTGTAGTAACTGCAAAGGTTATTATTAATGTAAATTTTATTTGTCAAATCTGCTTTTTCAAATACCTCACGTTTACTGAAGTCTTTGCCTTTTTTGATTAACTTTTCTGCAAGTTTTCTGTTTACAAATCTCACTATTGTGCGCTTTGGACCTTTTTGATTTTTTCTTTGGAACAGGCGATGACAAGCTTCGATTTCGTTGGGAGGAATATCAATGTTGACGGCTTTAGCTATTTCGATCACTTTCGATTCTAACTCGTTTTGTTTCACAGAGTCAGGGATACCCGCAATTTCGATATTATTCCTTCTTATGTATTGTTGAAGTTCACTGTTTTGTCTCTCTACTGTGCTAACGTCGTCCAAATCAACCTTTCCTTTCCCAACTTGATCCAGTTCAGTTCTCAAATCGTCAATAATTTTGCTTTTCGAAGAAAGTTCCTGCTTAAGTTCGTCTAGTTCTCTTCTCATCTCCAAGTTTTGATTTTGGAGCTTGATTGTAATATCTTCTTTTACACTCTCTATCTTTGATGCAATGTCATACTTTATAACCCTCATTTCGTAAAAGATCATTTCAAGTGTAACCCCTTCCATAGGTTCCTCCTCGAATGATTTATGAAGATTATAAGGTTGAGAAAAAGAATAAGATACATCACCACCAGGACTTGTCACAAAGTCTTTATCTGTGTCTTTTGTTTGAAGAGAGTCTTTTTCTTGGTGTGATGAGGTGTCTTGAGTGTCTTTTTGTGTTGGAGAATCTTGTGTAGTAGTGTATAAAGGTATATCTTGAAGTACTTCTTCGATGTTCTTTTGCTGCTTTCTTGTTGTCACATTCATTGTAAAAAAATGGCTCGAGAAACAAAACGCCTACTTTTTACGCGCCAAAAATTTTTGACACGTCTGCACTCTACGGATGTCGTTTCCCTTATAAAAGTTTTCCAGTAAATCTAAAAAATTTGGGCTATTTTCTTGAGCCAAACTATCTACACGTTTTTTTTTAAAGAGCGTTTGAAATTTTCGAAGCCTTTGGATCTTCTCGACTTTTTTTCAGTTTTAAGCCTACAAATGTTCTGAAAATGTGCTTTTTTGTGCAATTTCCTAGAACTGGATGTTTTAGAGTTCGCAAAGACTTAAAATGTTCTTAACTTGTTCTTGGTAATTTGACCACTGAAGTCTTATGTTCTTACATCGTTTGTTCTTATAAAAAGTGTAAAGAATGAGCACTTTTAAAGCATTTGAGCAATACACCTTTTCGACCGGAGTCGCGCAGTCATGATCGTGCCACTTTATTATTTAATTTACAACCCTAAACTCGATCCAATCCTTTTTTATACTTTTTCTATTGTCTTTAGGTGCGAAAAAAAAAAGACTGGGACAGTTTTAGAGTGGCAAAACGGACAAAAAAATGCCCGCGCGGCAATTGGCGGCTACGGTCGAAAAGGATACACTTCTATGAAAAAAGAAAATCAATAGAACAGTAAAATCACCACCTCCGATTTCAAAATCTTTAAAGATAAAGGTTTGGATGGAAAGAAGCCTTCAAGACACTTCGAACGGGACTCTGTACCAGAGTGTATCTTTTATAGAAAAACCTTCGAATAAAGAAACCAATAAAGATTCAAGTTCAATATTTCTTATTGCAACTCTCTCCCCCCATAAACATCTGGAGACTTTTGGAGAAGTAAAGTTTAGTCTAGGTATAAACTTATTTCTTTTTTATATGATTTTTGTTGTTTCGCCAAAAAAATCATAAAAAAGAAATAAGTTTATACCTAAACTAAGTAAAGTTGACGCTCTCGAATTCGATGTTTTACTATAGATCCACTCCATTACTCGATAAAGATTGAAAGTTAAATTAAACAAGAAACTCGCATGAACGTCGCTCCTACTATTCGATACGCTCCCTTCCGGCTCCCTTATTCGATGAAAATCAAATTACTCGAAAATCGAATTAGAGAGCATATTGTGAAAGTGCGTATCCCTGATCGATATAGGTAAGAATTGGTTATCGCGTTTAAAAGCTTTTATACTTACTGCTCTGACCCTTTAGTCAGCGAACGAAGTCTCTCTATTCCTTGATAACCCAAAGAGATCAACTTCATGAAAATGACAGTCTCGAATCGCTCAAAGCAGAACAGACTGAAGACGTTTAGTTCTCTCTCCTTAACGCGCTCGAGATTATTAGCCTTAAGAGGTGTGTATTAAAAGTTAAGAAGCTGCACTTAATTAGCCATTTAATGGGTAGTTAACGGTTAAAGTATGTTAAACACACTTTCATGTCGCCTTAGAAACAAGACTTGTATATAGCGGAAGAAATCATTTGATGCCAATTTAAATATAACGGAAATAGCCGTCCAAGCTTTAGGAATGAAAGTAAAATGCACAACAAAAAGATGCATTGCTTCTTTTTGCAGAAGTCTTGTTCTGTATTTTATCACTTTATTACGCAAAAAATAAAAGTGACGTCAAATACTTTTTTCAACAACAACAATCTGTTGAGGATGGTGAAATTGTTGTTTTACCAACACTAGATGCTTTGTTGGATGAAAAAGATCAACAAATTGAAATGTTGAAACAAAAAATGGAATCCGAAAAAAAATTGTACAATTATAGAATTAACATTGAGAATAAATTGAATGTTAAACAAAATGAAGTCAATGATTGGGTGAATCGAAATTCTCAATACGAAATGGAATACGAGCAAGCCGTTGAACAACATGACCGGAGCTGGGTTTTTCGTATGGAATCCCAGACCGACACTTTGGTCAGCGAGAAAGAAAAAACTTGTCAATTCCTTAAACAAGTCAACTACAAAGAGAAAGCCATTCAATCCATTAAAAATAGTCGAACGTGCGCACCGCACTGGGCTCAACTTCAGATTTTCCCGTTATTAGAAGGCCCAATTGTAACATTTCAAATATTTAGTATTAGGTAGCAAATATACTTTGTCCGTTTTGGTGAAAAACTCGTCCCCAGGCCCCAAAAATCAAAATTTTCAAAAAATGAAAAAAACACCGCCAGATATTCACCCAAGGAACAAGTGTGCCAAATTTCAGCCAAATCCGACCTTTTTTGAAGTGTCCAGGCTGCCAGCCTCGTTTTGGTGAAAAACTCGTCCCCAGGCCCCAAAAATCAAAATTTTCAAAAAATGAAAAAAATTATAGCTCAACTGAAGTTGAGAACAACAATGCTTCAGAAATTCAACAGTTAGATGAAGAACTAGCTGGCAAAGACGTTGATATCACTTCCTTGAAAATCGAGAAGTTAAGACAGCAAAAAGATCAGTCAGAAAAAATCAAAGAATTAGAAGAATTACGTATTGTTCAACAAGAAAAACGTCGTGCCAAAAGACAACGCAGAGCCGCAAATAAGGCTGCCAAAATGGCCCAAGAAACAACCGAAGTAGAAAAAGTCTCATCTTAGAAGAAAACATCCTTTTAGAATTTATTTTTGTAAATAGTTAATTACCGTATACTTAGATTTTATATATATATTTAAAATAAACCCCTTTAAAACCCCAAAAATCTTCTCTTCACTATATATTCCGACAGTTGGCAGACCAATGGATTAAAAAAGAAAGTGTAATGTACCAGAGTATACACCATACGGTGAACTACAGTGAAATCTCCATAACTCGAACGGGATGTTCTGGAGTTTTTATAAGATATAAGATAATTTATAGATTTATAGATTAATTTGGTCATTAAAAGTAACAGAGATGACGCGTTCTTTAGAAAAAGTAACAAAATTGTTTTATTACAGGTTTAATAACGACCAACCAAATCAAATAAGAGCTTGTAAAAACTCCAGCTTGTCCCAACTCGAACCCACACGGGAACTAATAAATTTGTTCAAGTTATGAAATTTCGAGTTATGTACACTGGTTTATAGCTGAAAGGACTGGAAAACTTTTGAGTTAAGGAGACATTCGAGTTGTAGAGGCTCGTTCGAGTTATGGAGATCCTACTGTATTTTCTAAATAAATACTAGTTTAGTAAAAATACATCAGTTCTGCCGAGAAATAAGAACAGTATTAACTTTAAGCGCAAGGTGCCGGAAAAATAAAAACAGCGAAGCCTCGTCAAATATTTACTGGTTCTTATAAAAAAAAGATTGTCTGTATGATAGAAACTTCCTTCCGAATGTAAAACTCAACTTAAGATTAAATGGCTAAGTTGTACAGACAAGAGGGCTGTTAGCTTTAAACACATACACTTTTTTCTTTTATAAGAACAATTTTATAATAACAACGAGTCTCAAAATTGTCAAAAAATAAGAACAATTTAAGAACAATGCTGAGCCTGAATTACTCAATTTCAAGCTATTTCGTGGTTAAAGTAGTAAAAATTGGGTATAAATCATAAAATACACCCAATAAATAAGAACAGGATAATTTGAGGACAATTTGAGGCTCAATAAGTGCCAAAAAGATAAGAGCAGCCGAGCCTCATCATAAATTTACTGGTTCTTATAAAAAAGAAGTGTATTTTCTTGTTTTCGATAAACCCAATATAAAGTCACAGTTTAGATTTACAAAGTGCAGACCAGCAAATTCTGTTGGTCGGAGGCGATCAAAATACTATGAGACAAACCAAGTTTCGTATTATCATAAGCCACTTGAAAACATTATTCACGATTCCATTACTTGATGAAGTATGCAACAACAAAAACAAGTTTATCACAGCTCGAGTACAAAAAAAAGAAGATTTTTTCTCAAATTAGTGAACAAGTGTGTGAAAAAACTTTTCAAAGTGTTTTTCATTAGATGTTAATTATGTCTGGTGATAGAAGAAAGATTATGAAGATTCGATCTTTTTTTTTTTGAGCTTGAAAATTTTTGGTTTTTACAAGGTCATGGTATTTGTAACACTTGGTTAGCGATCTGTGATAGAAGCGAATCAGAAGGAATAGACCTTAAAAAAGGCCTTAAAAATGGTTTTCGTAGGGCACCCCTTAGATCAGGGCAAATTTTTGATGTTATGCTCCTAATAGGGTGTAGAATTGACAAAAAAAATTTGCCCTTCGAATCTCCTGCAGTTTTCCAGTGAATCGATTTTTAGTTAATCATAGAACTTATCAAGGGTCCCCCCTTTACTAACGGTTTTTTCGAAGTCTGAAAATCAAATATCTGAGACTACCAACGGACTCAGCGTGAAAAGTAGATAAAGAAAATGGGGTTATTTGTTAAGTTTCGACCACCTGGTGCCGAGAAATGGCATTTTAAAGGCGAAAAATCGACGTTTTTTGGCGTTTTCCGATGACGTCAGCATTTTCCTACGAGGATTTTCAGAAAAAATCATTCCCACAGCTGGATAGCCCTGAATTAGTAGTATCCAAAAATGTTATGGTTTGTCAACTTTCAATGTATAGATCTCGAGATAATTCATTTTTAAGGTGGATAAATATGCTGAAAAACTGCTGACTCAGCAAAAAATATCGATAATTTTCAATATTTAAACCAAAATATCTCGAGATCTAGACATCGAAAGTTAACAAACCATACCATTTTTGGATACTACTAATTCAGGGCTATCCAGTTGTGGGAATGATTTTTTCTGAAAATGCTCCTAGGAAAATGCTGACGTCATCGGAAAACGACAAAAACGTCGATTTTTCGCCTTAAAAATGCCATTTCTCGGCACCAGGTGGTCGAAACTTAACAAATAACCCCATTTTCTTTATCTATTTTTCACGCTGAATCCGTTGGTAGTCTCAGATATTTGATTTACAGACTTCGAAAAAACCGTTAGTAAAGGGGGGACCCTTGATAAGTTCTATCGATTAACTAAAAATCGATTCACTCGAAAACTGCAGGAGATTCGAAGGGCAAATTTTTTTTGTCAATTCTACACCCTATTAGGAGCATAATATCAAAAATTTGCCCTGATCTAAGGGGTGCCCTACGAAGTGACACAATCCACTGCCTCGGCCGCTGGTCTAGAAATTTGAACTTTAAATGATAAAGAAAAAGAGTAGAGTAGTTGATGAACAAATCAGTCGTGATCGAGCGGGATCGATGGAAGCAAAGAGCAAATATACCGGTATTGATTTACAGGAACTTTCTTAGAAAACTTTCTTTCTACCAAAGATTTAAGGAGAGTGTCAGTCTTTATTTTAAAATTCACAATATTCACCCTTGCAACACGTAATTTTTTATACCAGACATTACTAATCGATAAAATCGATTATCGATTAAAAACGATAGCTAATCGATACCCACAATTTTTTAGGACTCAATTAAATTATCACCATAGATTTTTAATCGATAATATCGATTACAGTGTTAATAATATCAATCGATTAATTATCGATTAGCTATCAATTTTAATCGATAATCGATTTTATCGATTAGTAACGTCTGGTTTATAAGAACATCCACACAATTTCTGAAGTCTTCTGATGTTCTTAACTTTTTGAGTTTTAAGCCTAAAAATGTTCTTATATTTTCACCATTTTCGAGTATTCTTGTCCACTTTCCTAAGAAATCGGGTGCTTTAGAGTCTGCAAAGCCTTAAAATGTACTTAACTTGTTCTTAACATTTTGGCCATCGAAGCCTTTTGTTCTTATATAGTTTGTTCTGTCCAGGAAATACACGTTTCTTTTTTATAAGAACATCGTTTCTTTTTTATTAAAACATCGAAAATTTTTGAAGCCTTCGGATGTTCTTAACTTTTTGAGTTTTAACAATGCACACTGTAGCAACCTCAGAAGATAATGCTCGCAAAATCTGAATAATGGTATTTTTACGCAGTCTTTAAATAATTTTTACAGCCCTTATTATAACTACTGCCACATAATCTTTACATAATAAATACACCAACATTTTCAAATGTGGCATTGATATAACTCTGGCGACATAAAAGACCAAACTACCTTATCGGCAATTTTTACGCCGGCCCGTTATACCTTTTAAGCCAGCCCCTTATATCGCCAAAGCTCAATTTTTTCACTTTTAGACCAGTCCTAATTTAATACCGATCGCCAGCGATGAAAAGTAGCGCTAATGGAGGGCCGACGTAAAAAGGGCCTATAAGATATAAAGTCTTTAAAAATCAGGTTTCGAACTAAGTCCTCCTACATTCCTCGTAGTATTCGCCGTTCTTTTCGCCAAGAAAAGTAAAAACTCTACAAAACTTTACAGCTAAAACTTTTGACATCTACTTTGGAAATAAAGGAGGTGCCTTCCTCACATTTTCAAAACCTAACGAGGTGTTTATATTATTTTCAATTGAAAATAGGTGAAACCCTCTGTAATGGAGGGAGTGAAACCAACTGAGAGTGGCCGTTTATGTCGAGGGAGAGCACTCGTGCGCGGAGAGGTTTTTGAAAAACTTTTTTGAAAGAGTGTTGATGGGGTTAACTAATAGAGGAGAAGAAGAAAATGATTTATAAATTGGACTTTTCATCGCGAATTTTTTGTTTGAGAAAAGAGTTATCAAAACACAGCCTTGTTTCACATTTGTTTGCAAAATGAAATCCTCAGCTGAAAAACAAAGTAATTCTTTAAAATGAGCCATGGCGAGGGACTAGCAAAGGAGAAACGCGCGTCATAGTTAAGTCAAAGGTTCGAGGTAGCTCTGTACATAAAAAATAAACCGTGAAGCACCTCAGAATAAGGTTTAAAGAAGGTTTCAAAGTACTTGTGTATCGAAAATGAAGTTTTTAGAACCAAAGAACTCCCAAACCCATTCGGTCTGTTTTCAAAGAAATTATATGTCTATCTAACAAATCCTGCATTAGTAAAAATAGACAAAAAGAACGACAAATTTCATAAAGAACGACAAAAAGGAACGACAAATTTCATATTTCGCCTTTCCCGACGACCGGTGGTGACTGTACCACCTCTACGGGTTCATCCCTATTTGTTTATCACGGGAATTAACTACGTGTGGTTTAAAAGAACGGCAAATTACGCATGCGTGTTATTAATGCAGGAATTGCAAAACGAACCTACTAAAAGTTATCGATTATTATATCAACGGTAAATTCATCGAAAGATGGAGGATTAGGAACGAACCAATTTCATTACAAATTTCTAAGACAGTACCGTGCATAATTAGAATTCGCAAAGTTATGCAAAATGGATTAATTTTCACCATTTTTGAAACATCTTACGCGTACGTGTACGTGGACATGCTTCGTAAGATCCGTAATTTAAATATCCATCATTAATTGAGTTTGACTACAATAATTTAATTTGAATATGAGATTCTTTTATATGAACATCCAAAATCTTTGAAGCCACCAGATGTTTTAGAGCTCCCAAAAGCCTTAAAGTATTTTTAAAATGTTCTCAATATTTTGGTTATCAGAGCATTTATTTTCTTATATATAGATTTTTCTTGCAAACAACGAAATGGTAAACCAACAAACTGAAACACCGGTAAAGAAATTCTTCAAAGCCTCCACTTTCAAGAGTTACATAGGGGCCTGATTTTTAATAAAATCACACTTTTTGAAATCACGTTTTTCTTGATTTTGGCGAGTTTTAGCGGCAAAAGGATCTCAGTTCAGCCTTCCTAAAATCGAATTTTGTTCATATTTACCAAAGAAAACGCTAAATTTTCATTCAAATAGATGGGCTTGGAGGTGGTCTTTTTGCTATAGATCTTCAAAGTATCGATTGTATGTCCGACAAAACATTAATTAAAAAACAGGCCCATGGGTATTACAATAATCAGAGGGAAATCTTAGACAGTAAAAAATATGATCAGTCGCCACAATACACCCCTGTCTCACAGCCCCGTGGAACTTTTCTCCTCAGTGGGGATAAAATTCCTATTGAAATCCTGATGGGGATAGAAATTCTTTTGTTCCAAGGTTAAAAAATACAGTGGGATGGTTTTGGAGTGCGATTTTTTAACATAGAATTTCGAGTGGGGATGAATGAAATCAAAGTCAATTCCCTAGTGGGGCTGAAATTCAAGGACATTTTCCCACCGGGGACGAAATTTTTGCTTAATTTTCCAGTGGGACTGGGGTCCCAGCGGGTCTGTGACACAAGACATAACTTTTTAAAGAGTTCAAAAAATGCTGATTAATGAAGAAACCAGCAACCAGACGGAATTGCAACAGTGATAAATCTTAAAAAAACAGAAACCTACAGGATACATTATTAGTATATGCCGGAAAGGTATTTTTCGGAGTTGAGGAAACGTTCAACGTAAAAGAAAGACTCCATCAAAAAAACATCACTCAAAGTTCACAAACTGCACAATCTAATAGACTGTCACTGGAGTCAAGTAAACGATATCGCGGTTTTTCAAAAGTCTGAGTCCACCTAAAAGTTTGACAAGGTAGCCATTTAAATGGCATTTTTAAATACGCTAATTAAAAACACGACATGTTGAAATTAAAAGGAAGAAAAAGATCTTCTCAAAGATGAATGATACTCTCAGATCTAATGACAAAATTAGTTGAGATTTCACTTTAGATTTGAAATTCATTTTACATTGGTCACAGTGCCAAAAGTTATACAGTGATTTCTCTTTGACTCGAACCTTTATAACTTGAATGTCTCCTTAACTCGAATAAGTTGTATGGTCCTTTCCAGTTAAGAAAGCTTACTCCGTATCTCGATTATTTCCTTAACTCGAAAAAAATGGAGTTATAGTAACTCAACTGTATGAAGTTTGAAGCATTGTCTAAAGTTGGAGTTGTACAGTATAGTCTATTTTCTTGTTGTTTTTTATTTAAAAATCCAAGGAAATGTTTATTTTTGGGTTATGCTTCTTCTTATACAGAATAGAGCTTAAACAAAATTACTAGTTTTCCAGCGGTTGTGGTGGCTGCTCAGATGACAAACTCTTAATCACTGTGTACACGTTTTTTATAAGAACAAACTATATAAGAACATAAGGCTTCGATGAAAAAAATCTTAAGAACAAGTTAAGGACATCTTAAGGCTTTGAGGACTCGAAAACACCAGATTTCTTAGGAAAATGGGCAAAAATGGTGAAATTAAGAACATGTCATAAGAACATTTTTAGTCTTAACATTGAAAAAGTTAAGAAGATCTGAAGGTTTCAAAAATTTTGGATGTTCTTATACAAAAATTCTAACTGATTACAATGCGTGAAGGGAAAAATTTTGTATCAAACTTTAAACCTAGTATTAGTATTGTAAACCTATGAAGCACCTTTCTCATACGAGAAAAAATCTTTCAAGGGATAATCAGATGGTTTGTAATATTTGGCATGTGGGATCCCTCTATTGTCCTGGGCAAAATCTCAAAATATTTTTGCCTAACTATTTTCCAGAGTCGAGCATATTTAAGTTACAAGTTTTTGGCTTTTAGGATGAAAACAATAGAATTTCAACGTAAGAACCGTGTAAGAACCCATTTTCAAAAGTTTCAAACTTTGATATCTCGATTTTGAAAAATAGTTACACAAACATACTTTGAGGTTTTACTAAAGGACCACAGAAGGTTTCTTTAATCCAAATATCTCAAACCATCAAATTATCCCTTTAAGCGAAATGCGCTTTATAATGTAGAATTTTCGAAAGTAAATAAATCCCTTTCTTGGAAAATTATTTCCTTCGATACCGTCAAACAAATTAGAGAACGATGTTTCGCTGAAATAAAAAATCAATAAAACCAAAAGCCTCTGTAAATATGAAACCCATTGTCACTCACAACCTCTCAAACAAACTTCCAAACCTAGAAACGAGTAAATAAAATGTCCGGTGTGGAAAGATTTAAGACAAGTTCATCAAAAAAGCAAGCATTGCGATCAATTTATTATTCTCGCAAACATGTTAATGATATTACTGCAAGGTCACATCAAGAAGTGAAATCAAAAGACACAAAGATGGAGGGTTGGATTAATACAAAATAAGCTCCCTTCTATTGTCTAACACTCTCCCACTGAGGTGAAATTAAGAGATCCAAAATTGCTAAATTAGCTCAAACAAAACGACTTGAAAATGTCCTTAGATAGATTGCAAGATTGATATAGAAACCAGTAATTAAACTTTATAAACTTTATAAGATTTTCCGACTATAGCAAATAAACCAATAAGATAACCCAATTTCCAACAAAGTTCCGAAAACGGATTAAACAGCTGTTAATCGGACTAATTACCAGGATTGTCATTTTGATTCTATCACTGGTACTGGCAAACAAAACTTAATATATGCACTATTTGTATTTTCTATAAGACGAAGAAGACACTTGAGTTGATTACAGATTTATAAAGCCCGAAGGGCTAGATGTCGTGCTTTAAGCCATTGCATGTAAAAAAAACTAATATCGGAAAAAATATTGTTGCTATTGTTTTCGAAAACCCGTGAAGCTTCTGGTTGATCAAACTCTAAAATTCTATTGTAATGTCACGTGACCTGGTTAGGATTTCCTACTTAATCACGGCACACTTTTCAGCCGAAGCACGACATCTAGCCCTTCGGGCTTTATAAATCTATGGATTTGATTCAATTTTATGAGCTTGGTTTGCTTGTCTTACTTATTTATTTATTGATATGCCCTCTTAGTTCTAAGTTTATTTAAACCTAACTTTTAAACAAACCTCTAAGTTTATTTGCACAAGCAAATAATGTTGAGACGAGTGTTACGGCAAGATCTCTAGGTTGGACTAAAAATCATCTAGATATAACTTTAGCGGGGATTTGATGTCATCTTGGAAAAAAATGAAAAGGGAGTTTTCTCATTAGAACCGTCTTTGCGTTCCTACTTGCTTGCAAGACACTTAATTATCTGAAGAGTTGCAAAAACAGCATCAAAAAGACAACAGACGAGGTTGACAGTGGTAGTTCCCTGTCGTAAAAATGCTTACCACGCTCATTGGTTTATCATTGGAAGCAGCACAACATCAACTAACAACATCGACAAACAACAACTTATTAAACTAGATTTTTAAGAATTATACAAAAACAACACCATATACATAGACGGCCTCAGATCCTTTTCATCGTCCAATATAAACTTCTGAAGAGATATAGCGACGTCTTGACGCTGTGGAAAGACGTCGTAATCCACCACTGTTCTTAACAGACTTTAGTTAGTTAAGGCCGGTCTCTACTTTCGCGCAACATGAGCCAAAACTTTTTGATGTTTTTGTAAGGTTTTTTCCGGGTTGGTCAATTAAACAGACAAACAAACCCCCAACCTTGCGCACCGTAGCTGGATGCTCTACCTTCATGCTACGGTCGCTTATCTATCAAAATGCCGGCACCGTGTACTTATAAAGATGATGCATAACTTCCTCGGTACAGAAAAGTTCTATCTAGTCTTTTATATAAGATATCCGTGATAATGATTGCTTGATAGCTAATCATCAATAAGCAAGACCAATATTAAAAACAAAGCCTTACGATCTTCGATGGTGACTGTTCCTTGGTGATTGCCGGAAACCGGGTCTTCTTTTAAATGGAGATAAGGCTGCATCTTCACCACCACTATCTTCACCCTGGGATACACTGGAAATCTTTCGCTCTTCCGGTGAGCTTGAATGCAAGTCTATGCTATCCGAATGTTGCATGAATAACTGTGAGAGAAGAGACAGCGAGAAATATATTATTCTATGCGTTTATCCATATCTGAGATTTTCTTTTGTGCTAACAGTGTATCCACTATATACGCTTAGCCTTCAAATGAACGCCCCCCCCGCTTGTTAATTTTTCGAAAATTGTCCAAACCCCCAGACCTTATTAGGACCCCCCCCCCCCGTTTATCAATTTTTAAGAATATTTTTAGTTGGCAAAAAGAAGTCCCCTTATTTTGCTCCAAAAAGCCTGATTTACCTTTTTTTTGGGTTTTCAGAAGTACAATTTCCGACCCCCCGGCAATTAAGGTCCCCCCGTTTATTTGGAACCTAAGAGTACGTCAATGAACAACAGTGAAGCCTCCATACAAAATAGAACCTTCATAAACCCCTTATGATAAGTGACTTTTCTATATGATTCGAACAGAGTTGCCCGTGCATATTCAAGATATAGAGCAACAACTCAATAATTCATTTCAAGTTCAGTTCAAAACTTTTCTTCAACATATAAGACACAGAAAAGACAATAGCTGATTGGTTGAAAGTGACGTATTGACTGATTTTACGTCACTTCCAACCAATGAGCTATTGGTTCTGTGACGTAATGTCAGAAGACATTACAGTGGTGCATATCATGAATAAGACACAGAAAAGACAAAGATCAACGATATTTCTTCAGAAATGGAGAAAACACTTACAGCATCCCCATCAGACTTTGGTCGAATTTTCTTTTTCGGTTTATCGGGATCTCCCTGGAGAATACTTTTCACTCGTTCACGCGCTGATTCCTCTTCTGTCTGCTCTGAGACTGAAGAATAAATGCCACTCTGGCGCGCCTTCTTGATATCATCTAATGCTTTGCGCCAGTTCCTCCGCGCAACAATGCTTGATACGGCCGCGCGACGTCTTGGTATTTGACGATCAGCCTCGGTGTCACTGTTGTGGATGGTATTCTATGAAACAAGAAGAAATATTTTAAATTATTAGTGGCCGATTTTTTTTGTGTATTTTTGGGTACATCTGCGTTGATGAATACACTCATTAATTACAGGAACAAGCTAAATAAGAACATAAGGTTTCCATGACCAAAATATCAAGAACAAGTTAAGAACAATTTATGGTTTTACAGACTCTAAAACGCCTAATTTCTTAGGAAATTACAGCATATCATAATCACAAAATAGTGAGAAAAAAAATAATTCAAAAATATTTTTAGGCTTCAAAAAGCCAGACGATTTAGCAACACATTTCGTTTTATAGATGACCTTCTTACCATCAACGATAACAATCTCTTCTTGGAAAATTTTGAGTCAATTTATCCTCCAGAATTAAAATTAAATCTTGAAAGTTCTGGTGATCGAATTACTTTTTTAGACATTGAATTGAGAAACATCAACGGTCGTCTAGATGTTAGACTTTTTGATAAAAGGGACAGTTTTTCCTTTGAGATTGTACGTCTTCCTTTTTGCACTAGTAATTTGCCTTCAACCATGTTTTACTCTTGTTTTGGTGCTGAAATCATCCGGATAGCACGGGTTAGTTCATCTTTGGAAAATTTTAGCTTGGCGGGTAGAGTTTTAATGGACCGTGCTTTGAAACAAGGCGGAAAAGTCTTTCGTTTACAAAAGACATTGAAAAAAATATATGGACGCCAGCAGGTATTCCATCCCCTTGCTAGCAATATAACACTATTCTTAGAAAGTCTTCTCTAGTTTTATTTAATTATCATCATCATCTAAAACATTTATCGGATTTGTCGTTTTTATTTTAACATTTTTAGTTTGAAAATTGTGAATGTCTCGTTTGAACTTATTAGAAAGTCTAGTGGTTGGTAGCGCTCCACTTGTTTGCAGGATATGTGAATTAGCAACTCACATTAGTAAAAAAATTTGGTTAAAGAAGTTCACGCGTATTGATATAAATTTGTGTGTTTTTTGTTTGAAGTCCTCATTTCCTTCTTCTCTTCCTTTCGTACGGCCACTCGGACACGGCACGCCGAACCGGGCTCTGGGCCAACTTTTCAAACTTTTCGATTATGCGTCTTTCTTTCTAAATCTTTTCTTTTCTAGATTGTGATTGCAACACTTTCTAACCTTTCGTTAGATGACGGGTGACTCTAGAGTAGCAGGGCAAGCTTACTCATGGCCACACCTGATGCCAGACTTTGGTCTTCATCTATCCGCTTTCCATTTATTTCTCAACTTTCTTTAAATTCACTTACCGGTTTTCTCTCCGCTAAATTTGTAGATTTATATTGATTGTTTGTCTATTGTAAGATTGTTTTTTTGTGGGTTGTTACTTTTTGGTTTTGTTTTTATTTTTGTTATTGTTGTGGTTTTAAGGTTTGTCGCTGTTTTGTTTTGTTGGTTTTCAACTTTTGTCCTTGTTGCGTTAAGTTGGTGAAAATGATTTCTCGCTCAGTTTGAATGTTTTTGATTTTTAGTTTGACACGCGTTTTCTGAATTTTAATTAGCTTTTTCAGATTAAACTGACAAAGTTAAAACCATCCAAAGGCTTCGAAAATTTTGGATGCTCTTGTAAAAAATTGTTGAATGTCGTTCAGTTTTGAATAAACCAACACTGATTTCTAAGCATCTTGGTACAATCTTACGCCCAAAACACCGTACACTTAATGGCCTTATTTTTTTCGTCACGGGAATAATGAGGACCGCCGTAAAGAATCGGATTAAATGAGAGCAGGGCTAAAAGTGGAAACTATTTGAACTTTGGCGTAAAAAGGTCCGGCGTGAAAGGGACTGGCGCTAAATTATGGCCGACGTAAAAAGATCCGATCAACTAATGAGACTATTTCTTAGAAGTGCTTAAGAATATGCAAGCCTTCCTTTTTTCCAAATGTGGAATGAAATTGAAATCAAGACAAATGATGATCATATCAGTGCCTCTACAATATGATTCGAAAAAGCATGGGGAAGGCATCTTTTTTCAAGTTTTTTCGAGTTGTGGTATTCGAGTGAAAGTTCAATTTAAAAAGTTTAACTGTAATTCAAATTTACCTCTTGACTTTCATCTGGATCAGTGAGCGGACGATCAGAGTTTTGCGACCCGGTGCTTTTCTCCATTTCGTTGATGATATTGTTTCGATCTTCGAGGCGATAGAGCGACGGCTTGACGTCGTTGAAGGACGTCGCGATCCATCGATGTTCTCATCGTCAAATACTGGATAAGGAAAAGAAAATTATCGATTACTAATTGTACTTTTGTGTAAACTTGGCTACTTTTTCGGTCAAACTAACAA
This sequence comes from Clytia hemisphaerica, assembly GCF_902728285.1. Classification (NCBI taxonomy): domain Eukaryota; kingdom Metazoa; phylum Cnidaria; class Hydrozoa; order Leptothecata; family Clytiidae; genus Clytia; species Clytia hemisphaerica. The sequence goes on along the minus strand of NW_027103855.1, from coordinate 180,891 downwards.
TGAAATATACTCGAATGATTATCATTGTTATCTGGCACCCAGATGTAGAAATTTTCATCCGACACGCCTAAAGCTCTGAAGGTCGGGAAAATTTTCCACATCTCGAAGGTTTAGATTACGGGACTTTGCAAGACCACGTCAAGGATTTTGCAGCGGTAACCCAGCCCTCGTTTTCGGGGATTGGGGGGGGGGGGTCGAACCGCTATATATTTTCAGGTTTAAGCGCAAGGGTAGTTAAACCCGGCTTAGGATGCAGCATATCAAAGGCCGACTGTTATTCCTCTCCGATGGGAAATTGACCCGCTCATTTAGAGCTTTATCCTTTAGCCGCCAATCCGCCATCGGAATATCAGATAAGTATCACTGCTATATGAAGCATTTTGATAATTATCCGTAGCAACACTTTTAACCCTGAAATTCCTCGTGGCTTATCCAAATCTGCTTTGTAGAATCAAGGTGTTATTTAGCCTGAACCAGACTCTTCTTCGCTGACTGAAAAGATAAGTTCGACCTAAGGCAAGTTTTTTTTCAAAATATAAAAAACGCCCGTGGCGGAGGGTTGGTACAGGCTAAGTGTTATCCGAACGCAATTAGTATGGTATTCTAAAACAACCAATGGGTACACTCTATATACTTTACATATTATATTCAATTTTCCACCCAACGTCTTGATGTGTTGTATTTATACACGATTTACCATTTGCAATTCCGATCATCCTTTGCATTTCATATCATCCTTTTACAATTATTCTCAGACGTTGGGTAGAATAGAAGCTGAGCTTCCGTAATTATTATTCTACAGATATAGAATTTGAGAGTTAAGAGGGAGTTATCAAAACAGTTTTAATAAGTGTTCTACTTGTGGTGATGTCATGTTTGGAAATGCGCAGAGCAGTTTCATTGATCGAGTAAATTCAGTTGAATTATTCATGGGAGTCATAGACACTATGGATAAGTTTTGTCAATGAAAAGCAATTCATGAATAAATTAAAGCTGAAGGAAATTCTTCAATGATCAAGAAATGAAAAAAGTTTAGCTTTTGGTAGGCTGCTAGCATCTTCTGATTTTTTCTGTTGTAAGGAATGTGAATCAGCCCAAAAAACGGCGCCCGCTTTAAAATTGTCTGCTAAGGCGAAAATAAAAAAATGTAGTGTTTCCGGAAACCAGCCTGTTGAAAAAGAAAAGTTTTCTGACCCGGCCGCAGACTATGGGTTCATCTATATGGTTCATCTAGAAAATCAAGTTGACCGTTCCAGCTATCAAACGTCTTTTGGTTAGATATTCCCGCTTGTAAATCAAGTTTTATTCGTTAGTAGTTGATATATTAGTATTCAGGGCTTACTTCATACTGTTTGTACATAAAAGTTATCTTTAAAGTTCTATTTCAATGATCAAAAATAGCAACAAAAAAAATTTTCTAACCGGCCGCATGAGAGCTTTATTCCTTCACCCACATTCCGGAAACACTACATTTTTTTATTTATGCCCATCAAGCTATTTATTTTTGTGTATATTGTTGACGTCATCGAAATTTCCACGAGAAAGGGTATTATTATTGTACACAAGGCAATAATTTTTTTTCAATTCTGGAGGGAAAAGTTTACGCAATAAAAAACTTGCATAGCAAATTGATTAACATTTTTGGAAAATTCAAGTTCGAGCGAGAATGTCAACTTCGGGCCTTCAACTTGATTTCATCGAATATTTCGATCTGGGAGGGATTTATTGGTTTCTAGGCTATATTTCAAGCCCTACCATTTTTGAACTTTTGGATCCTCAGATCCTACGGTCTTAAGTCTAGCGTTAAAACTCGGAGTTAAAACTCTACCCTTCCAAATTGTTTGTGGTTATAAAATTTCGTGAGGAATTTCTCTTTTGTGCCAAGTATTTTGGAACTGATTGTAGACCCCTTTCTCGATTCGCATGTAAATTACAAGCAAACGATATAATGAAAAGATTTTTCAATAAATCCATAATCTTTAATCGTTTCAATTTGAAGGGACAAATGGGTTGAAAATACCCGTCCATCCAAGCCCGCGCAACACGTAGCATTTGCCATCCTGCGACCCACCCGCATGAAATGAAATAAAAAAACATTCTTATAAAAAAACGTGTTCTGCTTGGGACAAAATAATTTAGGAAAGTAATATGCCCAAAAAACGCCTACTCTTTTCGGTTTCGAAGCAGAAAAACCAATCAAAATTAACCAATTATTAATGATTAATCACTTGAGATTAAGCAAAGTTATATATTATAAAATTCAAGAATGGCTTTCTTCTTGTACAATCATGGTCATAATATTTGAGAAAATAGGGAAATTCCTAAGAAATCTTATAACCACAAACGATTTGGAAGCGCTCTAAATTAGGTTGGAAGGGTAGAGTCTTAACGCTAGACTTGAAACTTAGGAGCTTAGGATCTTAGGATGCAAAAGTTCAAGAATGGTCCAATAGGGCTCAGAATATAGCCTGGAAGTCTATAAACACCTCCCCCGAATTGAAATACTCGAATAAATTTATCAATAAGCCCAAAAGCGACTTTCTTGTCCGAACTCCAAATTTTGAAAAACGAGGAAATAAGCTAAAATTCTGAATAGATTTTGACCATGATTGTAGAACGCCATGAATATAAAGAGGAATAATTGAGATTACCTTCAGGTTTTTCATTAAATGTTTGTTCTTGTTCGACAGAAGAGATGAATTCCTCGTTGATGGAATCTTCGGTGAAAACAGAATTGTTCAGATCACTTGGTGATGGCATGGCCAGCTGAACTTCATTCTCATCTTTTGGCTGTTGGAAAAAAAGATTAAAGAACATAAGTGAGAAGGTGTATCGTATAGACCTTTTCATGAATTACGTCACGGACATCACTTGCCTCGTTTTGAAATTATTTCCATGGTGATTAACTCCCAGTGGATTTTATCAAAATTACTTTCTATTCATAACGTAATAGTCATAGTTGAAACTAGACCGGTTCCCACCATTTTGAATTCGCCTCATTTTCTTTATCGTTTGAAGAACGTCGAACAATCACATAATAAATCTATCACACAATCAGTACGGGTTCAGTATATTTTCCGATACGGCAACAGTTACCCGATCGAGTAATGTTACCCCCCCCCCTCAAAGAGTAGAAACATATTTTCGGATCGAAAAACTGTTCCCATTTTGGAAATATTCCTGTACTGACTGTCAAACAATGTTGTCTTAATTTTCTCAATATGAAGTCCTGTTTCGTATTTTACACTGACCAAAAACGACATTTCCTAGATCATAGTCAACTAGTTAGGGACTAAAGAAAAAATTATTTGGTTATCCCTATGTTTCAATGAGCAAAAACGCCTCGTTCTCGCACTTGAGAATGCAGACCATTGTAGGGCGTGTCAAAAAAACGCCCTTATTTTACAATCTTTGACGTACATTGTTCTATTCAGTTGAGCTGCTTGAATTCTTTTGTGAGTATTATATTTAGAGAGTTACCTCAAATGAATTTAAAGTTATGAATATTCTCCAAAGATCACTACTTTTAGTGCCGTTCACAGAAGCAATTAATTGACGTCAAAGATGTTTTAAATTTCATTCAAATAAAATGAAAACGCCTCTGTGCTTGAACTTTACGTGGTAAAGGAGATCATTTTTACAACTAAGCCATCAAGTGGCCGATTTTCACAAAGTAGAATTGGATTTTCATCGAATAAGGGATCGTATCGAATTAGTAGAACATCGAATTTGAAAGCATCAAGTGTACATCAAAAACCTATCGCGTGACTTGCATGTCTATGCATTTTAAAATTATTCTCAAACTTGGTTGAATCGAAGAAAGACTAAAACCCACAACTTAAAAACAACAGATGAAAGAGGAAAGCCCATCTTCAAAAAAGACGAAATGGAACCCTAAGAATAATCATAAGTGATGCAGAGAGTGCAGAAATGCAAGGCGATGAAGAGCGGTGCACTTCTCCATTTTCCTTTTATGGAAGTTTAGTTCTTCACTCGCCATTTAAACTACTTTTCTGACAACCGAAAAAGAAACCACCATTTTTTATAAATAGGAATTCCTAATTCATTTCCCATATTAAGAAAACACACAATATAGATAATTCATCCTTTTTCGCGGACATCGGCTTCTCTTTCACACCTCGTGTGTCGAATGCGCATGTGAAAATGATTTAAATCACGATTGCGTAAACTTCTTTTGTGTGGCCACATCAGTGGAAAATTTTTCAAAAATTGAAAACGGAAAATTTCGAAATGGAAAATTTAATTACAACCGAATCGTAATGAAATGCTAATGAATTATCAATGAAAAGATCACAAAGACAAAAATAAACAAAAATTGAAATTAAAATGAGAAAAATTTTTGAAAATTTAAATTAGATACAGAATGGTTCGAAAGAATCAAGACGTCTTTTGAGAGTCTAGACGAATAAAAATCATTTTCGCTTGTGGTTCAGTTGAAAACAATATGTATCTATTTCTCGTCTACTGCTTCATATTTTGTTTGGAGTTGGTGCATTCTTTAACCAACGAAGGAGAGTTCAGGCTTAAAAATGAGAACATGAAATCTTAACTTTTTCCTCCTTATCAGTACACAATATCCAAAACAATAAACAAATACAATTTTATCGGAGACAATTGGATTATCTTTGTAACGCGAGAAACAAAAAAGTAGCAGTTCGAAGAAAGTTAAAGTCAATTCTTAAAGGGATCGGTAACTCATTTTTAAAGCCGATATATTGATTTGTAATGGCTATGTAAGGCTTAATTCCAATGATATCTTAAATATGGTATGCTCCGTGTTTACCTAACTTATTACTCCCATCGACCTGAGCTCCATCTGAATCGTTGTTGGCTACTTCTAATTCCCCACTAGAGATATTAAATATTGGTTTCTCTCCTCGTAACTGTTTTGCATTTTTCTGCCTTTTTCTAATAATATCATCTCTTCTTTCATTTTCTTCAACCTTGGTTAACCGATAAAAGCGCAATTGATAAGTGATTTGGGAATTAGGGGACGAAGTTAAATAAGTAAGTCTCTCATACCTGTTGTCCGTCGAAGTTCAGACGAATTCATCAATAATCATTAAATTCTAATGCCTATTCTGACACCCACAGGCTGGAAAATGCCTCTACCAATCAATCGACTGGTAAACATAATACGATCCGGTCCGCTGACCGATCAATAATTTTGTCAACTCATTAATATCTCCTTCACTTGTTCTAACGTCACGTCACCAGTTCGTTTTGAGCACGAAAAGGAAGAAATAGAAGAGACGTAATACTCTGACTCAAAATAGGAAATTAACGATTGTTTTGTAAGCATGTTCGCCTTAATGCCTTAGTCCCTCGTTAGGCCCTTGAAAATCTTAACATCATCCTAATATCGACATGAAGCCAATGGACAATTGTTTATTTATTCATTTTTGAAACTATTCAAAATTGATAATGTACTTGAATAATTGAAAAAGGAACCGATCTATTTAAGCATGTTTGACAAGAAACTATTAAATGCCGTCTTTCCTCCACTGACTTCATCAGTAATCATGAATTCTAATGCCGCGCTGTGCTCATCTGACACCAACGGGCTGGCAAATGCCTGTACCGCTGAAGCGATTGGTACGAATAAATAAGATCCGGTCCACCAACCGATCAACTTCGCTCTAACGTCCATAAACTTTTTTTTTTTGAATGGTTGTTTTTATTTTTCAAAAACTCATGCAAAATCGATAAATAGTGTTAATTCTCGAAAACCTGGCGTAAATACCATGTGTTCATCTACCTTTCCGCTTTACTCGTTCTAACGCCCGTAAATTCAATTTTTGAATGGTTGTTTTCATTTTTCAAAAACTTATTGCAAAATCGAAAATAATGTCTCCAAAATAATAATAATTGATTCTCAAAACCTGGTGTAAATACTATCTGGTTCATATTCGCTTTCCGCTTTATTCGTTCTAACGCCGGTGAATTCAATTTTTTTTTTTTTTTTTTTTTTTAAAAACCTTTCTTAGATGAGATCCCGTTCATTAGCCAATCCACAATTCCGTCAACTTCTCTACTTTCCCCCTTTACTAGTTTAAGCATCGTATCTATGATGTTTTGGCAAAGGAAGAAATATCCTAAGATTACAAAACGTTGTCTCTTATTTACCACATCTCTACTTTTCTTTGTACAATTTTCGCGTTAAAAGATCGATAAATAAATCGGTAAATAATACGAAGAAATATTCAATAGCTTGCGTAAATAACGCATGTTCCGCTAGCCTATCCACAATTCCGTCAACATCTCTATTTTCCTCGTTTACTAGTTTTAAAACGTCCTGTTTATACGGATTTGGCAAAGATAGAAATATCCTAAATTAAAAAGCGTTGTCTCTTATGAATCATTAGTTATTGTAAACTTGATATGTAATACGAAGAAATATATATATTTTTTAAATCAGATAATTCTCAAAAGCTGGTGTAAATAAGGTCTGTTTCACGAACCAATCGGAAATCCTTAAACATAAAACTCGACAAATTGTGCAAAATTTCTCAAAACCTTTGAAAACTCATTAATTGCGAATGCCAAGAATCTGTCAGTTTTCATTTTTCCATTTGCAATGCGAATGCATTTTTGAAGTATAAGCAATAAAATTACAGTTAAGGGAAAAAAATAGTCCAACTTTTAGGTCCCTGGAGACTCATAGAAAGTATGACAAATTGTCACGTTGTCGTTACACAAAGAATTAAAAATTATCACGCATACTTTTCAATCAAATAACTTCAACTAAGTTCAATCAAATTCTCTTTGGATTTCCAGCTCCTGTTCTCTTCGACTCTTAAGACTCATCAGTTGCTCCCTTGAGGACGGATAAAAAATCAAAATGCAAAGTTTCTAAAAATTTTAGCTGTTTAAAAAAACAACGTATCGTTCCATCTTTCCTCGTGTTATGTTTATAAGAGAAGTGTAGTATAGTAGTATGAATTTTTGAGATCACTACAATGCTATCCCGATTTTTCAAATGCTTTTGAAAACTTAACCTTTATATGAATTTTTCGAAAACACATGACGCTTTCAATGCACACCTTGCTCTTGATTCTCGATACTAAGTCATTACATACAAATGTTTGATACGTTCTTAAAAAGAAGGATTTCTTACCATATTGCAAAGCTTTCTTCATCCTTTTTCTTTTCGTACCCTCTTCAGTCTCGTTCATAAATCAAAGTTAATTTCTCATATACGGTGCATTGAGCTTATGATCTAACAAACTATTTTCGATTTCCTTTGAAGTCTCTTTTTGTATCTTGACATTATCCAGTGCTTTCTCAGTTTTTCTGAGTTTTGCTGCCTACTCCTGTAAACGTCTTCAAGTACACGACCTTTGCGTTGCAATGAGATGACACGTCTACTAATCTCTCCCTTTTATAGCGCATGCTCAAGAATTCGCATGCCGGTACTTTCGTCCGGAACCGTATAAGATATTCGATTTCCGGATTATTTTTTCAAAATATATCGGAAATCACACGTTCATTGGAACTTCACCTTTGGCATCAAAAGAAACTCGATCACTGGTCGAATGTCAGTTATTTTGTCAACAACACAAAACCGAATGTTTTTCCATCAACTTTGAAATAATCAGTGAGGAGAAATCAAAATGCGAGATATTCGAAGGACGTAAAAATTATGGTTTACATCCAGATCAATTTGAAGCAGCGACCAATACATCGTACTATATCATCCATAATTACGAGTTTCTACCAAGCAGTTGTAAGGAATGTTATGAAATCGGTTTCAAAAAATCTGGAGTCTACAAGTTCCACCTGACAGGGAACAAATCACCTATAACATCATTCTATTGTAATATGGACTCAATAGGAGGACCATGGCTAGTCATACAGCAACGCGGTGTTAATAGCATGAGTTTTGATAAAACTGTCGACCAATATGAAAACGGCTTCGGAAGTCTTGAAGAAGACAGGTGGATTGGATTGGAGAAGATACACTTGCTAACCAAAAACAAACCAGTTGATTTGCTCATCTTCGCTGAAGCGGACGACGCCCAATTCACGTATGGCAGATACAGCAGTTTTGCCATCGCTTCTAAATTGGATAAATACCAATTAAACGCATCATTATCACATACAGAAGGTACCGCTGGTTTTGAGCAACTAGCTGGCACTTTCTTCTCACATACCGTTTACGACAAAGATTTTGTTGTCGATAAAAACTGCGCCGCTAACCGCCAGTGTGGATGGTGGTTCGGCGACACATGCTCACCGGACGTCTCATTGAATGATGGTGACCTCGCAAATACAAAATGGAACACTTTTTTACCTCTGGACTTTTTTACCTGATGGGTGTTCCACCAAAAATCGTTAAAACGAAAATGGCAATCAAAGTGTAAACTTCTTCGTCATAAATTAAACAAAAACTGGCAAAGCAAATATGACAATCAATGTATTGTTGACGCTCTCTAGTTCCATTTTCAAGGGAAATGGGAGCTTCAGGTAGTAAGGGAATCATTTATGAGAGTTTCTTGTTGGACGGCGACTTTCGAATTTTATCGAATAATGGATCGTATCGAATAGTAGAACATCGAATCAGAGAGCGTCAAATGTATTGTGTTTTTTCATTGTAAATGTGCAAGTGAACTGAGCGAACCCTATGGGCACGCAACGTCTTATGGACATTCAATGGACGGCTTTAAAACCTTTGGATGTCCTAGAAACGTACAGTAGACGTCCAAAAGACGTTTGTTCCAATTGGGAAAGATGAAAGTCAAAACAATAAGTCTGTGACTTGCTGCCAGTTGCAGAGAGCTATATTAAAAATCAAAACTGGATGATTTGGTAGCTCTTGTAGCCAGAAAAAATTTGTATCGATATGTAAAAAGGAAATTTTTCATTTAAATTTGTGTGAAAGAATAAAGAAAAATTTTTGATTAAAAATGAAATTTCTTGATTGAATCTTTTGAGCGTTAGGATGCGCGGGAAATACGAAACGAATACGAAAACTAGATACAGTATCCATGAACCGATATTATGATTACAACATCGCAAAGAAAAAAGGAAAGATGTGGGATAACGGTTTTTTCAAAATTTATTGCAAAGTTTATTTGACCAGATTTGACATGAATTTATAGTACTTCAGGAAACATGAGTAACGCAAACATGAGTTAGGGGAACATCTCTGCATTAGTCGTGAAGCATGCTAGCGACCGTAGTGAAGTGGCAGAGCATCCGGCTACGGTGCGCCAGGTCGTAGGTTCAACCCTCGGTCGGGTCATACCAAAGACTTCGTATTTGGTACAAAAATGCTACTTGATGCCACTCTGCTTAACACTCATCGATTAAGAGAAGGGTCAAGGGTAAGAGGAGCAATCTAAGGAGAAAGAGTGGCGCCCTCCCCTACCTTCGGGTAGATAGCTATCGAAAGAGAAGCTTCCGGGTCGCCTCCAACTGAGGAAACAAGCTTGCTTTCTCATGGTAGACTAGAGAAAGATAAGATTTCAATTGTTAATCGCCATGTTCTTCTTTCAGAACATCCATTTGTTGCAGTGACACAAAAAAGGTTTCGGACGTTTGCTGACTCCCTGAGAACCCCAAAGATTCGTAACTTAACTCAAATTCATTCATATTATAAGGAGGATAATTCATTTTTTTGAATTTTGTCACGTAATTGGCAAGTTAAGCTTTTGAATACGATTCATTTGTGAAAAAGTATAAGGAGGCCTACCTTGGCAAGGCTGAAGCCTTCAGACTGTATTTTCTTGTGTTGATGTGAAAGTGTTTCTACTTCGTCAATTAAGACTTTATTTAACGCCGATAGTTTGGCGGACAATTCTCTCTCCTCCGCAGCTGATAAGTCTAAAAGAAAAATGATTTGAGAAAACTGATCTTTAAATATTAGACGATATCGGCTTCACATGAAAACTCAGATTTGACCTCCGAAATTTGCCCACAATGCTTTGCGCGGAAAAAAGTTCACGCGACGGCGAATTATTTTCCGCGCAAAGCATTTAGGTGAATTCTCAGAGGTCAAATCTGAGTTTTCATGTGAAGCCGATATCGTCTATTGACTGGATTGGGCTTCCCGTATAAAAAGGAAGCTTGCCCAGTTTTCGAGATGGCTAGTTCACCACCTTGTTTTCAATTCTGGTCGTCAACAGCGTGATTCGAATGTTTTGAAATTCGAACGTTCAAAAATATAACGTTAAGTAGAATATAACATGGAGGACTACTCTCGGGTACCTAATAGCCAGGGGGTTTGGAATAAGCGGGGGGGGTTGGAATAAAAATTCCTGGGTGGAAAATTTTCGAAAAGAAGGCCAATACAGTAGATTTAGGGCAAAAGAAGAAACCTTCAAAATAATTTTCCCAAAAATCAATAAGAAATATCGAAAAATTAAATAGCGGGCACCCCCGGCTATTAGGTACCCAAGAGTAGTCAGCGAAAGCTGTGAAAAGTTAGCCTATCTAGTGTGCAAATATGACAGCTGTGTTTGAGACCACTATTGACTCATAAAGATTGATAACGGAGTAATATTTTGCAGGTCTATCGTTCGGTCTACATTTTTTAGGTTTTTTCATTGATTGTTTGTTTGCTCTATTATTTATTACACCGCTTATTCAACCAGTATTTATTTCCGAATTGTATTTAAATTAATTAAGTATTAATAGGTTTTCGTTGGTTATTGGATTTATTAACCTGAGGTGAAGTGATATTCAAAGAGGCGAAGCCGAGTGAACTTAACCAAAAAGCTCTAGTGAACTTAACCAAAAAGCTCTAGTGAACTTAACCAAATATGAACAACCTCTATCTATACTACTTTTAATCCTTCTCAATTCCAAATAAAAATGTCGTGGATTTTCTAGAAATATTAAAAATTCGAATCTTGCATCACAAAAGAGCTCGCTGTCTGTTTCTCTTAAACCTTGCAATACGGGGTGCCATGTGCCAGGTCCTGCCTGAGAAAAGAGAATGTTTAAATACAGCGTTTGCATAAAAAAGGTAACAATTCTATGTCTAAGACATTTTTTCGCAGTTCTCTGAAAGTCTCTGTGGTTTCCATTTTTTGCATGTGAGCAGCTTCAACTGAAGTGGCGTTCCTTTATCCATATCGTTCATTTTTCAGCTCGCATGTTTTCAGATGATTTATAGTACCATAAAGTTGGTACTAGTGAAACGCTCAGAACCGCTCCTCTAACCGTAACAGAGCGACATACGGTATTTCTTTAAAAATGCAGAGATCACCCGTGAGCGTTCGAAGCATAACATTATATGAACATGGCTCACTAACACCAATGGTATTTTCTGCGACTGGTGCTTACGGTCGAGAATGCGGCAAAGCTATTCGACGGCTTGCCTCTATGATTTCAGAAAAGAGACATTCTTCATACTCCGAGACAATGTCTTGGATAACAAGAAAGATAAACTTTTCGCTGATAAAATTCATTCATGTGTGTTTTCGGGGTTCGCGTACTGTGAGTCCCGTACGGACTCCAGAACAGGACAGTTTTTTGTCCGAGTATTTCTGAGAGTTATTCAAGAATCTAATTTGCTTTTATTTAACTATATATTTATACGAGTATTTTTATATTTATTGTCAGTTTATTATTTTTGTTTGTCTATAGTTTATTTCTCCAAATTTTATAAATAGTCTCATTGTTATTCGGGTACAATATTAGAAATCGGGGAAAAAAAAACATTATATGAAACAGTCGGCAAACAACGATCCACAGCGTGCAACCTAATTTTCCATGGAATCAAAGAACATTTGGAGGATCCTGAGAATACAACGAAAATTTACGACGAGAAATTTATCAAGTACAGAGTCCTTGGATTACAACTGGGTATCAAGGACATAAAAATTGTAAACACACAGAGGATTGGAGTATTCACGGAAGAGAGAGAGGAGGAAGGGAGGTATCGACCAATCAAGGTAGTGTTCGAAAATGAAGAAGACAAGAACAAAGTCTTGAGAACCATCACGACATACAAAGGCCCTCCTTCACCCTATCGAGCAACAGAAGACCTCACGATTTTGGAACGATTGACAATCAAAGAATTTTGCAAGAGAGCACGCGAGCTCAATGCTCAAATGAAAGACAAAACCATTCAATTTAAAGTCAGGGGAAGCCCCAGAACAAAACTATACCTAAAGAAAATTATAACAACAAGCATTTGTAAAAAAGATAGGTTCTTAGAGGCCCACGGCGCGCCTTGAACCTCAATTCTTTAATAAATAAATATGAAAACCAAGGTTTCTACCGTGGTCTTCTTTTAAATGTTTCACTTTTACATAAGTGTTTTCGTTTCTTATCAGACAAATATTTCATATCAGGACAGTGTCTTCCTATTGTTATATTATGCTGATATAAGCAAAAAGAAATATTTTTTTCCTATTTCTGACCAATCCAGCTCCACATCCGTGTCTATCCAATGTGAAAAAGCTTGTGAATTAAAATTGATTAGTAAGCAAACGATATCACTATTATTTAAAAATAAAACCTTTTAACAAAGATGAACGCAAATCCAAATTCTTTTAAAAATGCATAAGGCATAACATTGTATGAAGACCAAGGTTTCTACTATGGTCTTCTTTTAACAAAGATGAGGCATCCTTACTTTGCTAGCATAAATGATATCAGCGAAAGGGATTTGAACGCATCCGAGATCGGTATCGTAAAAGAATCCACTCTGCATCAGTTTCATAATGACTGAGCCTCTCATATCAAGAATTTTACTGAAAGAGAAAAGAAATTTGTTTGTGAAATAGGCTCTTCCAGAAAATGTCCGTACATGGGGGTGGAGGATATATTGTCCGGGGGTAGCAAAAAATCATCAAATTTTGCATTGTCCGGGAGGTAAATTTGCTCTGTCCGGGGGTAATTTGGGTTGTCTGGGGGGTCAACTGATGCTTGTCCGGGGATAAAAACCGTTTCCCGGGGGTAAAACCCGTTGCCCGGGGGTAAAACCCGTTGCCCGGGGGTAAAACCCGTTGTCCGGGGGCCAAAAGTCACTTTGTCCAGGGGGGGGGGGGTAAATCACTGAAAATTGTTATATCCTCCACCCCCCATATTCAAATTTTTTCTGGAAAAGCCCAATAGAAAGAACAGAAATTTTTCAACTAGAGACTTGTTTAGTACTAGTTTAGACTGGCGACTTTTTCTCCCTGTCTATTCTAATTGAATAAGTAGGCAAAAAGTTGATATTTAAAATCATTGCTTGAAAAAGTTTTAGAAGCGATATTTTACGCGGATATAGCCCAGTAATCTAGGACTTTTTACTCGATTGTTTTCACGTGGTCCACGGCAAGCCGGCTCGGCTATCTAAGAAGTGGACTGAACATAGGCCCTCACATCTTGACAACTCGACCAACATTCCGTAAAATGTTTAGACTTATGACAATATCAATGGATGAGTCACTTATCCTCCTGCTATCGTTCTTCGTCTTATTGAGGTTATCTGATATTCCGATGGCGGATTGGCGGCCGCCCACGCTGAAGCTCTAATGGCAGCGGGCCAATTTCCCTTTGGAGAGGAATGATAGTCGGACTTTGACCCAGTCGGGTTCAGCAGCCCTTGCTCGTAAACCTTAAAATATTTCGGTTGGGCCCGCCAATCCCCGAAAACGAGGGCTGGGTTACCAGACCTCCCGTTGCAAAATACTTAACGAGTCTTTGCAAAATTCCGTAATCTAAAGCTTCCAGATGTTGAAAATTTCCCCGACCTTCAGAGCTTTAGCGTGTCGGATGAAAATTTCACCATCTGGGTGCCAGATAAATTGTTGAGGTAACAAAAGTGAACAATTCATATTAAAATCTTTTCTTTTTACTTTAAACAAACCTATCAGCCTCCCACTGTGAATTGTCGTGGAAACCCAGATTTACACTCAAGACCCCTTCCTTTTAGGAAGGGAAACGTTTAAGCAAGGAAGTTATACCTTAAGCCGGCAATGAAAACCTCGGTCTGCTCGTAAAAGTAATTGTTTAGACAACGAACGAAACTTTTAGACTAACTGCGAATTGCCAATCATATCTAAAGCATATCTAAGCATATCTAAACAAAAAATTTAAGCTCTTATAAAGCTGGCACACAACGTTGTTTCAACGTTCATCTAATGTTCACAACGTCCATATAACGTTAGATGAACGTTGTAACAACGTTGTGTGCCAGATGGGTTCACACTTACCAAGAAACTGGATAGAAATTCTGGTTTTGGCGAGGTACTCGCTATTTATATGTACAATGTACTCTTAACACTGTATTAGCTTTTTAATTTTGGTATATATGTAACAGGGATTCAAAAATAGAGAATGAAAAAATTATGTAAACAAGGAAACTAAGTCTAAGATTTAGAAATTTACAAAAACTTACCGGCATTTTGAAATCTGGTGTTTGCCTTTTTCACTGAAAATGAAAAGAAGTAAAATAAATAAAGTTAAAAGCCTCGATACTTTAATATCCACAAAACATACTGGATAGGGACATACCTTTTAAACAAAGCATTCTGATTAAAACATTATTTTTAAGTGCAATGTATTTGTAGTTTTTTAATGAAAATCACCATCAATGCCAAACAAATAAAAAAAAATTCTACGAAGAAGATGTACTGCTTTCATCAACTCAATGTTATGGGAAATGAAGATATACCGATAGAAGTTAAAATTTGAAGATCCTCAATAAGTCATATCTCATTATAACCCTAATTAACATATACACATTTTTTCATAAGAACAAACTATAATAACTTTAATGGGCAAAATATTAAGAATAAGTTAAGAACATTTAAGGCTGTAATGACTCTAAACACCCAATTTCTTAGGAAATGGCGCAAAAATACTCACAAAACGGTGAAACACCATTTTAAGGATCATTTTTAGGTTTAATAAAACTCAAAAGGTTAAGAACATCCGAAGGCTTCAAATATTTAAATGTTCTTATAAACAAAAAACGCGTAGTAAGTAAACGCCCTCGAACAGTTAAAAAAAATGAAGTACCTATCAACACCAAGTTATTTTCCATTTTGGACACTTTGTGATGATGTAGTTGATGTTGAAGCCCCCACTTCCTTTGCTTCGTAAACCTTCATTAGGTTGCAGTTCCTTATGCCAAGTGCATTATTTTTTGAATCCCTCTTGTTGTTTTTTTCAAATTTGTTTTCTTCTGTAATTAAATAATACAAATTTATAAAAGTCTGATCGAAAAATATTGAGAGTCCACACATTTTGATACATTGCTCTCGAAGGAGTAAAAAATAGTTAAAAGTAATATCTCGTTAACCTCAGAAATTCATCTATATTCATATTAGTAGGTTAAAATATATGGCTTACTTTAAAGGTTTTGTTTTTAAAAAAGAGTGATATTGTTTGCTTACTCATCAATTTTAATTTACAAAGTTCTTCACATGGAATTGACACGGATGTGGAGCATTTTGGTCAGAAAGAGGAAAAGAAAAACATTTTTTTGTTCATATCAGCACAATAAAACAATAGGGAGACACTGTGTCCTGATATGAAATATGTGTCTGATATGAAACGGAAACACTTATGTAAAAACAAAACCTTTAAGAAATTGAACGATTTTAAAAACAGCAAAAAATCTTATTTTGATTGCTACATCTCCTTGACTTTTAAAGATTCTTCACACATTGGGTATAGATGATATGCACCACTGGAGAGTCTTCTGAGAACTTTTAGAATTTTCCACCCATAATGCGTCACTTTTAAACAATAGAAAAAGTGACGTATTGGGTGGAACAAAAACAGAAAAGTTGCATAATTTCGTGAAGTCATTGCAGTGGTGCATATCATGAATAGATAAAACACGCATGCAACTTCCATAAAATACCCAAATAAAGTTTTCCATAAACTCTGGCAGTGAAAAGATAAGCTAACTTAAGTCAAGCCCAGTCTTATAGAAAAGAATTTAAGGTTAAAGGTTTTGCTTTTGCATAAGTGTTTCCGTTTCATATCAGGCACATATTTCATATCATGACAGTGTCTTGCTATTGTTATATTATGCTTATATAAGCAAAAAAATGTTTTTCTTTTCCTCTTTCTGACCAATCTTGCTTCACATCCGTGTCGACCCAAAGTGAAAAAAGCTTGAAAGTTAAAATTGATGAATAAGCAAACGATATCACTCTTAAAAACAAAACCTTTAAGTCGAACCCAGTCTTATAGAAAATAATTTTAAGGACAATGTCAACAAAATATTAATAAATTCAAGAAACAAATCACATTTTGTAGTTCGATATAATTCCATCATCTGATGAAGCTCAAACAAGCAGTAAGAATGGTTAAACACATCTTCAATTCGGAGTTCTTCTTCTAAATATTTACTTATTATGGAAAACTAATCAAACAAACATATTTCTATAGTGCTGGAAAATTTACTTAATTAAAATGTGTGCTGTCTTAACATTGGTCCCAAACTTGCAAGCTTTTTAATTGCAAGAATAAATTTGACAAAAAGTTAAGAATATCACCTTGTTAAATTTCAACTGAACCTATGAATGCCATTTTAGAACATTTTTGACCGTAAGTTGTAAAATACTCAGAAATACTCCAAATCTTCTCTTTTCCTTGTGAGGTATGTCATGCATAGTTAAATTTAGGTTGAATTTAGATCCTAACAAGAATACCGAAAGATTTGCCCCAAAAATGAAGAATACCCATGCTGAAATGTAAAAATATTATTCTTATAATAATTTTGTTGAAGAGACGTGTGTTCTTTTTTATTAAATACAATCGCATATGAATAATCAGGCTTAAAAGCGCAACAGTTGAGGTAATCTAACAATAATAGAAACCATTCATATGAAGAACGTTTACAAGTCATGAACCTACCCAGCCTCAAGATCCGGGGTAAAATCGGGGACATGGTGGAAGTATATAAACATCTTAATGTCTATGATAAATTTTCCCTATGTCAGAAACTCGTTCTTCGAAATCGACCTCAACGTAAGCACAATCTCGAATTAAAGAGGAATTTCGCTGAAGACGGCATTAGAAGATACCAAACGAATTCACTAGAAGCATTGATACTTGGAACGGTTTGGCAACCAATGTTGTAAATGCACCGTCCGTAGGGAAATTCAAACTAGAATTGACAAACGAATGGAATGATAAGATCTATGAATTGTAAAGATGTAAGATTGTTTCATAGAGGTCAATAGACCTGAGAAATACACTTCTATAAATTAAATTAGAACAAACTGGAATAACTGAATTATGGAAATAGACTGTCAAGGTAATTAAAAAAAGGTATAATTATTATCAAGCCTAAAATAACCTAATTTTGGCTAAAAAAATAGAACATGATCCGAAAATAAAATGAGCCGAGCCTCAAAAAAAGTTTAGTGGATAGCTCCTTCATAAAAAAGAAAATCGTTGAGACCAATAATAATAGTAATAATATGCCAAGCCTCGGTGTCGAGTAAAATACTAACAAATCTATATACATACCGTGAAGTCGGGTAACTTGAATCAGTGGAAGCTGGTGGAGGGAAACTTGCATAGCCATCAAATGACTGACCTATCAAAGCAGCAAAATTTCAAAACAAATGAACTAACGCAGCTCCGCTCGCAGCTCTACTCTACCATTTTGTTTTGATTTAACTTTGTATTTTAATGACCAGACAGGTCATTCATGAGGGGTATGCAAGTTTACCTCCACTGATGCAAGTTACCCGACTTCAAGGTATATCTACTACAAAAGGGTGATACTGTGAAAAATCTTCTTTTTTATTTTCTTCGTTCATAGCTCGAATACATTTAACTTTGTACATACTTTCTTTGTACCAGAGCACCACCTAGTTCTGTTGAGACCAAGAGGAGCTCATTACCATTACAAAGGTAATTTGAAAACATTGAAAGCAGCCCAGAATAAAAATATTTTTATCCTCTAAAACCAGTATATAAAGAGCTGACTATGACAATTTATCTTTTAGTAGCTATCGATAATCATATCATGAAATCCATTATTTGTAGAATATGATAAAATTGAGTGAGATTTATCATTTAAAATGTCTGTTAACTGAGAGATTAACAGTGGTCATTTTTAATGACTGTATTTTGTAAAATATGAAAAATAAAACGCTCATCCATACAAGATGGTTTTGAAAATTAGCAAAACATGGAATTTGTTTCTTACAGTAATAATGCAACAGACGTGTAAAGTATTAGAAAGAAAGAGGAAAAAGCAAGTTTCTTTATCACAATAAGATAGATTATAATCAAAATGAAATGTGTAAACAGCAAGTTTTTCTATAGATAAATACCTCCATTCTAAAAAATGCAGGGTGTTTAGAAGTGATGCCTTGTGTTGTATAAAAAAGACATGTAAATAGGCTTTCGATCTTAACTTTATCAAATGAAAGGAAGTTTAAATATAAGCAATGATTCTTGTAATACACGCTTTTTTTATAAGAATACACTTTATAAGAATGTCCATGAAGAAAATGGCCAAAAAAATTAAGAATAATGCTAAGAATATCACCATCATGGAATTTTGCTACTCAAGCTAACAATGCCATTTTTAGAGCATTTACAAGTATAAATATTGTCAATTACCCCCAAGTAAGGCTCACCACTTTCACAAAATCTCATTTTATGCTTGAGACGTATCGTATGTAGTAAATGTTAAATCTAGTCTGAATTAGGATCCTAACCTAAGAATGCCGTAAGAATATTTTAGGATGATTTTCCCAAAAACGTTAAGAATATCCATGATGAAATGCATTTACACCATTCTTATAAAAAAGCGTGTATTCAAGGTTTCAGGTGGGCATTGATGCAGTAGCTCAATCCAAAAAGATTTATCCACTGTTTTTCCTACTGTGATAACCAGTTTGGAAGCATGATTTTTTTAGTTTTGTTTTGAGTAATTTATAAACTTAAAAATGTAGCTATGTTTGAAACTACATGGATTACACAAGATTACAAAATCTTATTCTGAAAAAAACGCGAGGCTTATAGGTGTTTATAGGGATTCTGAAAAACAAATTTATAACACAAATTCCAATTTATAACTTTTTATGCTGATTTGAAACTTAAAATCTAAGTCGTTTGTGAGAACAAGGTTTGAATTTATACTAAAACTTTTTTCTCTGCTGAAAAAAATCAAATAAACGAATTCTCACTGCAAAATGTTGTACTATCATTTTCATCCCCACTGAATTTTCTGACTTGAAAACTATATGAAATTCAAATTTCCAGCAATTTTTAAGAACATTGGAATATCGATTCCCATCGTGTTTCAGTCTGTTATTTTTATCCCCATTGGCTGAAAACATCTTACCAGGTCTGTGAGAATTGGGTGTAATAAAATATAACACTAATAAAAATTAAAATCTTGAAAGGATCAACACTATATACAGTTTCAGCTTTTTATCTGTGAGTCAAAACACGTTTTTTTTTAAGAACAAACTGTATAAGAACATAAGGCTTCGATGGCCAAAAGGTTAAAACAAGTTAAGAACATTTTAAGGTTTTGTGGACTCTAGAGCACCGAATTTCATAGAAAAACGGACAAAAATACTCAAAAGATGGCGAAAATAAGAATGTTTTTAAGAACATTTTTAAGTTTAAAACTCAAAAAGTTAAGAACATCCCAATGCATTTTTTAAGATATATTCCTAAAAATAAAAACGTGTATATCAGTATTTTGATCAAAACAAAACACAGGCAGTTATCAAACCAACAAATACTTCATCTTTCTTGGAAACAGGCCACAAACATTTGATTAACAAAATCAAAACAAAACAAAATCTATGAACACAAGAAATAAGTTGATCATAAATTGTAATTGGATAAGGAAGGAATATATCCGTATTACAGCACACTTGATCTCTATCAAAATGTGATTACTAATTATTTTAATTGCAGGTCGTAATAATTTCATTCAATTAGCATTCTATTCAAATCGATAAAATAATCCACCTTACTTAGCTGAGAAAATTTAATCTAAATCTCATTTTAGTAGAAACAAAGTTCTCAATCTCTGAAAAAATAGAAACTCTAAAAGGTCTTAAATTCTGAGAGGTCTGTAAATTAGAGCACAATGATAATTTTAAACAATCCCAGTTAGCACTCAACGTCCAAACAACGTCCATTTGACATTCATAACGTCCAAATAACGTTAGATGTACGTTAAAACAATCTTGTGTGATTGCTGGGAGTAAACGGATGACCAGAAGCACTTTAAATTTCTAAATTAACATGTTATAATAGTTATGAAAAAATATATCCAAACCAAAATCTGCTGCGTGATATTATCATTATAATTCAATATCAAATTCTACAAAGTCGTTATTTTTATTAATGTTTTTTAAGATAGTCCTTTCATCAAAATGTCTTGAAGCAATATAAGAAATATGTAGAATATGACACCCCTAAATCTTCTTCTTCGTAAAAGGAAAAATATTTTCAATAAATAAAAAAAATATTTTATATATAAAATACTGATTTTTTATTAGTAGTACTTTTAAAAATGGTAAGACAGGCCAGGAAAATAAATACACCCAAAAAAGAAAGTTAAAAAATAAATTGAAAACCTCCAAGAAAACATATTAACAAGGAATGATAATATTTTAATAGGACTTTTATTTGAATTGTTAAAAATAATACTAAGTACTTTTTAATATTATTATACAGGAAAAAGGGGGATCCTAGATATAAGAAATTTAGTTTTTTCTTTCCAGATCACTTCATAAATTATTAAAATAATTTGTTCATTCCTTTTAAAACTTTCTATAAAACATGAAAGGTTGACTAGATTGTCACTATTGTTTGCAAGATGAATTTCAAAAACAGAACTTGTTTTTGTGAAAATTCAAGCAATTCTTGAAAAATTGACGCGTTATCAAGTTCAAAATCCTCTAAAAATTAATATTAATCACAACGTAATAAAAATTTAGTTTAAGGAGTCCCCCTCCCTAATTGGACTGCATTGATTTTAAATCTGGGCTCAATTTCATATCCACCTTTATGGAAAAATTACAGCCTGTTATTTTTTCAAAACCAAACAAAAATGAAGGAATGAATGTTGCACCAAAAACACAAGATAAAATTGGACGAAAGATTTGAGACCTTATTTACCATGCAAACTCCTTTTATAGTACATCCTCTTTTCACAGACGGATTGGAACCCTTCCCACTGGAAAAATTGTCCAAAAAATTGTCCCCGGTGGAAAATCGTCCTTCAATTTTTGTCCTCACTGAAAATCATCAAGTAAGCCGATTTTCACTGCAAAACTTTATGCCATTATGCCCATCCCCAATGAATTTTCTGACTTGAAAACAAAAGAATATTGAAATCCCCAGGCATAAAAATATTGGATCCCCATCGGGTTTCAGTCCGCATTTTTTATCACCACCTGCTGAAAAGAGCCTACCGGATCTGTGAGAAGGGGGTGTTTTAGTATTTAAATTGCACAATATTATGAATCTAAAAGGGGCCATCCATATAGTACGTACGCAGTGAAGGGGGAGAGAGGGTTTAGCAAAAGCGTACATCTATTGTTTAAATGACATCATTTCTATTGTTCTCTGTGTACAATGGGGGAGGGGGTATCAAGTTTTTGGAAAATCTTTGCGTACGTACTATATGGACGGCCCCAAAGCAAAATCAGTGCTCTATCGTTCAGTTTACTTAAAGATTATTTGTGGGCGGTTAACCTACAAAATGCTCTA
The DNA here is from genome assembly GCF_902728285.1 of Clytia hemisphaerica. NCBI lineage: Eukaryota > Metazoa > Cnidaria > Hydrozoa > Leptothecata > Clytiidae > Clytia > Clytia hemisphaerica. The sequence goes on along the minus strand of NW_027103855.1, from coordinate 159,213 downwards.
GTTGATTAAGCTTTCGCTTTCTGCTTGAAATATTGAAATTATATTGGTTGAAAAGTGAATCAGTGATTTTATATAGCTCTGCCAGCAGAGATTGAATTCAATTGAGCCTAATAGAACAAAAGATGAATATTTGCACAATAAAACCTTTTCAACTTGTATCCCTCTGGTTTTTACTGATTTATATTGTTCGGTGACGTCCAAAATTTGAAAAGCAGACAATAACAGGATATTTTCTGGCGCTATTAGTAATTTAAAGTTGAGATTTGTAGGGCATCAATGATGGCCTAAATACCATAGAAATTTCTTACATGTTTCTAACTAAATGTCCCCTAAACTGAAAAAATACCCTTTTACACAGATAAAATAGCGTTTTACAGATTACTAATCAAGTATTTAACATAAAGAGATGGAGGTGTAGATTATGTGAGAGAGAAATTGCTTTTATGGGGTAATTTATATTTAATTTAATTTAAACCAAAGAAAAAAGTAATTTGTATTCGAGGTGGGAGTAATTCTTGTGAAATCCAAATAATTTTTTGATTTATAATGTATATATCATAATAAGAGTGGTGATGTTTGGTGCCATGAACAAAAAAAAATTTGGAAATACATGGGTGTTCCCAAAAGGTAGGGTACCACAATTGGGGCCCAATAGGGGAATCCTTATAATTTCTAGACCAGAACAACCAGAATTAAATAGCCAAAAATTTGTAGAGGAAAGTCATCTACTAAGCCAGGAGTTATGAATTTAAAAAATACAAAAATAATAATTGATGACTTGTGGGTCATTTCTTGAAATGTAAACACACAAATTTTGTCAAGCTGCATGAAGAAATGTCTTACGGTAGTCAGGCCATATTTTAGAAAGGCAAGGCAGCGTCCGTTGGTAACCAAAAAGGGCATTTTTTTCCAATGTTTTTCCACTAAAAAGGTTGTTTTTGCCAATATTTTAGTAGTTTCAAGAGGGGCAGCGTCCGATAACCGGACGCTTAAAGGGCATGAAAAATGGCCTGGTAGTTTTGTAAAAGAAGCATTGCTTTTTAAGGCGACTCAAAATATAGTTTGGTTACTACTTTAGTATCTTTGTTGCATCTCATTAATAGTCTTTTTTTACTTTGTATATAATATCTTTATTAAAAGACCCTATTGGATTTGAGAATGTGTTGGCGGATATTGAGCTCTCACGGCGGTAAAACATATCAGTATATATACATATTTCTAGTACAATATGATAGTTTGCACTAATTTTTTTCTTATCATTTTTTTATGCTTGAGTTATTAATTATTCAATATGACAATGACATTGTGAAATTAGCAAAAAGGTCTACACACAACACACAAGCCTCTGCCAATTCCCTACAAACCAATCTAACACAAAAGTTGTTCATACCCACTTTCCCCTATACAAGTTTAGCAGATTCTAGCAGTCTAATGAGTGACTAGTTATCTCATTACCATATCCTACAACCCTGCTGACACATCAGACCTGAAATATACTTTCTGGCACCGGACAAAAACATTAGACGAGACGATGAGTCAGCAGGATGTTGAGTTATCCTGGATAACTTTTTTGGTTCACAAAAAATATGAAAAAGCCAGTATTGCAGCTGAAAGAGAGGTAGTGGAGTGCTTATTTAGATAAAAATTGCAAATTATTGCTTTTTTCGACAAACATTGCCGAAAACTGCAATTTCTAGCAGAATTTGTTGACCTCATTAGGAAAACATGTCAGAGGTGTTCATGAAACATTGAATAATATTAAAGAATGATATCAGAATAATAGTTTTCAGATTTTCAAATCGATTTTTAAACATTTTCAATACAGCGGAAAAATGTCAAAACAATATCTAAAAGGATCTTGCATCAAGTTGAAACACAGTCGCGGAAGGAGAAAACAAAACCCCATCATAAACTTGTAAAATTTTAAAATTGCCATTTATATCTAAAACATCCCACTGACAGACTGAGAGGTGCTAGGTTCTGGCCTTTACACCTGCACCCTGGACTAAGCTATACCTATCATCTGTCCGCTAATTAATGGATTTTGCCAATAATTGGTCGAAAATTTAGGGTCTGCAAAATAATAGAATGTTACTGTAAAGCGACAGTGAGGTTTTAAAACGGATGTCTGCTATTAGGCCAAGAATTTGCTTGCCAAATAGTAGGAAACGGATCAAAAGCCAAAGCCTCAAATCTTGAAAGCTGACATGAAATCTGATAATGGGCAAGGAACTTTCTTGCTGAATAGTGAAAAATGACTCTAAAAGCCTAAAGTGTTGAATGCAATTGAATTGTGATCAAATATTACCCAGGATTTGTCGTTTGATTGCTTCAATTACGTTTGATTGTATTTAATCATTTGCACACAATCTTATCAAACATTATTGTAATCGAACTAATTGAACTAACATGCTGTAATTGAATCTCAATCGAACGTAATTCGAACGCAATCAAATATTACCCAGCAATTGGTTATTCGATTGAGATTCAATTGCATTCGATTGAGATTCAATTGCGTTCGATTGAGATCCAATTGCTTTTGACAATCGAATCGCAATTATTCGATTTTAATTATACATTCGATTGGTTTGATTGCGATTTTTGTTCAAACTTGTTCGATTGACACCGTCTGGCTATCCATCCAGCAGACCGTAAACTAATAATTCATACAATCACAGTCTAGTTTTTTATAACCTTGTTTACTACCAGTCTGGGAAATCCTCTCAATTGCACGCTTATGTCCCGAGGCCGTAAGCGCGCAATTGCACGGTTATTAAAATGGCAGAATTTTTAAGCGTGTAATTACACGCTTATCAAAATTGTTCTGAAACGGGCGGTAAGCGTTAAGCAAGATTGACGGGTGACGGCCAGGTGACGGCCAGGTGACGGCTTTTGCGGTAAGCGTGCAATTGCACGCTTTAAAATTTCCTATATTTTTGACATGCAATTCCTTTCGAAAGCTCTGTTGAATTTCAAAAGCCTAGGGCACAAGTGTTTCAACCGGTATTCCAACGAAGCCATATTTTGGTTTGTACAGAAATTTCGCCCGCTCAAATCTAAACAACAAAATGGTCAATCTCACTAAAGCAAAACATTGCGGCCACGGCATTTCCCTGGATAAAAATTCTGGTCACGTGACCATCCGTGATTTTAGACCAATGAAAACGCTTCATTTCCCCGGATTAAAGTTGTGTCTATACACTAACACGCGGGAATTAAATTAAATTTTTCTTCCTTCTTGCGGCAAATATAAAGAGGCCATTTATTTAAGAAAGGGGTGTTATATCATAAATGAATTATGTAAGTAAGTGATATTTTAAGTAACAAGCTCATTAACAATTTTATTTTGAAGTCTGTTTTTAAAAACAGAACCCCCGTGCTATAAGATAATCTCATTTTCTTAACTTATGGACCCAATTGGAAGTCTTTGTAATACAGATCATTTGGCAGTGTAGTTGCAGCCTATACAAGAATTGGAATCTGTCTGAAGTCGTAACTCCTTGTCAGTGACCCCGCAGAGAAGTTTTTAGTTGGCAGACACTGACTTTAGGTTGGTTTGGAAATCGTTTTATTTTGAAATGTAATCTTCACTTTAGATGAAAACTTTTATTTATTTGGATTCATGAAAGGTTCAAGGTTTGTTTACTTTTTATTTCAAATTATTTCATTGATTTATTGAGCTGCAATAACTGAATGAAAAATGAAGATTTTTGATAGTTATCATCGTGTGCTTGGCCGCCATTTTGAATTTCGATTTTTTTTCTCCTGTACTCGGCAATTTAGAGGTTGTTCGTAATAAGCGATTTGGCTTACGCGTAACACTTGTGAGGGCAGTTTTACACAAAATTTATCGTAGAAGAAGATTCCGTAAAAATGGATTGCCCGTTAAACCATGCCTTCGCCCGAATTAGAGAATTCTGAACCCCTTGAAATCCCTAAGTAATTTCAACCGGGGCGGGAGCGGGCGTAAATTATAACCATGCAATTGCGCGCTTACGCCCTCGGAACATAAGCGTGCAATTGAGAGGATTTCCCAGACTGTACTACGGTCTGGTCCAACTAACTCGTCTTGCAGGGAAATTTGTCCCTGCATATGCAAGTGCACCTAATTGCTCAATGCGCCCCCTGCAGCCTAGACTAATGTTAAATTTCGTTTCCGCGCAAATTCGTCACATTTTGTCTCGATAACCTCATAACTACGGAACTTATCGTTAGAGGCAATCGAGCAAGAACAATAGAAAAAATCTTTATTTGGCTCTGTAGAAAAATTGCAAAATAGAAACTCGCTTAAATTCACAATACTGATTCTTTACCCCAAAACGAAACTTTTCTATTTTGTAAATCTTTCTTACACTTCCCCATACGTAAAATATAGAGTACTTTCGTTTTCCCCCCAAACTTGCGAGGGAAAAATGTTAAGACCGCATGTTGTCCTCGCGGACTTTCCCATCGTAATTTATTTGTGTGATGTCATAATGTTATTGTTCTCTTCTCAGATAGTTACTGACGGCACTTCAATCGCTTACGGGATTGGACAATGGTTGACAATAGATCGTGACGTATACAACAATTCGATGATGCGCGACGAATGAAAGTTCATTTTGGGTTGCTTGATAACACTCGTAAATTCTTTATTTTTCTACTGTACCGGGTGCGTCAGAAAAATCTTTGGACGTTTGGCGAGCCACTGAGGCCAAGCAAAGTCTTTTTTGAACTCAAAACCATTTTTATTAGAAAGAGGATAGTCTAACTTAAATTTTGCGGTATAACTTTTTAAGTTTGGTCAAGTAGTTGTCAAGTTATAAGCTTTTGAAGTTAAAATTCACTTTTCGAAAAGTGTGAAAAACACGTAATAAAAGGGTATTAAATGAAGCATTTTTAAGCGTTTTCGATAAGAATTTTTTTTAAATATTTCTAAAAACTGACTATTTACTAAAAACTGACTATGTTGTAAACGAAAACTGCTTTTAAAAGTATTTTAACAATTAATTATGTCGTAAAAGTCGTTAAATAAGTCAAATACTGAGCTATTTTTTCATTATTTGCATAAATTTAATACACCTTTTTTTACGTGTTTTTTACACTTTTCGAAAAGTGAATTTTGACTTCAAAAGCTTATAACTTGACAACTACTTGACCAAACTTAAAAAGTTATACCGCAAAATTTAAGTTAGCATGTCCTCTTTATAATAAAAGTGGTTTTGAGTTTCAAAAAGACTTTGCTCGGTCCCAGTGGCTCACCAAACGTCCAAAGTTTTTTCTGACGCACCCGGTATTTTGTTTTTTCGTTTTAGAAGAAATACTATACGGTAGAAAATAAGGTTTTATACTATTATTTTTAAATTTGATATTTTAAATGCCTCTTATAAAGAAAAATTCGTAAGTGGGCGGAAAAATAAAAACGCCTTTGTTTTGAACGCCCAACTGCAAAAATCTCGGGATTCTGGGACTTCTTTTGAGACGGGGGTTAGACATGAAAACAAAGAGCCAAGTAGAATAGTAGAATCGACTTTTTCAAACTTTAAATACAGTGCAAAACATTTTTGTAATCATAAACATTATATTTAGCAAATATATTGAAAAGTAATATTTCATTATAATATAAGCAAAGATATCTTGTTCGGAAATAAAAAGTCTTCATTCTTCGACCCCCGGATTTTTCATTGCATAATTTCTATGGGAAATTGAAAGTAATTTCATTCGGCTTGTGATGTTTGAGAGCTTGGATGTTGGGAAGCTGCACTGCAGGAATAAAGGTAAACAAATTATTGTCTTTTTTCTGAAAGAAAAATTAACATTAGTCTAGGCTGCCCTGATCACTGACACTCAGTGAATGGTCCAGGGGATGTCAATCGAAAAATTCGATTACCGTATCAATCGAACTTAATCGAAGCCAATCGAATGATTGATTTTCGATTAGCCGAATTGATCGAACGCCAATCGAATTTCACATATTTTTTTTGATTGGATTCGATTACCGTTCGATTGGTGTTCGATTGACGTTCGATTAGTTTCGATTAACGTTCGATCAACTTCGATTAACGTTCGATTGGCATTCGATTAATTCGATTTATGTTCGATTGGCATTCGATTGATTCCATCTATGTTCGATTGGCCTTCGATCAAATTTTGTTCAGGTTTTTTTGTAATTTCGATTTTCGCGGTTCAAAAAAATTTCCTAGAAATCTTGAATTTTCCGACCCTTTAGAGAGACTGATATGAATTTTTGAGATTTTTTCTACCATCTTAGCTAGAGAGACTTTGAAAGGTGAAAAATACCGACCCTTACCGCCGTAGGACGGTGGATCGGATAGAATTGGAAGTTTCTTCTACGAGGAACAATCTTCAATCGAATACAAGAAAATCGAGTCACTCGTTTCGGGGTGAAGTGGATAGAATTTGACGAGGCGCCATTCGGAACATAAACAAACACTCTATATATTTTGTGGTGGAGCAATACCATTTTTCAAAAATTACGTTTTGCCGAAGTTATCAAATTTGAATTCATGCAATTCTCACAAAGTAATTATTCATTAGATGGAGCGTCATAAAAATGTAATACCTAAGGGATATATATTTGGGTAGTACGTTTAGTATCATTGATAATAAAATTTTGATTAGTGTGCGCTATGAAAAGTGTTGATTGAATACACCTTTTCGACCTTATGCGCCAATTGCCTGCCGCGCGGGCATTTTTATCCCACTAAAACCGTCCCAGTCCTTTTTTCGCACCTATAAACAATAGAAAAATGTGTCAAAAAAGGACTAGGACGGTTTTAGTGGGATAAAGCGGACAAAAAAATGCCCGCGCGGCAATTGGCGGCTACAGTCGAAAAGGTGTATGCACGATAGAAAGTGCAATGTAAGAAAATGAAACGTCTCTGAAAGGTCTGACTAGATTAGCTAAATCCAAGTTTGTTTTTTTATCTAACGCTTGCGTTTCGTTCCAGAGAAAATGAAAAGGGAGAAGTAAATAAATGATTAAAAAAGAAGAGCACTTACGAAAATATCAAATTTTCATTGAAGCATCGATCGATAGAGTCATCAAACACATGTATGATATATGTTCGTTATTTTCCGCGGTTACGATAGATAGCATTGAATCTAAAAGCAGAAAATTATCACACCCAGCAGGTGCGTATTTCTTTTTTACCTCAGAAGAGTCTAACACACCCACACCCACACCCACACCCCTGTTTCACAGGCCATGTTAGGTTGATAGAAATTGCGCTCGAAAAAAACCAGTGTTCATATCCCGTTGTTTACGGACATTTTAAATGAACACTGTTTTGACGTTTAGCGTCCATTGAATACCCCTGTCTCAAGTATCATTTGACCGCTACAAATGCCCTGTGAAAAGCTAACTTTTTCTACTTTCGCAGTGATACTGGGTGTGATAGCTGAGTCGATAAAAATTTTTGTTTTCTCCTTATTTCAGGTACTGAACAATCTCAGATACTTCAGAGACGGGAGAAGCTTATCAATAACGCTCTGGTTGGCTCTAAGATTTTTTTGACAAAATGATAAGAAAACGTACGATACACCCCTGTTTCAGTGACCCGGTCAAGGATCCGTGCCGATAAAAACCGTTGAAAAAAATACAAAAAATTACCTAACACTGACACGTTCACTGCCAAGCCACTTTAAGAATTTTGACCTAATTGAATTTCATCGAAGGTTTGACTTTCAGAGGCTCCAGCCGCCTTAGTTCTGCTTTAAGTGCCAACAAATTGCCTACCGATCGACGCAGAATTTGAGGAAGATTCCAAAAATGCAAAAACGAAGCAAAAAAAGTATTTGCTTTAAAGGTTATGGCCCTTTAGAGTACTGTCGGTATTTTGACATACTTATACTACAACTAGGTCAACCCAGTCAAAATTGAAAAAAAAAATAATGAATTCTAGGAATAATGCTTAATAAAAGTGAATTTTCCCGTACTACAGACTCGGTGTGTGTGAAGTTTTACTTTTTCATAACTTCTCCGATGGTCGATTTCAAATTTTCACTGAGTTACTGAGACAGGGGTATTATGGTGGCACTTAAAGAATTCAGAACCAGCGTGGACTCGCCATGAACACAAAGACAGGAGACAGTATTAATTCTATATGGTATTCAATGCTCAGATGCATAGTATACTCGTAGTTGGCAGCAAACTTTTTAAGCTCCTTATTTGGAAAATATGTACTTTTTAATTCTTTTCTTAGCGAAAGAAAATACTTTATAACATTGTCTCTCTCAGTGCCCGGTGAGAACTGTTATACCCTTTGGAAAAATGAAGGATAAAAAAACGGTAAGGAATATAGAAAATAAAAGTTTCTCGGGTTCTTAGATATCTGGGGCATATTTTCTCACCGGGCCGATTATTTATTGCCAATTGTTCCACTAGGTAGGGGCTCCACCGTGTCATACTTTCTTGCCCCTTTTTCCAATTTCCGCTTGCAGAAATAGTTGCACCCCTGTCTCAGAGATGATTTAAGCCAGGGAATGCGACACCTCCGAGATAATGAACAGCATATGAGCGAACGGGAAATTATGTCTTGCTTCATACTGTACCCTGTCTCATTATCAAGCCTTTAGAAATAATCCCTTTCGTCAAAGACATTTCTTAGGAAGGACGAGAAACCGCGGCGTCCGTTACTTTAATAAATGTTCTTATCTTGTTGTAAAGTGTTTGTAGTCTTACCCGTCCCACTATTTTCTTCTGGAAAATAATACATAACACATAAACTCCTAAATTATCACTATACAAAATATACAAAGACATTGTATTCACATGAACAATGAGTGACTATTAACATTTGACCATTTATTCCTAGCTACTCTGAATGAACACTAACAAGCCTCTTGGGATAGTGTGGCAGTAATTAAAAATGACAAGATGACGGCATTTGATATTTTTTAATTAATCAATAATTAACTCCTTTCCATTTCTCGGTTCCGTATCACTTAACAACGCCTTCAACTTGGGGCGCAAATTGGCGATTCGCGTTTTAACGCGAACAATTTTCCGCCCTAACTTTAGAATGAAAATACGAAGAATAGACATTGTTTTTCGTTTAGTGAACCAAAGATTGTATACAACTGGCTTTCGTAGAACACAATGCCAAAGGAATCTCCAATCACGGTCACTTCATTATTTCTTATTCGGCATTTCAAAAAAGGGTCCGAAAATCAGAAGGTTTTTTTTCTTCAATTTCCGAAGAACATGTTCCAAATCTTCGAAGCCATATTTTTCCGATAGCTTGATCGATCAGTGAACGGGATCTGAAAACAGAATGGAAAAAGACACCGTCAGTGAAGTATGAGAGGCGATTAAACAAATTTTCCGATTCATCTCGGGTCTCCGATTCACCCCGTCCTACGGTACCGTCCGCACATACCCATCACCCATTTTTGCCTAAGTACCCCCCCCCCAGGAATTAAGCAAACATTCTTCCGCTAACTTCTTTTGGCGGGTAGGGAATTTCATGGTGGTGTTACAAAAAATCTTCCAAATTTAGCCTCGCAAAATTTAAACTTTTTAAAGTAAAATCGAAGTTGATCGAACGTCAATCGAAGTTGATCGAACGTTAATCGAAGTTGATCGAACGTTAATCGAAGTTGATCGAACGTTAATCGAAGTTGATCGAACGTTAATCGAAGTTGATCGAGCGTTAATCGAAGCTCGTCGAACTCAATCGAAACCAATCGAATTTCACATGTTTTTCGGTTTCGATTAGAATTCGATTGGCGTTCGATCAATTCGGCTAATCGAAAATCAATCATTCGATTGGATTCGAGTAAATTCGATTAATTCGATTGGTTCGATTGGCAATCGAACGTTCGATTGACATCCCCTGGAATGGTGGATGGTAGGATGGATGGCTTCGGCTGGCTAGATGCACACGGCCACGATGCCACACAATGCCACAGGCTTGTTCAAAAGTACACTTGTTTGACAGCTCAGTTTTTTGACATTTTGGTAAAATTGTTCGAGAAGCTGAACTGTCAAACAAGTATGAACAATCACAGAAAGAAATTGTATAATGGAGAAACAACAAATATGATAAGATGTGTATGTGATGGATTATCAATTCCATCAATTATGCATGAAAATAGCTGATGATATATTTTAATATACAAGATACCAAAAAGCCCCACAACCACAAGTCTGCCATACCAATCCTTTGGACCACCTGACTAACCTTATTGTTCACATTAAGTCAGTAATCCAAGTAAAATTGGAGGATGACAGATCTTGATGAGCATGAAAACAGATGAAACAGAGGATTGCAGGAAAAATAGAAGCACTTTTATTTTTCAAAATCAAAACAAACTGCGCCATTTTGTTTCTTGAAGCATCCGCGATGAAGAGCATGCTTGTTTTGCTGATGTTAAATGACGTCATATCTTGCTCCGCAAACACGTTCAATATTTTAACCCTATCTATATATTATTAGTACAATGTCAATTGAATACTATACATGGTCGGGAAGTCCCAGCTCCGAGGTTGAGATTTTTTTTATTTTGGTCACGTGATCGTTTCGTATGTGTATATTTCTAGTGACTATGATTAGTATAACGCGTATGTCATTTTTTTTTTTTTTTTTTTTGGAATGTGGAAAAATACTTTGTCTTTATCACAAAAACGTATACGTAGTAAAATCAAATATTTACATAGCTTACAGAAAAATATACAATAAATTAAAAAGCTAAGGCTATAGCCGGAGCCTGTCCCGGTATGGATCTTGATGATAAAACATGGTAAAAATGATAAGATTAGATAAAAAATAAATAAAAATTAGATATTTGCAATTGTTTCACTGACAATGGGGTTACCCTTGTCTAGTGAATCTAATAGTTCTTTCTGCGACCTACACGATCGGCTTCCTCTAATACACATAGCAACAGCGCTTATTAGGGAGAAAGAAATCTTTCTTCGCAACCACGTAACCATTAGAGAGTAGGTGATGTTCTTTTTCTCACCGAGAGTCTCTGCTAAACGAGAGTAAAATTTTGTTGTTTCTCGCCCCATTCCACCAGTAGCGGAGAAAACAAGGGGAGTAAACGAACCGTGTTCAATTTGAAGAATGCGTTCACCATAAGATTTCTTTTTCTCCTTTTCGTTTATTTCAAAACACTTTTTGAGGCTCTGGTTGGCGTATCGCTTGGCAAATGGGTTAAATACCCTTATATCAAAAAAGGCCAACTGTCCTGCTTGCCAGAAACCCCGTGCTTTAATGTCTAAACGTGCACTGTCTGGGACAATAGCTGAGCGTTCGTTAAACTCCTCTCCAGTGAGAGGTGTAAGAGCTGGCTCAACACAAACATCCTTGCATGTGTTACTCAGAAGGTTCGCCGTCAAATTTCGTAAATTATTATGACGAAGTGAAACAAATCCTCCTTTCTTGCACGTGAGTGAATGTTTCACCACACTCACATTTGGCGAATTTGGCTGGTAGACGTTTTAGATTCCACCCGTATCGAAGGCGAATCAAGTCCCAAAATACGTTCTTTGGGATATTGTACCCCTCTTCAAGAAGAGGTAGCGTCGTCAACCAGATAGAAGCACCTTTTTCAGAGCTTATTTCAACGGCCTTTCGCTGGTGGATCGGAAGTTGTTCGATGATGGTTTTCCGTCTGGCTTCTTGTCTCTTGGATTTTTCGGAACGGATTTCTCTTTTGATGCCGTGGCTTTCGTTGTATTCGTGAAGAAAATGCTTTCGTTGAAGGATAGCATTTGAGAGACTTCGAGTGACTTTGATCGAGTTTTCAAATTCTTGGTCGGACAGCTCAGTGTAGATAGGGATAGCAAGACCTCCCATTTTCGTTGGGAGTGAAATCAGCTGCCGCTCGATGGGGGAACAATGAATACCATCTATTATGGCAGGTATGAACTCGTTGTCCAAAACAAAATCGAACTCCGCTAGCTCATCTACGATGTTGGGAATCGTACGCATCAGGTATGTTAGCTTTTGTTTGAAACCTGCCGTAAAGCAAGTGTATGCTGCCTGCGGTTCGACTTTTAATTGGTCAATTAGTTCCTTGACTTTCTCCCGGACGAAGGACTTTTTATAGCCCTCCGAGCCAATCGTTGCTCCGAGATGTCTTTTTCCTTCAACGGTTACATTTACTTTGCTATCTTTAAAGGTACTTCTAGCAGCTGTTTCAAATCGTTGCTTGGTGATGAGCCATGACTTTGTTGCCTCAGGATAATAGCCAAAATCGGGACCAAGTGAACATAATTGCTTCCACCAAAACAAAAGCTCGTCGATTTTTCCAGCTGCAGTCAGGTCGTCTGCAAAACCGGCTGATACAGTAGCGTGGTTTTTCTGTTATGCTCGCATTGACTAGCATGAAGATCAGGGGTATTATTGCTACAGCATACGAGCATATATCGCCATGGCGACTGGGTCTCCTTGCGTTGTACCCTCCTTCGAAGATATCTCTACTTCACCGATTACGAATAGCCGCAGGTTCTCGGCATAACAGTTACGAGCGAATATGGCGAGAGGTGGACATACGATACCAACATTGTGAAGAAACGCTTTTCGGTTAATAGCATTGAAAGCATTGCTCGCATCGACCAACAGGACGGCCTCTGATTCTTCTTGATCGAATTTTGTTCGCATGGCATGGATAGTTGACTCACACCCTGAGCCTTTGTTTTGAAATTTAAGGCCCGTCTACATTTAGTAATTTTAATTTCTGCCTAGGCATGCCCGTTTTTTGTTTTTCTCTTTTCTTTTGTTTAAATTCTTTTCGAATGTAATTAACGGTCGTATTTATTAATGACATTCGAATTCTTTTCAAAACAAATTCCTTTTATAGAAAAGAATAATTCAAATGTAAATCAAAACATAACAGTCAAAAAGTTTGTCAAACCAAACAACGACAGCATTCAAAAGGCGATAAAAAGCAAAAAGAGAAAATTAGTCAACCTCTTTCTTCATATAACTAGATATAGCTTACACTAAGTGCCACCTAATAATAATAAATAAAACTAGCCGGTGCCCGGCGTCGCACGCCGGTTTAGCTGTTTGCTGAACGCATTTAAAGTCCTTTGAATGTTAGGAAGGTGGCCTTAAACACGATGAAATCAAAATTAAAGGGAAGAATTCTCTTCAAAGTTTGACTCTTTGATGTTTAGGAAAACTTTGATGTCAAGATGGGATGAGCTGGAGTTTTTACAAGATACTTCACTAATTGGTCATTCTTTAGAAAAAGTAACAAAATTGTTTTATGACTTGTTAACGACCAACCAAATCAAATAAAAGCTTGTAAAAACTCCAACTTGTCCCGTCAAGATAGGCGGAGTGAAATAATAGACATGACACGAGATTCGTCGAAAAAAGGCAGCCGGGGGGGGGGGTACTTAGGCAAGAGAAGGGTATGGGTATGTGCCGGCCTTAAGGGTGCCTTTTTTTAAACATAGCAGTTTAAAAAATTGGAAAATCAAACTTCAGTCCCACTAAGAATCGGAAAAATAGGAAAATTTCAACTTTATGCCCACAGAAAGATGGAGATTTGGTCAAATTAGTCCCAAAAAGTGAATTAAAATTCACACAATTTCCCTGTTTCTTCTCTTTATTCTGCTAAGGGTCCGAAGGGCAGGGCCGAAAGTCAGCTCGCAACCATAGTCCCCCCGGAAGGCAGTTAGGACACGCAGACAAAAAAGCGTGATAGCGCAATTTTATGTTACTTTTTATAAAATAACTTCGTCATAACTTTTCAAATTCAACAATGACTTAGATTTACAGCAAAATAATTATCGACATAGATGTTTAAAGGTCCCTTTTATGAAGAAAGAACTCTAGTTTTTCCCGCCTTCTGAATATATTTTTAATGTTGCTGTTGTTCTAACAAACTTGTCTTTTCTTTAACAGATTCTGTTTAAAAGATTTTATTTTGTTTTGTTTTGAAAAGAATTCGAATGTCTCAAATCAAATAAGGTCGTTAATTACATTCGAAAACATAAAACAAAAGAAAAGAAAAGAAAAGAAAAAAAGTCTCTATCAATATCAAAACAAACTTATCGAACAACTCAAAGTATTTATAAAACGGCGCGAATCTGATTTAACACATTTGTGGAGCAAGAAGCAAAAGTCATCTTTTAAAAGAACAAATTGCTTGCGAAAACGAAAGTGACACACAAAAAACAAACAAACCAACAAAAAACAAACTGACATACAGACTACGGCTATTAATATATAGATATATTATAATATATAAAATATAAGCATAGGTTTGGTTACATGAAGAAATAATATGAAGATTTTATTTTTTAACAATGTAAAGAATATATCTAAATAAATAAAAATGATGGGTTGGTTTTAAAAATGACAATATAAACAATCCATCCAAATAAAAATGATGGGCTAAGCGGTTTTTCTATATGCAATAAATCTACATAAGTACAAATCACAACAATGACTCCTTTATAACTACTTTAAACTGCATCCCATTAAACGAACCCTACCCAATTTCTTCCTGGTTATCCCGTAAAATATATATAGGAAAAAGATTCCAGAAAAGTATCAAGAATCTTAGTGCGGAAATGGGAATCTTATACAAAACAACGGTACACTGGAGTTTTTAATGATTCAAAATGAAAATCCTGATTAGCAAAAGGTATCAAGATCGGTGAAGTTCTATATTGAAGCTTCATTTATTACCTTGTTGCCCATTTCCGACGGCTTATTAGCAGACGCCCACACTAAAAAGCTTATAGAGCAGGTAAATATCTATCAACCCATCGGCCGGGCGATGTCAATTGAACTGTTTGATTACCGAACCAAATCGAACAGTCATCGAACCAAGAAATTGCGGTAAGATCAATAACTGGAACCATTTGAGCTACAAAAACATACTCTTAAACTTACTCTTCGATCAGGTTCGGTAATCAAACACCTAACCGTTTGATTTCGTTCGATGAAATTTGATGGTTCGATATGATATACGACAATCGGTTTGATAGGGTTCGGTTGACATCGCCTGGGCTGGCATCGGGGAGGAAAAGCTGGAACTTTTTCTTAAACCAAACACATTGGTTGAAAACCAATCAAACTTCATCAGATAAAAGTAAAAGATCATACCTGTGGCTGTGCTGTTTGTAGTTTTGGTGAAGAAGAGGGCTATGAGTTGTTGTGGAAAATTAACTCTTTTTGTACTATTTACTGAGCATTATCAATTTATTGGTGCATTCACTAACTACACAAACATAAAATACTTAGTAGTAAACGAATAATAAACCTCTTTAAATACTCTACAAAAGACCAGAAAATATGATAAAAATTTATAAAAACAGCAGCAAGTTTCAAAAGGCGGTGAAAACTAGTTTCAAGCAGCCATTAAAAATGGGAAAGTGATATATACTATCCGTAGATCTAACACGATTTTTTTTCCTATCCGTAATTCCGTTTTCAGGGGGTATTGGGTCATTAACAGTTAGGTAGGGTCAGGGTTGCTAGTAACGGCTTGTCACTGTGCCGGGTGCATACTCGGCGCCTTGGGCCCCGCAGGGTTGCTAGTAACGGCTCGAATTTCAGTCAGGTTAAAAAAGGGGTACTTTTACCCATATTATAATAACATTACCCCCGTCTTTTTTGTCATTCTATAAGTATTTCCAAATTTTGTCTTCTGCTGTGCGAGTGTGGCTCAACGGATAGCGTGTTGGCTTCCGAATCCGAAGGTCTTTCTTTAGTGGTGGTTCGAATCCGACCCGGTGCGATGATTTGATTGGTCGAAAAATGATTGACAGGTATCAAAACTTAGTCAGAAATGAGAAACTAAGTCTCAAACAGTCAGTAGAAGCAAAGATACAGAAGAAAGATAGGAAAGGGAAAGGAGTAGAAGGAGTGTTAAATATACGGATAGTAGTTATCACCTACCTTAAAAATGCTCACGATGAATGTTTAAAAGGCTTGGTTACACTTCTTACACTAGCGTATTTTAATTATTAAGAAAAGCGCTGTTTTTTATCTTTGTGAGTGAGTCCACCTTTAGGATATTGGCCGTAGTACGCCCGCAGCCAAACACCCACGCCATAATCCCCCAATGTACGGAATACTATAAATACGGGCTAGCTGTGTACGACAAAAAAAAAAAAAAAGACGGCGAAAATTTAAACCATCTGCACAACCTCGTGAAGCTATGAAGCCACCTATGCTCGCTGTGCTCGCTCGGTGGCAAAAACATTATGAACATTCAAAAAGTGTGTACGTCATTTTACATGTTTAAATTTGAAAAGTGGCTGCGTTTAGACCAACTGGCATTTGTAGTTTGGCATTTGCTCATGAGGGATTCGATTTTAATAGCTTTTCCATTGTATTTTCTGTCATGGCATTTAAGGGCATTTAAGGAATTTTTAGAGTCATTACTGAAAAGGTGATTCCCTCAAGTTCATCTTTGACAGATCAAACAATGAAAAGCATGGAATCTTTCAAAAACTGCAGTCATTAAGACTGAAACTTTTTGCCGTAGGGCTAGGCTATGGCAAATGTTGCAAATTTTACAATCTATAGAAAGAACTGAATAAAAAACGTGCAAATACTTTAAAAAATCAAAAATGTCATTTTTTCTCTTTGTTTTGGTTTCGTTGTTTGATTTGAAATGCCAGAAAAGGGGATTCCTTTGCTCAAAATGGCATTTCAAATGCCAACGAAATGCCAACACGCTGGCATCATTAGGCATTTGACAAACCGAACAATTTACAAAATGCCAGGCTGGTCTAAACGCAGCCAGTTATGACAAGGGTTTAAAAAAGCAACTTAGAATTGTCTTATTTTTTCAATCTGATAAAAACAAAGAGTTGCACTATTCTTTGTGACTTTCCCACTTTTTCCTGAAGAATTGTCATTTCAACTGGACGACACTGGTACAGTAAACGGTTCTCTTCCTGATAACTTTTAAACAAAAAATTCGTACAGGGGGGGGGGGGCTTTTCCTGTACCACCCCTTAACTTTTGATCTAGTGGGTCTTTTTAGATGAAATTTGGCACACAAGATCCTTGTCACATAGGGTAACTTTTGACAAAAAATTTTTTTTGATGACGTCACTCATCATGCCCGCCAAAGTATGAGCAAAAACCGAAAATTTCCTTTGTTCTTATAAATAAATAGCTACTGTATTCTAACAAAGGCTTTAGAAAAAAGTTACCTGAGTCTTAAATGCTTATTTTATCCTAAATATTCAATAAATTACAGATAGGACGGGAATGGGGTGTGGTGTAACGTTGATAGGGTTCTTTAGTTTATTTACTCCAAAATATAGAAGAATTTTGTCGTGATGTATGAAATTAAACCGATGATAATCTTTTGTTTTCGAGCCGTTTTTCTAAAATACCGAAATATATCCTACAGTATCCTAGAATGGTAGTAGTTATTCGAGGGTGCGAGATTCAAATTGATAATATGACGACATACACATAACATATATACCTTAAGTGGATTAAATTTCGCGTGGATTAATTTTCGCGGTTTTCGCGGTTTTCGCGATTTTTGGCCGTTTTCGCGAAATTTTGTCCACGCGAAATATTTAAAATCTAAAAATTGGCCAAAACCTCTAGGAAAATGAAAGAAATCGGGTGAAAAAGAGGCTGATTCGCGAAATTTTGTCCACGCGAAATTTTTAGATTCTTGATTCGCAAAAAAAAGTCCACGCGAAAATTTATCCACTGAATCGCAGACCTCTACAAAACCCCAGGGAAGTATGGGAGTACGCATAACATAACATAACAGGGTAGATGGGTTACACCCCATATTAGAAACTACATCATGGTACCCTTCATGACGCAGTATTCAGCCATTTCTTTGATTATTTTCAGACCTACTTTATTATTTTTAAAGTAAGTCCATAAATAATCCAGTTAAATTTAAGCAAACAAAACCATTATTACAGGACATTAAAACATTTGGATCAGGTGACGTTAGCGTGGTCGGTGTCGTTTAAGTGAACTAGTATATTTTACAAGTTCACTTAAGCGACACCGACCACGCTAACGTCACCTGATCCAAACATTTTTTGCAAAATAATTAGGGCGCAGGGTATGAAAAAGGAAAGAATTCAAAAAATGTTGTTCTTAGAAAGCTTTGTTTTATATTAACCCTTTAAGTGCCACGGTCATTTTTTTCCAAGTTTTTTAAAAAATATCGCTAGTTCAAACTTTAACCCTGGGGGGTACTTAGGCAAAATGGGTGCCGGGTATGTGCGAGCCATAAGGGTATCTTTTCTCATTCCTCAAAAGTCTCTCAAAGGGGTACAAATTCAAAAGGGTCCCAAAATCACGAAAATCAAAAATTTCTCTCTCAAAGGGTCACGATTTCCAAAAATTTTGACCAAAATTTGGTGACAGTCAAACCAAAATTTGGAAAAAATGGACCAAAATTTAGGAAAAAGTCTCTCAAAGGGTCCCAAAATCACGAAAATTTTGTCTCTCAAAGGGTCGATTTTCGATTTTCGGCTCGGACATACCCGTCACCTCGCAAACCTAGTACCCCCCCGGGAACTTTAATAAAGGTTTATATTTCCGATCTAGAAGGAGTTATAGAAGCTTGTTCATAGCTCGTTGGGGATAGCTTAGAGTCTCCTCTTTCTTTTAGGTGCCTTCGTTCGCTGCGCGGACCTGCCTGAATGATAGAAAAGTGTCCAGTGGTAAAAACTTCAAATTAATTTGCTGGAGGACAGAATCAAGTAAAGCAGGGCCAAATTTGGAGGTTCTTGGATCACTCGTTGACCAAAAATTGTCAAAATCTTCAAAAAGTGGATTTTTTGTCAAAATTTTGCATTTTCTTGATTTTTTGGCTTAAAATTTCGCTGGAAAGACTCACTTTTGATTGTTTTATTGCTTAACCATTAAGCACAATCCAATTTCTACGAGTTAGACCAAAACTGACATTTTTAACTCAAACTGGGCATTACAGGAGGGCTTCGTCTCCTACATAGCCCATGTCTGATATATACGACATTGGCACTTAAAGGGTTAATCATTTCACATTTTATTTATTAAAGTGCACACGATCGAGTCCACATAATCAATGCCAAATTCAAAATATATTGAGAACTTTGGGCCATTTTAACGTTTTTCAGAATCTAAAGCTCGGACAAGAGTTTAGTACTTTCAGTTTATTACATTTGTTATTTAGATTTTTCGGCTTTATGAGCTTTTGATCCCGAGAACCCTAAATCTAATATTAAATGCCACCGTCAAAAACTCTACACATTCAAGTGTAAATCAGGGTACTTAAATCATCTGCAGTTTTAAAATTTTATCTTGGATTTTGGATGTAACTGGATCTATTAGTTCTTTGTAACTGATAGAATATTATAACGAGGCAAATAGAAATTCGAAACACTATGTCTATGTGTGATACCCTTATATTTTATTCATATTCTACGTTAAAATATAATATTCCTACAATAAAAACAAAAATGAAAATTTTGGAGACATCCACGTAAAATCCGATGACATGAAATAATTGTAAAGGGGTTAAGGCCGGTCTCCACTTGCACGCGGCCTGCAAGCGCACTTTTTCGAGCAAAGCTACCGCGCTATTGGTCAAAAGAAAAATGAAGCAATTCCAATGGCGCGATCTGACGCAACGGTTGAAAAAAAGTTGAAATGTGTTTAACTTTTTTTTCAAGCGCGCGCTACATTTTTATGACGTAAATAGATTTAGAACGCCATGGTTAAAGCCAAAAAGAGCGATTGCAGCGGGCGCAAGTGAAGACCGGCCTTTACTCTTTAATTAACAAATAAATACATATACGAGGCGCGATTCACCCAAAATAGGTATTGTAAATAATAAGTTTGCTTTGTCGACCCCGTAAAAGTAAAGAGAAAAATATAGAGCTTATAGGTACCAGAATTTTTAATGCATTTATCGTTTTGATATTGATTTTGATTTAATAACCTGAAAGCTTGGTCGTCTTTTGACTAAAAATCATTGCGTTGGTTTTTTGGGGGCTGAGAAATCGAAAATCTTGAAAATGCTAACTTTAAAACGATTTATGTTCAGTGATTAGTTTAAGCCAGCAAAACAAAATACTTTGACAGATTTTGTTCTGTATTTTTTTCCGGACACGCTTTAAAGTAAAATCAATTGAAAGTCTGTTCTATAAAATTAGCAGTCCGCACATTTTGAGAAAAACCGCTCAGGATTATCCTTTCAATGAGGTATTACTTTTAATTATATCTTTTTAATACAAGAGCAATATATCAAAATGTGCGGACTGCCAATCTTTTTGGAACAGACTTTAATAAAAAGTGAAAATAAAAACAAATACAAATTAGTGTCTGAATAAAATACTATACTGTTTCTAAAACTTACTATTAAAGCTTGTGGATGGTCAACAAAAAGGAGAACTTCAAAAATAAAACGAGGTAGTGAAAACAGAAGAAATCGCAGTCGAAAGAGGCTTAAAATTTCTTTCAAGATCGTAAAAAAATGGTCGAGAAGTGTTTTAAATGTCTCCTTACCAATACACCTTTTCGACCGTAGTCGCAAGTCAGGCGAGTGCCACTTTAATATTTAATCAACACCCTAAACTCGATCCAATCTTTTTTTACACTTTGTTCGAAAAAAAGACTGGGACGGTTTTAGGATGGTAAAACGGACAAAAAATGCCCGCACGTCAATTGGCGAAAAGTCGAAAAGGTGTATTATGTTGTCAATTAGTACGTAAAATACGACAATATTTAGATAAAAAATATAGGACAAATAAGAGTTACTGTAAATATGCTAAAATTAGAAAATATAGCATAAAAGTTTGCTAAAAGGTTCAAAAATGTATAAAATATTTACAAAAGACTTAGACTAGAAACTATCTTCTCCATCATAGCTCATTTAAAATAGACTGATAATCGAAACGGAAATTTGTGAAAGCGGGTGAAGAAAAGTCAAAATCTGCGTAAACTAATTTCTTCTTTCTCTTAGTATTACCAAGTTTCTTTCCCGAGATTGTTTGGGAAGAGACGTTCGTATTCCATTTCAATGGTGAAGCTTGGTCTTTTGGTAGAAGGCTGGTCATTGCAAAAGGGCTGTAGAGGGAGTGTCCAAGTAAATCAACGCCACCCTTCGATGATTTTTCATCGTTTTCTGTACTGAACAAAGAAGTCAAGTTTGGCCGTCTTTTCGAATCTTTGGAATGATCTTTTTGTGAGCGTTTGAACGAATTGGTTGGAGGGGATTGTGGCACATTCCCCGTTAAGAGTTTCCGGATAACTTCCGGTTGTTCCGGTTGTGGTTGAGAAGCTATGGTTAGAAAATGAAGCGTATAAATGAAACAAGCCGGAACGCTTATTGGACCTACCTGATGATTAAAGTTAGAGCAAGTAGGGAAGTGTATTTTAAGTCGAGTGCTGGAACACCAAGGGGATAATCAGTAATCGTTCGAGTTACGGAAATTCGAGGTAAAAAATCAGGCTTAACTATGGTTAAACTCTCTAAAAAGATTTGTTTACTGAACACACACTATTGTTCTTTAGTAAATTAAACCACTGGCGTCATGACGTGGGAAAGAATATGTTCCTATTTTTCATTTCATCATTGCAATGTCTTCGACGGACCCGACAGCTGATTGGTTGCAAGTGACGTATTGACTGATTTTACGTCACTTACAACCAATCAGCTGCTGGGTCCGTGATGTAATGTCAGAAGACATTGCAATGGTGCATATCATAAATAAAGATCAATTGTGTCTGTCCAATAAAAATTTTTTTTAGTAAGTTAAACCGTAGTGTTTGTTTTCTCATCGAAATCACCTTGATTCAGTCGCTGGGATAAATCTGATGGTAAGTCGTGACTGAAAAAGTATTCCAAGGCAAACTTCAAAATCCGTAAATAAGTCATGGGAAAAATTATGTACCTTCTTACCGGTCCTTTTTACTCCGGCCCCTTTTACGCCGGCCCTTATTCGGCCACAGCCTAATTTTGGGCTTACGTAAATATTGCCAAAACTTTTAAAAATCGCTATTCAGGCTTCAAAACAGTAAGTATTAGCTAAAATTTACATTAAAATGTCTTCTTTCAGTATTAAACTGTTGAAAATTCCATTGAAAATCATTGAATTTTGTGAAGTTTTGGATATCATGCCTTTTAAATTGAGAAAAAATGGTCAAAAATACTTTTCCCATCCGGGTGATCTGCTAATTTTTTCCTGTGTAAAAAATCGTTAAAGCGCAGAAAACGCTACATTGCCGTATGCCGTGCATCTGAGTCTTGTGAATACGGGCTTAGCTAACTAGGCTACTTCCGTTGCGAAGAATGATAAAAAATCCACTAACTTTGTACGCCGAGTATTGATTTTAACGCATTCTCATTAGCCACGTGGTTTCTCAACGGGTTAAGTGGATTCATCAAGATGTGCAACTGCTTATACTGTTCTTCCTGCTCCTTCTTTCGTTTCTTCTTCAAATGTTCACGGCGTTCTTCAGACTGTGGACTTGCGCTTGATAGAAAATTCGATTTCTGGGAAGTGCTGCCGGAGAAGTAATCTTCCAGTATGGAATGTTTTTGACTAGACATGGCCTCTTTTTTGTCCTGGATCCATTTTCGAAGTGGTCTAAGATGAATCGTAAAAAGATTTGAAAAGGAGTTAACAATTTGCTCTTTTTGGAATGAAATTTCGATTAAGGATCATTCTTCAGGGTGTTTGAAAAAATAGTAGCTAAAATTGCTCTTTGTTTCTTTTTTCAGTTTAGCAAAAACCGAACTCTAAAGTAACGATGGGGAAGAACGTTTCTTATGAGGGCAAAAAAAAAAAATCAACAATCCCCACAAATTCAGCAATCATTCCAAAGTCGTAGCACAGTCAACACTGTCTGGCATATTTTGAGAAGCTGAGATCCGTTTCATTTTTCGATGGAAATAAAAAGTCAATATTTTAGCCGTAAAAGCTTTTGCGAATAGAAACTTTAACGTGGTTGAAAAATCGCGAAAATTTCTGATATTATTTACTTTCGCAAAGTAAAAAATATTTTTTCGCAAGCATTAACCTTTCGCAGAAATAGAAATTTTCAAACAAAGTTGTAAAAAGATGTAAAAGGTTAGAATTATACTTTAAATATGATATTTTACAAGATGTCTCGCGAATTGCCCACAATTACCGTTCAAATTTCAGAATTGATAACTTGTACTTTCTCACCTAACAAAAGGATGTATCATAAAAAAGTTGTTAGGTGTGAATCCAATTTCTTTGGGTTTCATATCTCGTTTGTGGGCTGGTAGGTAACTCAAGTCAAACCAACGAATTTCCTAAAAAATTTCAATAACAAGATTTGCACCATTGCAATGTCTTCCACGGACCCAACAGCTGATTGGTTGAAAGTGACGTATTGATTGATTTTACGTCACTTACAACCAATCAGCTGTTGGGTCCATGATGTAATGTCAGAAGACATTGCAATGGTGCATATCATAAATAACAAGCTTTGAAACCTTCCAATGCATAATACCTTTCAACCGTTTTATTGAAAGAAAAGGAACTGATTGTTTTTTTGCTAAAATACTGCTGAAAGAATGGGTGTAATAAATTTGGTTAACTTTGGGAATTTTTGGGAGGGAGAAAAATGACCATTTTCTTCTTTTCTCACTTCTTGAAAACCCTAGTAACCAAGCAACTACAAAAGCTTGAAAGTTGGCTCCCTAGTAACCAAGCAACTACTAAAGCTTGGAAGTTTGCTCATACTGATATACCGCAGCGCAGTCGGCTTTAAAGGGACTGGAAATGGATATACAAGGAGAAATCTTTCTCGGAGCACGACATTCGTAGGCTACCTTTAAAACAAGGGTTGATAGGTGTATTAGACAGGATACTTTAATGGGATAAATATTCGGGGGGATTAAATTTCGTGGATTTTCGCGGATTCGGGTGTCATCCGGGAAATTAAGCCCCAATGGGAATTTAGAAAGTCCTTATCCGCAAAATATTTCTAAACAAAACACGAAAAATGTCAAATAAAAACTTTTTGAATATTTACTGGCATCGAAGTGGCGCTAAGAATGCGTATTTCAACAACCAACATTCATGATTTGACGGTAAAAGGCACAAAATCATGAAAATATTGTCACCCAATGAAGCCATCTTCGAAATTCAGTCCCCACAAAATATTAAAATTTCATGGATGAGCTGAACCGTGAAACTTAACCCCTGCGAAATTTAATCCCATTAAAGTATCAAAAAATATTGTTCAATGACAAAGTTGGTCTTAAAAACACTGACATTTTGTAAAAAAAGATAAATGAATGAATGGATGGATGAGGTGTCTTACTTTGATTTCACCTCGAGTGTTTGGTTTGAAATCGAACGTCTTGTCAACTCCTGGTACTATGTATAACCGAATCTGCAAACAGAAATCAAAACTAAATTTCAATTTAGTCACATGGCCACTGGTTGGTATTTTACAGACCGGTCCGTATTTTACCTAAAATGCTCACTTTTGACATAACCCCTGGTATGATTTAGTTTAAATTTGGTTAAAAGCTTGTATTATCAAAACCTAAAACTTGTCAAAATTTTAAGTCAATAGTATTTTCCAATCACTCGATACAGTATTTAGGTAGAGGGGATATTTTCAAATAATGGTGAGGTCATCAGGTGGAGATGGCGTCATCAATAAATCCAAATTTCGTTTTGAGGGGGCTCTTTACCCTCTCCCAAGATACTTGAAGGGTTAAGATTCAAACCAATTTATGTCTTTGAATTGAATACACGTTTTTTCTTTATAAGAAAGTCCAAAATTTTAAAGCCTTGAGATGTTAACTTAACTTTTGAGATTAACCCTAAGAATGTTTTTAAAACATCGGCTTTATTTTCATCATTTTATGGTGTTTTTATAATTTCTTAAGAAATCCCATGTCTTAGAGTCGGCAAAACCTTCAAATATTCTTCACTTGTTCTTAATAATTGGACCAGCGAAGCTTTATGTTCTTCTATAGTTTGTTCTCATTAAAAACGTGTTGTAAAAAAGATTCACGAAAAAAAGAAAGTTATATCTTCTCACCTGATGGTCATGAAAATTGTTCTCGATAAAATCACTTTCTTTTGCTAACTTTGAAATATCGAAACCAACTTCTTCCCAAACCTAAAAGGCATAAGGTTAGAAAAATCTCTGACAGAAAGACAGAAGAGCAACCAGCTATTCTTCCCTTTACAAATTATGTTACCAAGCGGGTTTATCTGAGAAATAAAAGTTGCTTACGCTATATTTTGAAAACTTTGCAGTCCTGTTTTTATCTTAAGGAAACAATCTTAATATGCTGTATTTTCTATTCGCTGAAAAAATAGCATCATTTTTGGGTGAAGACAAGTGAATTCATATTGTTTTCATGTAAGATTCTGACGATATATTTTAGCAATGAATTTTAATTGGGGACATGTTAAAAGCAAAACTTGGTATTAGTCATTGACTTCCAACTGAAGAGCTAGACTCGAGACTCGAGACTCCTGGATGGGAAATGAAACCACTTATTTCCCATCCAGAACACCTGCACGTGGTTTTTACACAAACGCCGAATTGAAACTAAAATCTATCCCTATTTTGGATGGAAAATAAGTGGCTTCACTTTTTCTTGCCTGGGAAAGGTTAGAGATTCTACTCCACTCTAGACCTTCGGGCTTTAAAGTCAATGGTTGATATAAGTATAAAAACATGTTTTACAAATTGGTAGAGGAAAAAAGGATTTTCCATTTAAATAATTATGTGCCACAAAATAAACATTTCAAATAAATCTAAGAAGATACAGAACAAATTTAAAATTCCTTTAAATTGGGCAATAGGTCCTTATTTTTATAAAGTAAGAGTTCCAGTTTCCAAATGCGAATTCTACGACGAATTCTAGTTATGTATGCGTTCTTGATGAACAGATTTCAAAAAACTGTACCTCTCTGATAGCACAAGTCAAGCCTTCTTCATCTTTGTTTACTTTTCCTTTGGGAAATCCCCAACTTGCTTTGTTGTGGAAACCTTGAACCAACAAAATCTGAAAAAGGAATTACTTATTACTTAATTTATTTAACATCTAATTATTTAAATTTTACATTTTCACCTATTTTGAGGCCTATTGAGATAGCAGTGTAAATACAAATGTACTGTGTTAGATTGATTTTGAGAGCATATGAAAATTATTCTTTCAATACTGGCAACTTCATGTTTTGTAAAAAATCAGTGATTGGAATAAATTTTCAAAGAACTCGTTACTTTTCATGTCAATGTCCAATGCCAAAGTTCAAAAACAGACAAGCCACACTATTGTACTTTAAACTTTTTAAATTTAAATTTAGAAACGATTGTCGGGTATATTTAGCATTCTGCCTGGCAACTAACAACTCATAATTTTAAAAAGATGAAAACTTTTTTGCAATTATGGTGGCACGGAAAGGATTAAACTGTTTTAATATTTTGTTTTTAGATATTTAAAAAATTAAAGATTCTTAGGGATGGTCTCGAAATATATTTTGAGAAAAAAAAATTGAAAAATTGTTGTCCAAATCATGTTCAATAAAATAAAAAAACACCTCTTGGATAAATAAAATTGAAAATATGTTAGAATACCTGCTCTAAAGTATCATCAATGAGGATTGCACCAAACACAGGAACTCTGATTTTGTATTTTCTCTACTCTTCATAAATAGCAGATACAGATTGCCCAGTCTTATTCAAAAATTCAAATCGTGAAAAAACTAATATTTTGTTAAGGAAAAAACATTGTCCAGGAATTTCAGGATCAAGACACATACCTCTTAACAGTTTCAAGCTTAAAGACTTGTATATCAGGGTTCGAATAATAGATTCACACTTCGCAAAATGCAAAGTGAATTTTAGATTTAGTGACCCAAAGAGATTTCCTAACTCAAAAATGCGAAGTTAAAAAATTATAAGAAAACACCTATATATTTTGCTACTTCTTTCATTTGTTTATCTATTGCTTTATCAACTTGCAACCTCGCAACTTTTTCTTCATTCGTTTACCTATTGCTTTATAAACTCGCAACTTTCTTCATTCATTTATCTATTGCTTTATAAACTCGCTACTCCGCAACTTTCTTCATTCGTTTATCTATTACTTTATCTACTTGCCACTTCGCTACTTTATTCACTCGTTTATATATTGCTTTATAACTTGCAACTTTATTCACTCGTTTATCTACCGTAGGACGGGGTGAATCGGATAGAATTGGAAGGTTTTGGGCAAAATGCCTCTTCCAGACAAGACCTACCACCCAATTATACCGCAGAACTTGACGAGTGGGGTCTAATTCGCGAGTTTAGAAAATTTCATTTTCAAAAGTTTCTTCTACGAGGAACAATCTTCAATCGAATACAAGAAAATCGAGTCACTCGTTTCGGGGTGAAGTGGATAGAATTTGACGGGGCGCCATTCGAAACATAAACAAACACTCTCTATATTTTGTGGTGGAGCAATACCATTTTTCAAAAATTACGTTTTGCCGAAGTTATAATTTGAATTTATGCAATTCTCACAATATAATTATTCATTAGATGGAGCGTCATAAAAATGTAATACCTAAGGGATATATATTTGGGTAGTACGTTTAGTATCATTGATAATAAAATTTTGATTAGTGTGCGCTGTGAAAAGTGTTGGTTGAATGCACGATAGAAAGTGCAATGTAAGAAAATGAAACGTCTCTGAAAGGTCTGACTACACTAGCTAAATCCAAGTTTGTTTCTTTTATCTAACGCTTGCGTTTCGTTCCAGAGTAGAAAATGAAAAGGGAGAAGTAAATAAATGATTAAAAAAGAAGAGCATTAGAGAAACTGGACAACTTACGAAAATATCAAATTTTCATTGAAGCATCGATCGATAGAGTCATCAAACACATGTTATACTATTTTCTTCTGGAAAATAATAACATATAAACTCCTAAATTATCACTATACAAAATATACAAAGACATTGTATTCACATGAACAATGAGTGACTATTAACATTTGAACATTTATTCCTAGCTACTCTGAACACTAACAAGCCTCTTGGGATAGTGTGGCAGTAATTAAAAATGACATGATGACGGTATTTGATATTTTTTAATTATTCAATAATTAACTCCTTTCCATTTCTCGGCTCCGTATCACTTAACAACGCCTTCAACTTGGGGCGCAAATGGGCGATTCGCGTTTTAACGCGAACAATTTTCCGCCCTAACTTTAGAATGAAAATACGAAGAATAGACATTGTTTTTCGTTTAGTGAACAAAAGATTGTACCGTGAGAGGTCCTAAAGCCGACAGCCCAGCCTAATTCCGACCCCCCAAATAACTGTTATGAAAAAAAATTCTATGTTTACAAACATTCCCTCTCCAAGTTGAACGATAAACTATTGCTAGAACTCTCGAAACAAAACATCTAACAAGATAGCTGTAATGTCAAGATGTCAATTAATGTAATTAAAAAGTGTGAGTTGTAAAAATAATTACCTTTTATTCTGGATCAGTTGCTCATGTTTAAAACGATAACAGTTTTGTAATAAAAGTGACTTGTGCGGGAAAAATACGAAACAACTTGGACTGGTTTCCATCAAGAAACAAACAGACTAAATTGTAAAAATGGCGCGAAGTTGAAAAAAGGGCGGATGCGGTAGCACTAATTTGTATAACAAACATCGAATCAATGAGGCGGCAACTATCAACGCCCTCTTTACCAGGCCAAAAAAAAAAGTAGTCTTGTTTCCGGAAATCGGCCGGGTGAACTTTTTTTTGGAAAAAAATATATCTCACCCGGCCGCAAATAGAAAAAAACTTTTTTTTTGTGCAATCGAAGAAAAAAAACTTTTTTTCAAACTGAATATTTTAGACAAGTAAGCTAAAGAACGCAAAACGTTTTCTCAACATTATTTAGTAAATTGTACGCAACGCGTTTACTTCGGGTTTGACTTTTGTTTTTGTTTTTGTGTGTGTGACATTCGAATGTTTTCATTGATTCGAACGTTAGAATGTTCGAAAAAGAAATCAATGGAATGTTTGGGTTATTCGAATGTTTTTGTTTTTATCGAAATTCACTGACAAAAATAGATCAGACGAGACAGGAGTTGTGAATAGAATTACCTTAGAGTACAGCTTCTTCTTAAAATTTCGTTTTTTCAAGTAAAGAGACATCGAACCTGGATTATTTTTTTCAATTAGAGTTTTTCTAGGAAAATTGAAAAAAAAAAATATTTTCCGGCCGCCCGGGTGAGATTTTTTTTCGTCACCCGCATTTCCGGAAACAAAACTACTTTTTTTTTTGGCCCCACCTATAAGTCCGGATGTTTATTTACGGAAGGCCCGCAATCGGATAGCTCTTCATTTAAGTGTACTCTTTGACGACATATATTATCTTTACTAGAATAGGAGCAAGGTGTCATGTAATACATAATAATTGTAATATACATCGTCTATTTGTATTCTTATCATGTAATATATAATATAATGTAATATACGTCGTCTATATGTATCCTTACACAAAGTCCTAGCCCCGCAAGCAAGGCAAGTGCCAGTGTAAAGTAATAGAAACCAGGCTTGATTACGTAACGTTTCAAAATGAGCACGCTCATACACAGACCTCTTTTATATTTTCGTGTGCTTTGGAAGATCAAAACATCTCGTTACTTTTTATGATGCTGTTACTACTGTTGTCATTTATGACGTTGTGCATATTGCAATAAAAAATATGTTTTGTTATAAGAAGCAATTATTGTTATTTGGTTCAATTGGTTCAATGTATCAAATCTCTCAGTTTAGTTGACACTTTGGTATCTTCGTTGCGTCACAGCGAAAGGTTTGTTTTTATTTTAGTTTGTATCTTTGAAAGACCCCATCGGCTTTAGGCTGGGCTGTCGGCTTTAGGACCTCTCACGGTATACAACTGGCTTTCTTAGAACACAATGCCAAAGGAATCTCCAATCACGGTCGCTTCATTATTTCTTATTCGGCATTTCAAAAGACGGTCCGAAAATCAGAAGGTTTTCTTCTTCAATTTTCGAAGAACATGTTCCAAATCTTCGAAGTCATATTTTTCCGATAGCTTGATCAATCAGTGAACGTGATCTGAAAACAGAATGGAAAAAGACATCGTCAGTGAAGTATGAGAGGCGATTAAACAAATTATCCGATTCACCCCGGGTATCCGATTCACCCCGTCCTACGGTACTCCATTAGTCGAACTTAGTCATAACATTAATGGGACAAAAAAGTTCGCTTAAGTTCAACAAAGTTTGATTAAAAATACCGTTCGATTGATACGATATTAATTACGTCTGGTGTGATACACCTTCAGTTAGTGGAAATACCTCCATTTAAAACATGTTTAAAGTCCACAATACCAACTTTCTTTTTATTACGGAAACCAAACAAATGAGAACAAGTTATTAAAACTAAAAGTCACCACTATGTGGTTGTGACTTAGGATTTGCAATCGATTTCCACAGTTTCTTGTTTCTACCTCATTTTTAAACCTCTTAGAAGGAGAACGTGTCATTCGATAAGGAATTCTATAACACTTCATGGCAGATTAAAAAGACAATTAGAAAATGAAAGTTTCTTTGTTTTTCATTTTCAATGTATGAACGAAATTTTCAGAAGATGCTTTATTCGATAAAGTATCAATTTGGCAAAAGTGTAGCACAGATTGAAAAGGACATATACAAAGAGAAGGTTGAATTGCTGAAAGAGACTGCAGAATTTTTAAAAATACAGCATTTCGAGGATAAAACAAAGAAGGCGTTATCACACCTGATAACCTGTAAAATCCAAAACCTTCTTCCAGACAATTGTTCAGTTTGCAAAAGAAGGTATCGTATCAGCCTTCATGACTGTCCGATTCTCGAATGTGCCATTTGTGGCCAAGGGGTCCACAAACCTTGTTGGTTAAATCTTGCATCAATTGCTACAAATGATTTCAACCAACCTGTAGATGCGGATGTCTTCAAAACCTTGGTCAACCCTCTAAATCTACCAGGAATGTTTTACATTTGCGATCCCTGTAAAGTTACTACCATTCCAAGTGATGAAGAAGGGAATAGTAAGCGTAAAAAACGTACAAAAAGTACATCCCAAACTCAGAACAACCATCATCCAATAAATACTGAAGCTCAGGATACAACCCTTACAGTCACAACCAATTCAACAACTGATGTTGATGTTGTCGACATTGACCAGTCATCTGATTATAATTTCTCTGCTGGTAAACAAAGTGAAGATGACGAAACAAACAAAACAAGAAGAGGCGAAATCAAAGATAATGAAAAGAAATCCCAAATCTGCAAATTTTACAAAAGTGGAACATGCAAGCATGGCCTAAAAGGAAAGGAATGCAACTACACTCACCCTAAAATGTGTCGCAAGTTCACACAACATGGAACAAGGCAACCAAGAGGATGTAACCTTGGAACTAAATGCAAGGACTTTCATCCAAAAATGTGTTTAGATTCCCTTCGGAAAGGAGAATGCTTTTCAGAATCCTGTCGTTTTGCTCATGTAAAAGGAACAAAAAGACAACCTCCAACTGTGAAAAGTAGTGTAGCGCACAATAACAAACAATCAAACAATAACAAACAAGAGCCTGGTCATTTTTTAGATATGATTCGTCTGTTGAAGGAAGAAATTCTGGAAACACTGGGACAGAAAATCCAAGACATTCAATTTCAAGTACAAAACCTACAACAGACTCATCAATTACCTCAACAACAGACTCACCAAATACCTCCACAACAGACTCACCAAATACCTCCACAAGGACTACCGCTCAGACCACCATTCCAAATCCCTCAACTACCATTCAACCCAATGCAAACATTCCTGTAGTAAATAGCTTTGCATTTTTTAACATACAAGGGCTTTGTCCACAAACAGTACCCAGCAAAGTTCCCTTTATTAAAGATAATGTTTGTAATGAAAACCAACTTTTTGTTGGATTGTCAGAAACTTGGTTATATAACCATAAAGACGCAGAACTTAAAGTAGAAGGTTTCACTCCCTTCCGATGTGATTCAACAAGAAAGAAGAAATCTAGAGGCAGATTTACTGGTGGAGTTTGTTTTTATGTCAGGGATGATATTGCAGCTTCATGCGAAAAAATCTATTCTCACTCCTCGCCCAGTGTACAACTTCTTTGCCTATACTCAAGCATCGAAAATCTGGCTATCCTGGTAGTCTACCGACAACCTGACGACAAAGCAAATGGTAATCCTTCAACCGCAAATGATTTTATCATTCCTATCAATGGTGTAAAAAATGCACTTTCAAAGTTAGAAACCGTACCAAATATCATTTTTGGAGGTGATTTCAACCTTCCAAAAGCAACTTGGCCTGAGGGCCTTCCAAAATCAGGATGTACTATCAACGACCGTCTTATTCTAAACTCTTTGAATCAGTTTTGCAACGAATTCTTCATGTCACAATATATCGATTTGCCAACACACAAGGACGGAAATACATTAGACCTTGTTTTCACTAACAATGAACAAATAATACACAGCTACACAACAGTACCTGTATTGCAAAGCACATCACATCACGAAATTGTACTAGTATCAACAACTCTGAAAGTTCAAAACTCCTTTCTGGACGACGATCAACAAGAGCCACGCACAAAATTCAACACACTGAATTATTTTGCTGATGACATTGATTGGGAAACTATTAAAGATGATCTCAAATATGTCAACTGGCCAAGTGAGTTCGATACTGAAGACCCAGATGTTATTTTGGAAACCTTCAACAACATATGCTACAGAATATGCGAAAGCAGAGTTCCCGTGAAGGCCAAGACCACATCAAAAACGAAATCAAAAGCTGAGAGATACCGTCACTCTCTTACAAAAAGAAGAAGAAAAATTACAAAAAAACTTTTACACACCAACTCCAAATCCAAGAAAGACAAGATAAAAGATGAACTTTTACAAATTGAGAAAAAACTTCAAAAATCTTTTAATGAGTCAAAGCGTCACGTGGAAAGCAAAGTGATTGACTCAATTAAAAAGAATTCAAAATATTTCTTTACCTATGCAAAAAAGAAATCGAAAATTCGGTCTAATATCGGACCCCTATTGAATTGCAATGAAGAACTTACACAAAGAAGCAAAGAAATGGCTGATCTCTTAGCCGACCAATATGCTAAAGTGTTCAGTAAACCAAAGCAACCACAACCACAACCTAACCAAGACAAAACAAACGTCAAGATTGATGAGATTAACATAACAGAAGACTCCATCGTTAAAGCAATAAATGAGCTGTCTCCATCATCTTCTGCAGGACCTGATGGATTTCCAGCTATGTTTCTCAAAAAATGCAAAGATGAGTTATCCGTTCCACTGTGTTTACTCTGGAAGAAAAGCCTAGAAATAGGTCTTGTTCCAACTGAACTGAAAAAATGCACCATAACACCAATTCACAAAGGAGGAAGCAGATCTCTGGCTGCCAACTACAGACCTGTTGCACTCACC
The DNA here is from genome assembly GCF_902728285.1 of Clytia hemisphaerica. Taxonomy (NCBI): domain Eukaryota; kingdom Metazoa; phylum Cnidaria; class Hydrozoa; order Leptothecata; family Clytiidae; genus Clytia; species Clytia hemisphaerica. Next base: position 125,793 of record NW_027103855.1, on the reverse strand, counting down.
TCGCATGTGATAAAAATTTTCGAGAAAATATTGAGAAATCATATTGTAAATCACATGAACAACAATGACCTTTTCAATCCAAACCAACATGGTTTCAGAAGTGGGAGATCCTGCCTTAGTCAGCTTCTCGAGCAACACGACCTCATTCTTGACATATTAGATGAGGGTTTGAATGCAGATGTTGTTTACCTTGATTTCTCAAAGGCTTTCGACAAAGTCGATCATGCAGTTGTACTTGGGAAATTAAAGCAATTGGGTATATCCGGACCAATCCACAGATGGATTGAATCATTCCTTACTGAAAGATATCAAACAGTAATAGTAAATGGTGTCAAGTCCAAAGCCCAGAAAGTAATTTCAGGAGTCCCTCAAGGCAGTGTATTGGGACCTCTTATATTTCTAATATTGATTGGTGACATTGATGAAAAAGTACTGTACTGTATATTGAAATCATTTGCTGATGATACACGTGCCACCAAATCAATCAAAAACACAAAGGATGTTGAAATTCTTCAAAAAGAACTAGAAAAAGTCTATGACTGGACTGAAGAAAACAACATGAAACTAAATGACACAAAGTTTGAACTTCTACGCTATGGTCCAGATGAAGAAATAAAAAACCAAACTCACTACAAATCCCCTTCAGGAGAAAATATCGAAAGGAAGAAATTTGTGAAGGACCTGGGAGTACTAATGTCAGATGATGCTGTCTTTACACATCAAATAAATTCAGTTATTGAGAAAGCAAAAAACTTGATTTCCTGGATTCTGCAGACTTTCTCTTCGCGTTTACCCCAACTAATGCTTACTCTTTACAAATCATTGGTTATTCCAGTCATTGAATATTGCTCAGTCCTATGGAGTCCAAGTGCTGTCAGTTCTACCCAAAGATTAGAAGAAATCCAAAAATCATTTCTCAAAAGAATAACTGGCACTCCAAAAAACTATTGGGATTGTCTGAAAAAGCTAAAACTTTACTCACTTCAAAGAAGAAGGGAGAGATATCGGATCCTGTATACATGGAAAATAGCTGAAAATCTGGTTCCAAACATCAACAATAAATTTCAATTCAAGGAACTCCCAAGATTGGGAAGGATGTGTGTTCGCACCCATAGTTCAAAACTACGTGATAGCACGCTTGTTGTGCAAGGTGCTAAATTATTCAATTCAATGCCCAAGAGTATTAGAGATATGAAGAATGTTACAGTCGAAAAGTTCAAAAACTCTCTAGACAGACACCTCAGTTCGATCCCATCTGGGAGGGCCAAATTGAAAAGTCCCGTTTCTGTCACGGAAGGAAATCAGAGCCTTTTTTGGTCTATTTTTGAAAAATGGTAAACTTAATGAAATTAGTATTAGTCCTGAATTAAAGCCTTCATAGTACTACTACTTCCAAACCAAAATAAATTTCATAAAAAATTTTCCTCGTTGAATAATTGAACTTTGAAGGTTCTGTCACGGAAGGAACGCAGCAAAGACATTAAAAAAGACAAAAGTATGCTGATTCAGATTCCTGTGAATTTAAAGAGAATTTTAAAACCAAAATACCACCAGAAGAAACTTATGTCTATCTGCTTGTCATTGAAAAAAGAACTGAGTAAAAAAAATTAATTTCAATGGCTACAGGCCTTTGCAACTGAGAAAGGTCAGTGTCACGGAAGGACACCGTCACGGAAGGAAAAAATTCCTATTTTTCAAAATCAGCAATAGCGTAAGAAATGTTGACTGAAACTAGTGAAGTGACACATCATATCATGAATCATAGCCAATTTTACTAGTCAGCTCATTTCAAAACCTTTGAACTGTATTTTTATTGTTCAATTATAATGGTGATAATAATTAGGAAATTTTACAGGAAAGATTATATTTTTTAAGCAAAAAAACATAAAAACGCGACCTTGCAAGCCAGTGAGCTACTTCCAAAGGCTCTAATTAGCATATTTCCATGGTGCTGAAGCGATTTAGAGGATTTAGAACCAGCTAGGAACAGTAGTTTTGCCAGAAAACCGGTTTTTAGGCCTCCAGAGCCACCTGGGCTTTACGCTGTGAGCTTACAGCGCTGTACCAGAGCCTTAGTTTTAAGCTTATTCTGAGCTCCATACAGGGCTGAGCTGGTTCCCAATGGTCATAAACCTTGAAGGACACTCCCCTGCAATGGACTAGACCCATTGAAGTCCAGCGGAGGGGGCAGAACCGACAAATTTTCACCAAAATAGCTTAAAAAAGCTTAAAAAGCTCTATTTAAGTGTTTTTAAGGCTTTTTTTAGCAAAAAACGTAAAAACGCAACCTTGCAAGCAACCGAGCTACTTCCAAAGGCTCTAATTAGCATATTTCCATGGTGCTGAAGCGATTTTGAGCGTTTAGAACCCGCTGGGAACAGTAGTTTTGCCAGAAAACCGTTTTTTAGGCCTCCAGAGCCGCCTGGGCTTACGCTGTAAGCTTACAGCGCTGTACTGAAGCCTTAGTTAAGCTTATTCTGAGCTCCATACAGGGTTGAGCTGGTTCCCAATGGTTCTAAACCTCGTAGGACACTCTCCTGCAATAAATTAGACCCATTGAAGTCCAAGATTTCTAAAAATAACAAGATATTTTTAATCCGTCACGGAAGGACAAGGTGAAAGTGTCACGGAAGGACAATAATTTCAGACCTTGTAAGTGAATATGAAGGAGGTTGCTTTGGAATGTAATTTCATTTTTTGTTAGGGGGTACCAATAGTTAGAACTTGCAATAATATCAAGAATAGTGTACTTGCACTAAACTGGTGAAAAAACTTTTTGTCTTGAAATTGTCACGGAAGGAATTCGATATTTGAAAAAAGTTTCTGCTTGCAGTACTTTTTTGTTGTTTGACTTATTTCAAAATGAACAAACCTATTAAACTAACTAGGGTATGTACTTGTTTTAAAACAACATTTCATTTTTGATTAATCATTTATTTTTCAAAATAAGGTCCATTATATTTTGACACTTGTCCTTCCGTGACAAACCTCACTAGTTGTGTTTCGATATAATCACCTGATTACAGAGACTAAAAGTGCGACTCAGTTGATTTAAAAGTTGAAATTGGAAAATTTAAGGGTTATTTTTAAAAAAAATCACAGCTACTTATTTTGTTTGTAAGATTTTTGATTTTGTGTTTTGGTTGACCACTTTTCAATTTGGCCCCAGACGAGCCACAGATTCATGGTTACACAGGGTGCAGGAGAGCCGACTCTAACTCCATTCTTGACATGAAAACTGTTTAGCTGCTGACATCCTTCCTTATTCAGGTTTGATGGATGCAGCATTGTGGTGTGAAGCAGAAAGTTTCTTGCCAGAGCATGAAGCTCGAAGACAACCAAAAGTAACCAAAAGTAAGTATATGAGGATTTCCATTTCCGTAAAATCCCAATCCCCCGTGGTTGCAAAATGGTAGCTATAGGTAATTTCACATTTGGCTAAAGCTTCAGATGCATCCGGCTGGACTTAGAATTTTTTTCAAGTTAAATAGTGACCAAAGGGGGTCTCGAACCGGGAACCTATAGGTTCCGAAACCAATGCCCTATCCACTAGGCCAAACCGGCTGCCGAAAATTCGTTATTTGGGATTACTTATACGAGGACCCTGTCGACGCACCGGACTGTCCGGTGTATTTGCCCGGTGGCAAAAAGTATCATTTCGCTACACCGGACGCAATAAGTCCGGTGTCAGTCCGGTGTTGCATGCAGGGAATTTTGGACGCCGGACATTTATGAAACAAAAAATTAAGAAACACCGGACGCACTGGACTGGTCATGTCCGGTGTTTTGATTGTCCGGTGGAAAAAAATCCTTCTCCGACACCGGACATCCGACTTCCTTAAGTCCGGTGTAGAAATTGTCCGGTGGTAAAAAAAATTCTCATTTTACACCGGACTTTCGCTTGTCCGGTGTTCGTTAAGTCCGGTGCGTCGGCAGGGTCCTCTTATTATACGAAGGTCTAAGTACTATGTATAAATAAGTCTGACTGACGAGTTAGGCTAACTGTCATGATCGCCATTACTCCGAAGAAGCCACCACACGTGTGCACCGCCAGGTGGGTGCATTAGCCGAATCTGTAATTTCTTTGTTCTTTTGCTATTTTCCTAACTGACTTTTCCGACAACTCAACTAGGGTGGTCAGAGGAAATTTCAAACTTAATTGCAGAATACCAAACCAAGTTTAATGGAAAGCCATAACCATCAGAAGAAAAATGAGGGGTCATTTACCTTCCAATTCTTTAAAGTTCCAAAGATATTACATTTTGAAGTTCAGTTTTTCAAGCATTTTCGTGCACGCATCGCCAGCCATTTTGTACCTTCATTACGGCACCAAAAGCGAAAGTGTTTTATGAAAAAATCCGCGCGAGAGGTTTGGTGCGAGTTTTATTTTCCGTAGATGTAGCTGAAACGGGGGTAATTACACCATAATCTTTCCCTTAGCGCTTGCCACCGGAAACAGCTTGATTCTTACTTTTTTCACATTTGGAAAGAAAAAACATTGTTCTTTCTAAAAATTTCACGTTCGATAACAAAATTTGATTTTTTCAATGAAAAAAACGCATTTTAAGTACACAATTTGACTTCCTGAAAAATATACGTTGCTCCAACCAACGAACGTGGTACGTCTCAAAAGCTAAACTATTGCGGGGAACGATGCAAAAAATTCCAGATCGATAGCTGTTTCGGGTGGCTAGCGCTTTGGATTTTAGAACCCCCGGATAAAGAATTTTGCCGTGCCGCGAACAAGAAGTTTAAAAAAACTCACCCGCGAGGACTCATTTTCAAATTTTGAAGGAACATGAAGACATGATGTGCTGATTTTTTCTGCAAAAGAAAGCTGAATAAATTCTCTACACTTTGGAAAAAATACTAATGTTAAAAGAGGTTTCCTTCCTTGAGATATGTAAGCTTGAATATTTTTTTTCGAAAATCTATGTTTTGTTACTGCCGCATGCCTAAGGTCCGACATCCCTAACTCAACTGTGATTTTATAGGGTGGTCAGAGGAAATTTCAAACTTACTTGCAGAATACCAAACCAAGTTTAATGGAAAGCCATAACCATCAGAAGAAAAATGAGGGGTCATTTACCTTCCAATTCTTTAAAGTTCCAAAGATATTCCATTTTGAAGTTCAATTTTTCAAGCATTTTCGTGCACGCATCGCCAGCCATTTTGTACCTTCATTACGGCACCAAAAGCGAAAGTGTTTTATGAAAAATTCCGCGCGGGAGGTTTGGTGCGAGTTTTATTTTCCGTAGATGTAGCTGAAACGGGGGTAATTACACCATATTCTTTCCCTTAGCGCTTGCCACCAGAAACAGCTTGATTCTTACTTTTTTCACATTTGGAAAGAAAAAACATTGTTCTTTCTAAAAAATTCACGTTCGATAAAAAGATTTGATTTTTTCAATGAAGAAAACGCATTTTAAGTACATAATTTGACTTCCTGAAAAATATACGTTGCTCCAAACAACAAACGTGGTACGTCTCAAAAGCTAAACTATTGGGGGGAACGATGCAAAAAATTCCAGGTTGATAGCTGTTTCGGGTGGCTAGCGCTTTGGATTTTAGAACCCCTGGATAAAAAATTTTGCCGTGCCGCGAACAAGAAGTTTGAAAAAACTCACCCGCGAGTACTCATTTTCAAATTTTGAAGGAAAATGAAGACATGATGTGCTGATTTTTTCTGCAAAAGAAAGCTGAATAAATTCTCTACACTTTGGAAAAAATACTTATGTTAAAAGAGGTTTCCTTCCTTGAGGTATGTAAGCTTGAATATTTTTTTTCGAAAATCTATGTTTTGTTACTGCCACAGGCGTCGTAAAGGCCCGACCTCCCTACTGTGAAGCTTTATACCAATAGAAATAATTCTGAAAGGATACTCATGTTCATACCAAGGAGCCTGCTCGATTTGAAAACATATACGGACCATGTCATTTTTTTCATTGTCAGGAATGTTGATCAAAAAACGACTAAAATGGAAGCAATTTAGTGATGAAATAAATTCCATTAATGATTAAAAACTTATCATAAACATAAGTATTCAAAAAACGAAAAAAAAAAATAGTAGAAAAGCCAAATTACCTGCACAAATCTTGTAAAACATCTTGAGGAATCTCAGAAATCGAATTTGAGATTCGGCTATAATGCTTCAGATGCATCCGGCCGCGCGGGACGCGCGCATATACCGCGCGTAGCATAGGGTTAGGGATTTGCACCAGGGTGGCGAAGCCACCCTGGTGCACATCCCTAACCCCTCACCCGGCCGGTGGTGCACCCACCCGGTGGTGCAAACGTGTGGTGGCTTCTTCGGAGTAATGGCGATCATAACAGCCAGACGGTACTAATCGAACGCTTCGATTACGGAAGTAATCGAAGATAATCGAAGTAATCAAATGATTATTTATCGATTACTGCTTTCGATGACAGGTAATCGAACGCATTCGATTACAAAAATCGAATGTATTCGATCACTGAAATTTAATAAACTGGGTGAGTATTCGATTACCCGTTCGATTACTTTTCAATGACCCTTCGATAACGTTCGATAACCCTTCGATGACTTCGATAACCCTTCGATGACTTCGATAACCCTTCGATGACGTTCGAAAACCCTTCGATGACTTCGATAACGCTTCGATGACGTTCGATAACCCTTCAATGACTTTGATTATTGCAAATTATTCGATTATCTTCGACAGTCAGGCAAATCCTTGCATTTGCACGGGGTGTGCATTTGCAACGGGTTTTCTCGACCCTGTGCAAATGAGCTAGAACGCGTCAGGCAAATACGTCAATTTCAACTTTAAAGTGAAAACGGGGGAAAATGAAGATGAACGGGGCTTTCATTTTTTCTTTACGAGATTCTTCATTCATTAATAAAGAATTGTTTCCATTGAAAAAAGATTCCACCCATTCAATCTTTTTTAATCAAGCAAAATATTTTTGGTAAATTTGAGTATTTTTAAACGCCCGCGTCTAGATCATGCGAGTTCGCTACTCGAAAAATTTGCATACGGAACCTGTCCTTACTCTTAGGTGCCAATTAAACGCCCCCCCCCCCGCTTGTTAATTTTTCGAAAATTTTCCAACCCCCCCAGACCTTATTAGGACCCCCCCCCCCCGTTTATTAATTTTTAAGAATATTTTCAGTTGGCTAAAAGAAGTCCCCTTATTTTGCTCCAAAGAGCCTGATTTTAGCCTATATTTTACCTTATTTTTGGGTTTTCAACCCCCCGGCAATTAGGTCCCCCCCGTTTATTGAAATTTCGAAAATGTTCCAACCCCCCCCCCGTTTATTCGAACCCCCCCCCCGTTAATTTGACACCGGCTTTCTTTATGATGCGAACGGCCTTGAGGATCGTTAAAATGCAATTTTCGTATTTGCGTTAGGTCGATATAGAATACACTATTCAGTGATACCTAACACTCCTAAAAATACACCCCTGCATCAGAATCATATCCATATTTTCTTCCCAAACATTAGACTTAGCTTCACTGCAAACAAAAACGACTGATCCGATTATTTCAATACTTTGTTGAAAGTTCAAGCTCAAATAAAGTTTTTACTTTTCTTTTTATTCAGGAGAGATGGATCAAATGAAGCGGAGACGATTTGTCAATATCACAATCATTACGGACTGCTTTCACTAAACTCAAGAGACAGCGTAAGTTACATTGTTGTATGTATGAAACAATGATCTCATCTAGATCTATGTTGAATTCTAGATCGATTTTTGTGCTTCCCATCAACTAGTGTGCGTTACTTGTTACCGTAACTTCGGCAGTTTATCCACAGACTTTTGAGCGACAATCTCTTTTTCTAGTTTCGTACCACGGATCTTCCACAGTCATAACTTCAATTTTCATTCTTTATTTAGTGTGCCGCCACCAATGTTACCGATTGTTACCATTATGAGCTGTTCAGGGAGAGCGTGTTGCTTGAGAGTCGTGAAGAAGAAAATAAGAACCATCTTTTTTATTAAAGTTAACAATTTATAAAATGATATACGTTACGAAATAAATACAACATTAAAAAAAGTGGCCAAAAATAAAAATGAGGCCATTGATCATTACAATCAGTATAGACTGTAACTTCGTTGGTCTTTCTTTTCTTTATGGGCGTTGTTTTCATTCTCTCACGCACATACACCACTGTCTCTGTGCCGCCCCGGTGGAGCTTTTTCCTTCAGTGTGGATGAAAATTTCTATCTAATCGTAGTGTCCAGACGATTTTCAGCTAAGTTTTCTAGTAGTGGGGCGGGGGGCTCCACCGGATCTCTGACACAAGGGTATTCTCCAGAGGGTTTCAATCATATTCTCGCCCTCGCCAATGAATGTGTATCATTATGATATTACTACAACGTTGGAAAATGTGGAAAATACACGTCTCACCTGGATATATGATCGCAATTGTGTTCCCATAAAAAATGAAAACTGAAATAAAAAAGAAAAAGAAGAAACGGCGAGAGAAGAATTGTTGTAATTCATCCTATCTTGACCACTGGAGGACTAAAAATAAGTATGGAGTGGCGGGATTGGGATTCTGAAACACCGTTACCTCACAATACCCGTATTCTAAGTTTCGTATGTTCCGCATTCGAAAATCGAAAGTATGGCCGCGCGGATAAACTCCTTCGCTACAGCCTCACGCCAGCATAAGAAGGAACAATTCTTGTTTTCCAAATCAAAATACAAAGACAATAAAGAAGGATTACCTGGTATATCTTATTGAATTTGATTCATCTTCTTGATATTGATTCTAAACAAAAAGAATGGTGTTAATTGATTGTAAAACCATGCATTGCAAAATCTTAAATTTTCCACCCTGTGCAAATGCACAGAGTTCCAAAAACCCAGTGTATTTGCACCGGGTTTTCGCGCTTCTTTCGATTTCGACCCGTTGCAAATGCAACGTAGCGGACTCCGTGCAAATGCAAGGATATTTGCCTGACTGTTCGACGACCCTTCGACAATCTTTCTTCGACTACCCTATATGCTACATTCAACTGTACCGTATTACTTCGAACAAACGCCCGTGGCGTTTATTTAACTTTTTCGATTTTAGGAGGAACATTTATTCAAAGGGGCGTTTATTTGAGGGGGCGTCTATTGAATAATTTTCCATTTATTTTAGGACAGGCGTTTATTCGAGGGGGCGTTTATTCGAAGTAATACAGTGTATTACGTATTCGTTTTACATATTTCCTTTCAGTTTCCCACACTAAGAAGAAGATTCCTGTGAAAGACCAGAACTCCGGGTAGTTAAAAAACGAGCTTCGAAAAATTATTAGCCCTACCCAGCAGGCTCTCCCGTGTGCACAGTACAATGTACGGCCTGGTTCGATTAAAATTTGCTGTTGAAATAAACGAGGGAATAAAGAGATCGAAGCCTTCGATGACTAGTCGGAGTAATCAGATGGTAATCGAAGTAATCTAATAAATCTTACAAACCGATAGTAATCGAATTTAATCGAATAGTAATCGAATTAATCGAAGAGTCATCGAAGGGTCATCGAACATTCATCGAACGGTAATCGAAGAAGATGCAGATATTCTGAGGCTGGTGAGTATTCGATTATTTCAAAATTTCGCCGTAATCGATAAGTCATCATTCGATGACGTTCGATTATATTCGATTACAATCGAACGTTCGGAACATTCGATTAGTACCGTCTGTAGACAGGCAGCTGAGGTCACAAAAAAATTGGACGGGGTGCGAACAATCCCAAACCACTTTTAATTGAAAATATACAACCTAAATATCTAGAAACCATCAACCGGAGTTGTTGAAATTACTTACCGGACGTGTCGGGTAATATTTTAGTACCTGATGACGTCATGCGTGCCCATAGGCTAACTGAAAAAATTTTGAGAACCAACATAGACATATTATATACCAATTGAAGCGTTTTTTAACGTAGATTAAGAAAATGGTCAGTAACCATATCTGAAAATTTTGCTATAAAAAGTTAGAACGCTTTTCCTTTATGTCCGTAACGTCAATTTTACCTGCCCGAGACGAAAAAAAAATCAAAAATTCAAACTTATCAAAATTGAAATCTAAGACCGCCATTCGAAAGCTCTCAAAAATCGATATAGAAGACTTTTAAGTGGATATATATGATTTCTCAACCTAACTCGAGAAAATCGATCCTAAAGAAAGTGTAAATATGACGTCATCAAAACTTCGGAAGCTTTTAACTTTTTATTTTCAAACTTTCAGACATAGTTACTGACCTTTTTCTTAATCTACGTCAAAAAACGCGTCGATTGGTATATAATATGTCTATGTTTTTTTTCATAAAAATTTTCATTTTGCTTGTGACGTCATCAAATACGAAAATATTTTCGGACGCGTCCGGTAATTATTTTCAAACTGTCCGGTTGATGATTTTGTGTTCAGAAAGGTCGTATCTATTGAAAACAACTGTTTAAAGTTTGCTCGCAAACTTTGTAGCTACTGCACTTTTTTATGTGACCTCAGCTGCCTGACTATGACTTATTTAGACCTTTGTATAAGTAACCCCAAATATAGTCAGAAAGTCTGCCGTATACTATCTTCGCTTTCTGATTTGAATGATGGCGCTGCGATAGAACGTCAGAGGGAACCCCTCGACCGTTTTCGGTCGACGCATGCGTCAACTTTTGAAAATAATTCTAAATTGCGCAATATCTGTGGTTGTTTGATTAAAAATAAAATGCCCGTATTGTTTGTCTTTAAATAATGTTTTTATCTTAGTGAGGAAAACCACAGCTTAATTATTGATTTTGACTAACTGCCATTCAAAACAAAATCTAATTCCGAGAATCTAAAAGTTTACGAAGCAATTCTACAGTGAAGATCTTAAAGAAGAAAACCAATCTGATCACATTGAGAAAATAATGGAAGTCTTTCCTTTTGCCATTAAAGGGAACGACGCATGGTATATTTATGAAATGCTGATCTAGCATTGGCACAAACACCCATACGGAGGAGTATTTAGGAGTGCTGGATCATAACAAAAACCAAAAGTGACTTTATTCCAAAAAATATATTCAAAAAAGTGAATATAATTTACTATAATGTTCAACAACAACACAAAAAGACTTACATAAAACTGAAAGAAAAAAAGAATGTCTTTTTCTTTTGAATGAAATCGAGTGTTTCTATTTTTAAATGAAGACATTCTATTGTGAATTTATTCGAAAACTTCTTTGCAATCTTTTTGTTTACATTTTGTCTTCATTCACTTTCGTTTACTGTTGAAAACATAACAAAGTTTTAGCTATACTCTCAAACCACGTATAACTGTCGGTTAAGCCAATCAGCTTTCGGGCTGACATCAGCATGTATTTCAGAGTATACCATGGAACTACCAGCAACTCCGACCCCTACTATAAGTATAGCGCTATTCCCTTTAAGAAAAAGTAATATTCGATGCTGTTGCTAATATGTTTACTCACTTTCTTTTTCATACGGCTGTCCTCCTATAATTATCTACTTTATCTTTTATCTACGTTGGAGTGCAATTTCTACGCTAATACGGCAGAAAGTATATTGAATAGAATGCTCTCTCATTCCCTGTGTTAAAAACAAAATAGAGAGAGTTTCGTGGTCGCACGGCTTTTTTAAAATACCCTCTCAATATCTTGATTTTGTTTGAGATATAGATCTTTAGTTGATACAACCAAGGGGATGTAAATAAACCTTCGAGAAGTCGAAGGCAAAATGGTAGATAAGATACGGTAGAAATGAACGAAGATCTGATCAGTGGGTGGTAAAAGATGCTTGTTTATTTTCAAATTGGGTGATTAATTTTACACTTTTTGAACAAAATCTTTTGGTTTTTACATCTGAAAACACAAGCGAGGAAGACATTGTTGTTCATTATGTTTTATATACAACAGGAAAAGAAAAAACACTTATAAAATAGTGATTTCTCTTCTGCTTTTTAAAAGTAAAAGTTTATGTTAAACTTTTATGTTTTTTTTCTGCCATTTTAGAATGAATAATTATGGTGTCAGCCCCTCTAATTATGCGAAGACCTTAGTTATAAATTTAAAAAAGAGGGAATTCTGATTGGTTTTAAATTCAAATTTGGTGTGACAGTTAATAGTTTCAGTTACATAATTTGTGGGTTCCACTGGACTCTCTATTTTTTCCACCATCAGATTATCAAAGGCAAAAAATAGTTGAGCTCCAGACCCTGGACTACCCCAAATAACATATTTTCGGCAGCCGGTTTGGCCTAGTGGATAGGGCATTGGTTTCGGAACCTATAGGTTCCCGGTTCGAGACCCCCTTTGGTCACTATTCAACTTGAAAAATATTCTAAGTCCAGCCGGATGCATCTGAAGCTTTAGCCAGGGAAGCAATAATTACAAGGTCTCAAAAGAAGGTTGTCTATTGCTCATTCCGACATCGACTTTTAACCTGACTGAAATTCGAGCCGTTACTAGCAACCCTGCGGGGCCCAAGGTGCCGAGTATGCACCCGGCACAGTGACAAGCCGTTACTAAATAGATCCGAGATCATTTGAATATACTTTTTGTAAATATTTCAATGTTGGAACTAAAAGATATAAAAGAAATGATAAATCACAAATGTAATGTCTCTAATAGTTCTCTATCTCCCCCCAGTCATTACTGAAGGGAATGACGATAATATATACACGTGTGCGCAAGCCTTCAAATGAGAGGCTGGTTGAAAGTTTCTGGATGTAGTTCCATAATGTACAAACAAAAGCTTGTGTCTGAAAGTCTTTGACGTACATAAATAAACAGTGTTCAACGAAAACTTGTGTTTGAAAGTTTCTCAAGTAAATCAACAGTGTTCAAACGAAAGTTCATGTTTGAAAGTCATTAAGGTAGCTTGGAGGTTTACGAATACGACTTGATCTTGTCGTAAGGCTGGAGCTCAGCTGGAGCTTGCGCGTTGGTTGTAGGTGTTGGATCCAAAGTTGATGTTGGTCCGTCGAAAGAAGGTGCTGCGGAGGGGTTCTTTGATGGATGTGTCTGCTCAGTCAAGCGAGCAGGTGGTGTTGGAGATACGATTGTTGGGCGCTTGACTTTCTCCACCTTGGTTGTGCCTTGACCTGCTTGGGCTGGACCGTTATGTGTCGAATTGGCGTGGGCGAACAATGACTGCCTCTGTGTCTGGGGTGGCATAGTTGTGCACCCAGGGTCAGGGACGGGGCAGTTAACAGACGGCATATTTAAACCAAAAGTTCCAACATAAATAGATCCGAGATCATTTGAATATACTTTTTGTAAATATTTCAATGTTGGAACTAAAAGATATAAAAGAAATGATAAATCACAAATGTAATGTCTCTAATAGTTCTCTAGTTACTAGCAACCCTGACCCTACCTAACTGTTACCTAATCAATTCCAAACAACAAAACCCCCGGAAAATTTAAAATGTCGGAATGAGCAGTAGACAACCTTCTTTTGAGACCTTGTAATTATACTTTCCCCTTTAAAGCCAAATGTCGAATTTGGAGTATCCGCCATTTTGACCTTCGAAAATCTTCATGTCACAGAAACACGAAAGCACGAAATATCAACTACTTAAGCTAATTAGCAGAACTCTTTATTATGAAAGTGCAGTTTATGCTCATCGCGTTCGGCAATATACATAGTATTTGTTTTGATTTTGCAAAAAAAAAATCCGACTTTTTTATCATTCTCACAGGGAAAGATCTAGTTTCAATCACCAATTCCGCCCTTCTCCTCTTTCTCTCTATTTCCTATCTCTAACTCTGTTTTTTCTGATTTCTGGACTTAGTTTTTTCTGAATTTGACTATTTGAAGCTATTTTGCTAATTCTGAAACTATACTCCCACACCTCGGTTCGAACCACCAAATGCAAGCAACCTCGGTTTCCAAACCCGACGCCTTACCACTTGAGCTATCGTCGCACAGCAAAATCACGCAATTCATAACATATTATACCAAACTGGCAAAAGACGGGGGTAATGTTATTATAATATGGGTAAAAGTACCCCTTTTTAAACCTGACTGAAATTCGAGCCGTTACTAGCAACCCTGCGGGGCCCAAGGCGCCGAGTATGCACCCGGCACAGTGACAAGCCGTTACTAGCAACCCTGACCCTAACTGATAATCGAATCCTGACCCCCGGAAAATTACCACGGACTAGAAAGAACGAAAAAAATTGAAGGGGCGGAATTGCTGATTGAAACTAGTTTTTACCTTCTCACAGATTCTCACGTTGCTAAGAAATTTTAGTGGCTGAATGATTTTTAGAAGGAGTAATCACAGCAAAATAATTCATGTTTGCGGAACGACCGTTTTGAGGGCGCGAAGCGCCCGAATAGGGAGTGTAGCATCCTTTCTCTAGATCTGCGCGTGGCGTAAAAAAATCTGTATATGTACGAAAATTTCAAAAAATGAGCCGGTGGGATGGCGAAATATCGACTTTGCTTCGTGTTGGATGGGGTTAAAATTAGTTTAGCACTATTTGAAGTATTTGTTTCATAAATTACTTATTTTAATAGAATATAATCTATGTTTTGAGTATTATAATGTAAGATCTTTTATGAAAATGCAACTTTTGTACAAATAATAGTAATAGTACCAAAACTTTATCTCCTTTGCTTTTTTCCCGCTTCTTCCAGATGTCTGGGCCCAGTCTTTTTTTCTGCGTTTCATTTTCAAAACAACAAAGATGGTTCTGAAAACCAACGAATCTCTTCGATTTTTGAGGTGCATGCATTATTAACTTTTGGACTGATTATGGCCCATTGAAAGGTAAATCTTCATTTTTTTTCACCTTTATAGTTTCAACTACCTTTGGAATGTTACATTAGTACTTTTTCTTTGTGTTTACTTTTTTGTATTAAATTGGATTTCATCTCACAAAACTATAAATGTTTTTTTTTCTCGGCCATCCATGTCCAGACGATCTCGATCGAACGGAATCGACGATCGAACCAGTCGAACCAAATCGAACGCAATCGACCGATTGAAATTCGATTGTCGAACGCAATCGAATCTCAATCGAACGTCAAAATTCTGGGTAATATTCGATTGGTTCGATTGTTGTTCGACTGGTTCGATCGTCGATTCCGTTCGATTGAGATCGTCTGGCTTTATTCTTGCAGCTTTCCAACATCCAAGCTCTCAAACATCACAAGCCAAATGAAATTACTTTCGATTTCCCGTAGAAATTATGCGATGAACAATCCGGGATCAATGAATCGACGATCGAACGCAATCGAACATCAATCGAACGCAATCGAATATCAATCGAATCTGAAAATTGCGGTAATATTCGATTGAAATTCGATTGCGTTCGACAATCGAAATTCAATCGGTCGATTGCGTTCGATTTGGTTCGACTGGTTCGATCGTCGATTCCGTTCGATTGAGATCGTCAGGCCATGTGTTTCATGGATATCATATGGCCATGTTTTCTTTCCACAGGCTTATTTTTATTCATATGGGTCGTGCGTTTATTCCATTTTACTCTAATTATTTTCATCTCTTCTGTCTTCAGGGTTCAGGTGAAAAGGAGCTTGATTGATGGGTGACTTTTAACTACCGATCAGCCGACTGGTAGTCAGAGAATCCGCCGTATATCTTCGCTTTTTGATTTGAATGATAGCGCTGCGATCTACTTTTTCCACCATCAGATTTTCAAAGGCAAAAAGTAGTTGAGCTCCAGCTCCTGGACTAGCCGACTGGCTGAATCAGCAGTGCAGTGTTTCAGAGTTTTGGTGGATGAATGTGCACAACAAAGAAGCAGCATAAAACCAAAATATACATAGCATTATGACTGTATGAACAGATTGTGATTGATGGAGAATAATAAAATGGTCCTACTGAATATAAATTGTGCCAGTTCCATGTATACTTACTTCAGTATACTTCAGTTTGATTTGATGATAATTCATCTGTCCAGCTCGTTGAGCCCAACACGTATTATTTGATCGACAAGAGCATTTGATTCAGCCAATCTTGTTTGTCGCGACGTAGTGTGAATATATTAAATATAATAAATTTGCGAAAGCTACTTCGTTCGATTGTTCGTAGTTCGCATTTTCGACCATGACGGCTTGTAGTTGAAGACGAGACACCACCTTTTACAGTGCCATCTCCTTCAGTGTGGCTGAAATTTGGTACTATACCCTCTAGTATCGACCAAATATAAATAATTCTGTATCTCTCTCTCCTCCTTTGTATTGAATTGAATTGAATTGAATATATTTTCGCTGCAACACAGCAGGATAACCCCTTACAAAAAAAAATAGATTTCTCTAATACAATGGGGAACCTAGAAGAAACTGAAAAATTATTACAGAACTAAAGAACAAATGAATAAACGATTATCAAAATATTAATAGTGACACAAAATAATGAATATAAGAAATATTTTTACTTTTATTTTATGAAAATTTCTTTGAGTAGTTTTATCTATAAAGTTCTTCCTGTTACACGACCCACCCCCTCCCACCCTGGGAAAACACACTAAGCTCATGCACACACAATTACGCACACACACACACACACACACACACACACACACACAAAGATTATTCGTTTTCAGCTTTGTATTTGTCTAAATAGAATTTTGTAGCTAAAGATTTTAGTTCATCAGTATCAAGGTTGTGAAAATCAGTGTCAGGATGATTTATTAGTAACTCATTCCATTGTTTTGACGAAAGACGAGAGAAAGAGTTAAGTCCAAAATTTGTGGTTTTGACCGTTGAAAGTTTTAGTAGTTTAATAGCTTTGCCCCTGGTGCCAGTTTTGTGATCAATTTCATCAAAATTAAGTGTTGATAGGACATCAGATGGAAGATTACCCTGGAGGTATTTTTGAATAAATAAGATATTCATTACTTTCACCTGATCAAAGATTTTGAGTAATTTAAGTTCAGCAAACAGGGGAGTGGCAGAAGTTCTTGGTTCACTAAAGGTCATGAGTCTTAGTGCAGTGTTTTGAAGAGTAAGAATTCTATGTGTGACAGTATTGTCACACAGTCCCCAGAGTTGACTAGCATAGCGAACATGAGAAGCAAAAATTGCATGATAAATGTTTAGAAGGATGTGAATTGGAACATAGTGACGAAGTTTGGATATTGCCCCATTTGCCCTTCTCAATGTAGCAGCAACGAAAGAAGTATGAACCTTCCAGTTTAGATGATTGTCAAGGTGAACACCCAAATACTTCACACTCTTACTTGGTGATAGAATTTTCCCGCAAAGCTTAATTCTTGGAATACAGTCCATCTGTCTCCAAGGGGAACGAAAAATAACAAACTCAGTTTTGCTAGCATTCAAAGAAATTTTGTTGGCATTAAGCCAGCTGACTAAAACTCTGAGATCAGCATTAACCCTCCCACAAAGACTCCATACAGTTTTTGAAAAATTTAGTAAATGAGTATCATCAGCAAAATGATATGTTTCAGAGGTTCTTATACAGCGGTGAAGATCGTTTATATACAACAAGAACAGCAGAGGACCCAAGACTGAACCCTGAGGAACTCCATGATTAATAGATTTTAAAAGGGAATTTGAGCCTGAAAGAGAAACATACTGGGAGCGGTTAGTGAGGTAAGATCGGAACCAGTCATTAACAATGCCTCTGACTCCGTAGTGATCAAGTTTTTCAAGTAAGATTTCGTGATCAACTGTGTCGAAAGCCTTTTGTAGATCGACAAATACACCACAGGCAAACCCACCATTGTCAAGATAGTTTCGGATACGTTCGACAATATTAATGAGTGTATGCTCAGTAGAGTGAGCCTTACGAAAACCAAATTGTCGAGAGTAGATTTGATTATGGTTTTCAAGAAAATCAGAAAGACGTGAGTACATCACTTTCTCAAAAATTTTTTCAATGTTAGATAAGAGTGAAATTGGCCTATAATTAGAGACTTCAAGGGGAGAACCTTTGTGTTTGAAGACAGGCACAACTTTGGATATTTTGAGAGTAGAGGGAAAAATACCACTGAGAAAGGAGTAGTTTATCAGCGCCGATATTGGCACAGAAATATCAAGTCTTAAAAGTTTAAGGATTTTTATAGGAATACTATGAGGACCACTTGCTTTATTTAATGAGAAAGAGCCAATCACCTTCGCAATTTCTTGATTAGTGGTTGGTGCTAAGAGGATGGAATGCAGATTTGGATCTTTCATGAAACTGCTGAAGTGATTGTAAGAAGGCGGCATTTTTTCACGAATAGAATCAGCTATAGTAGTGAAGAAATCATTGAAGGAATTGGCTACTTTCTCAGGATCTGATGTCAAAGAGTCACCTGTGATGATTGAAATGGGTGATTCTGAGTTAGCCCTTGTTGAGATTATATCGCGAACACCAGACCAGACTTTTCTAGAGTTTTTAGAATGGAAATCAAAATATCTGATGTAGTGGTTTTTTTTACTACGTCTAGTCAAAGTGACTATCATATTTCGATACCTACGATATAATTCATAGAGTCGATCTTTGGACTCCTTAGTTTTAGCCTTAGCGTGTTTTGTTTGGTAGTGGTCACGTTTTTTTATTGACTTCAAAATTCCTGGTGTTATCCATGGTTTTGTTTTTGATCTAACTTGACGTTTGGTAAGTTTGACTGTGGGTAGATGTCTCTCTACAAGTACTTTCATTCTGTCATTAAAAATATTGAAACAGGAGTCTGGATTATGACCAAATCTCAAAAAAAGGGTGTCCCAATCAACTTCAAGAAAATCCAGAATAAATTCTTCTCGGTTGAAACGAGACCAGTCTTGCTGAAAAAAAGTATTATCTTCACCGGGAAACTTACCTTCAAATGATGGAAAGAGACAAAACTGGGGGAGATGATCTGATATGGAAAAGCATATGTTGCCAGATACAGTTCCATTATCAGATGGGCTAGAAATAATATTATCAATGAGAGTCCTTGAGTCCTCAGTTATTCTTGTTGGTAAAAGGATCTGTGGAAGTATAAGATTAGAATCGAGGATATCCATGAAGGACATTATTTCTGAATCATCCTCGCATTTTAAAAGATTAAGATTGAAGTCTCCAAGAAGGAGGAGTTGCTTTTTCTCAGAAGAAATTTTACTAAGCAGAGGTTTTAGAAAATCTTGATTGAAGCCAACCATTTTTGGATGGCGATATATAGTACCAACAATGATATTGGTACTGTTTGGTAGGATAATTTCAGCAAAGCATGATTCAAGACTACATGAAGAATAGCAAACTTGGTCTAGGTCTGTCCTAGGTTTGTAAGAGAAAGAGTGTGAAATATATAAGGCTACTCCACCTTTAGAAGATTCAGTTGGTGTAAAAAACTTTTCGTAACCTGGTATAGGTGTAGAGAATACATTTTCAACATTTTCAATTGTTCCCAGTAATCGAAAGCGCTAAGGCCTTTGATTTTATTGAAGAAGTTCTTTTGTACTGATTCAATCTGTTCAATTAGGTGGATGCTGTTTGGTGACCAAAGCTGAGAACAGTAGTCGAGGTGAGGGAGAAC
The DNA here is from genome assembly GCF_902728285.1 of Clytia hemisphaerica. Classification (NCBI taxonomy): domain Eukaryota; kingdom Metazoa; phylum Cnidaria; class Hydrozoa; order Leptothecata; family Clytiidae; genus Clytia; species Clytia hemisphaerica. Next base: position 106,326 of record NW_027103855.1, on the reverse strand, counting down.
TAAGGATTTCCACAACGTTATCATAACATAACTGCTTCTGTTGTTGAATGTTCTCAAAATCCAACTAGAAATGTCCTTAGCTTTTGCTATCATTTTATTGATGTGATCAGTGAATGAGCAGTCACTACTCATCCACACTCCAAGATCTTTGACAGAGTTTTTGTTTTCAATTATAGTTTTGTTATTAGTGAAATAGGTTGATAAACTTTTTGATTCAGTATCTTTACCGTATTTCAAGTGTTCGAATTTACAACTATTTAGTTTCATGTTATTGTTCTCAGTCCAATCATAAACTATGTTGAGATCATGTTGCAACTTGAACGTGTCAATTATTCCTTGGATTTCTTTAAGCATTCTAGTATCGTCAGCAAAGCTTGCAAGGATTGAATACCTGATATTATCATCAATATCAGAAATCATCAGAAGAAACAAAATTGGCCCAAGTACTGTTCCTTGAGGTACTCCTGATATGACAGGGGCACTTTCGGATTTGAAACCATTTACAACAACAGATTGTTTTCTGCCTTTCAAAAACGATTCAATCCATCGCAATAGCTTTCCTTTGATCCCGAGCTGTGACAATTTGTGTAACAAAATTGCATGATCAACTTTGTCGAATGCCTTACTGAAGTCCAAATAAATTGTGTCGACATTAATACCTCTCTCAAGGTATGATAGTATTGTATCATAATGTTCAAGGAGTTGACTCAAACAAGATCTACCTTGTCGAAAGCCATGTTGGGAGTCATTAAAAATGTTATTCTCTTCTAGATAATTAACAATGTTTTTTCGCACAATCTTTTCAAAGGTTTTCATTATGTGCGAGGTTAGTGACACTGGCCGATAATTTTGGGCTTCACCTTGGTCCCCACCTTTGTAAATAGGAATGATATGACTGTCTTTGAAGAGATGTGGTGTTTCCCCGTTATCAAAACACTCTCTCCAGATTGAACAAAAAGGAGTTGCTAGTTCTTGACTACAATTTTTGAGAAAGAGAGCAGAAAAAGCATCAGGTCCTGGTGCTGCATTTTTGGATATTGTTCCAATCTCCTCAACAAAGTCCTCTTTCGTAAAATCAATATCAGTCAAAACAAAATCACTGTCTTTATCATTATATTTTGCGTTTTCGAGTGGTGTACTGAAGACTGATTGGTACTGTTTTTGAAGAATGTCTGCCATTTTTTTACTGTCAGACACATAGTTGTTTGTTGTTTTATCTATCAAAGGACCAATTCTAGCTTTGGTCTTACTATGTCTTTTCGCATAAGAAAAGAAATATTTTGGATTTAGTTTGATCGCCTCACAAGCTTTCTTTTCTGCAGTTGTAGTACTCTTCCTGTATGAGGTTTGTAATTGTTTTTCAATATCAACAAGTTGGGTTTTGATTTTTTTGATCTGAAAACAGTTTCTTGCCGAGATGAATCTTTTTTCTAGCTTAGAACGCCTCCTCATTAGAATCCTCCTTTCTCTCGGAATTATTTTATTTTTGTTCGTTTATTAGGTTTCCTAATTGGAACAAATTTTTCTACGATTTTTTCGCATATTTTTAACAGTTTTTCAAATTTTTCTACAGATTTTAATTCATAAAATTCATTGTCCCAGTCAATTTGAGTCAATTTTTTACAGATTCCCAGGCAATTTCTTCGTGATAGAAATTGAATTTTTCAAATGAGTTACTTGGAATTCTGTCGTTTGTTTCAGTTACTGCTTCTATAGTTTTATGAATGTTAATATTTACAGATGAATGGTGCGTTATGTTTGGGTTCGTTGGGATGCATGAGTAGCTATGTACTAATTCACGGTTGTTTGTCCATACTAAGTCAAGTATATTGCCATCTTTGTGTGTTTCCTTAAGGATACACTGTTGTAACGTAAATTCATTTGCAAGTTCACTTAACAGATATAAACATTGCTTCTCATCACTAGAAGCTCCTTTTGTAGAACTCCCACAAGGCCAGGATGCATGTGGAAGGTTAAAATCTCCTAGCAAGAATATGTCTGGTAAGGTATTTTCCGCAAAAGTATTAAAAGTATCTCTCATCTTTTTTAATATTTCAGAAAATTCTTTCGAGGTTGATGGATGACCGTGAGATGAGTCATCTGGTTGTCGATAAATAACAGATATCAATATGTTTAATTTCTTGGAGTGAACAATTAGCAGTTCATTCACACCGTTTGAATACTGCAACACTGGTTTAAAGGTTGAACTGATGTCGTTTCTAATGTAAAGTGCTACTCCTCCACTGTGTCGACCATATTTCTTTTTGGTTCGTGATCTATCTGCTCTAATTATGAAGTAGTCGTTAATTTCAACTTCTGCATCCTTGTGATCAGCAAGCCACCCACGTCTCAGTTAGAGCGATGAAAAGTGAATTTTTCTCATGTAAAATATCATGTTATTCCGTGCAATGTTTACGAGACAAAAGAGAAGACTGTACTGGAAAGCAGAATCAAAATGATAATTACTAGTTGCTATTTTCGTCATTGAAGATTTCTGATCAATATTTATTTGATAATGGAATCATTTTGATTTGGCTTGATTGATTGTTGAGTCCATTATCGCTTGCTTGACTTTTGAGAGATTTTTGTTTAACATTGGAGCTTGATCATCATCAATTAGAATAATGCCGATTTATATTTGTACGATAAAGTGATAACAAAAGCATGATTGATGACTTTAGCCCAAAAGACAACTTAAATGATAAAAGTACCTATATGTTACTTTTGCTGCTAGCTCGAATATATTTTCAAACAAGATATCTTTCACAAAAACGTGTTTTTTACTGGCGAATCAACTTATATTTTTATAAACTCTTTGACGTGAGATTGTAGATAACGCTTGTTATTATTACCACCTAATAAATAGTAATGGCATTACTTTAATATACTTATATGAATAATAGAAAATTTTGAATTTTATTCTGCAAGGCAAGGTTCTTGAAAAAATTAGTTTGGACTGGTTTGGATTGATTTTATAAATGAAACATTGGGAACATCTTTTTGCCGAACACACAATATCGCAAAAATAGACTCACAAAAAGACAAAATTTCATCACGCAAAAAATCTCACTAGTCTTGATAAGTTACTGGAAATTATTGCTAGGCTGCTGATTCCTTTTCGGAAAATTGATACATTTAAAGTGAATGATATCATAAAGAGGTAGCACATTTTGAGAGATTGTATACTAGGTTCTAATGGCTGAAAAGCTCAAGATCATCTTTCAAACTACGCACTATTTTCTTTTAAATTTTGAAGGGAAATGTATAATATAATTTTTGAATTGTTGATAAATTTGTCTTTGTAAAAGTTTTATAGAGAGCTAAGTAATTGTTTCAAAAAGTCACAAAAAGAGAAAAAGATGGGATAAAAGTCTTTCAATTTATTCAGATAAACTAGGTACCAGCCTAAAGCCTAATGTAATATCTTTGTTGTTGGTCATTCAGCCATTGCACAAGAAACATGTGTGTTCTTTTTTGTCACTTGCATTTTTTTTTATAAGAACCAGTAAATATTTTTTAAAGTTTGGCTGTCCTTTTTTGCACTTTGAGCCTGAAATTGTTTTTGAATTGCTCAAAACCCGACGTATTTAATTTTTGAGCCTCGCATTGTTCTTATAAAATTCTTATAAAAAAGAAAGAGTTGAGTTGGAAAACATTATCAATAAAAGTTTGACTTATAAAAATAATTTGTTAGTGTCGAAATTTCTTCGCTTTGCGAAAACGGAACGGTCGTTCCGCAACCCCTTTTATGTTGATATAATTGGTTTAAGGTATGTAAAGAGTTTCGACTTTCCATTTGATATAAATCTATCTTTTATCAGAATAGCTGGACCCACCTACCGTCAACTGCTCCACGGCATGGCCCGAACATGTTCGGGCCTGTTCGGACCATGCTCGGGCCACAAAAAAGTATTATTGAATCGGCCCGAACATTTTGTTCGGACCATGTTCGGGCCATGTATTTACAATTGATACGGATTTGCTTTACCTTTCCTGGTTTATCATCATCCATTGTTAAATATTTTCATTAGACAAATTCAAAGTTCCAATACCAGTTTGATTCACAAAGTTGTATAACAGTACAAAAAACGATCCAGAAAATTTCTGCTTCGAATAGGAGAAGACCACGAGAAAAGGGAACGTGATAAAGAATAAAAAGAGGACCATATTATGTAAGATTCAAATCATTCTTTTTAATAATTTTCCTAACTTAATTGGAAAATAGATGATTAACTTTTATATTTTAACAATATATATTTGAATAAAGATGAAGATCTTTATATTTGTTTGCTAAAGTAAGGAATCTAAAATACAAATATTGGGCAGTTAGGAACATTTGGCGAGTTCCTGTACGCGGCCGCAATCAAAAAAATCATAAGGCGGCAATCACAAATATCTTCATTTCGCGTCCTCGTTGAGTCGAAAAAGTGAGTCGGTCGGTCGGTCGGTCGTAAAAATGTTCGGGTTTTCTTAAAATTGGACCCAGTGAATTTCTTCTTCTTGTCCGACCTTAATCATCCATTTGTTTGGAGTGTATTCTTGAAGGAAACTGCCAGCCAGCAGCCAAAACGACCGCGTGTTACGGGTGGTTTCAAATTATGACCTTTGAACACTGTAATGATAAACAAAGTCAAAATGCCGCGAATGCGCTAGAAATCGCTCGCAAAAAATCGGCAATAATAAAATCGAAGTGACTACTACCACGGCAGATTATTTTTAGACTGCCGTGGACGTAACCACATCTATATAGACGAGGTTAGGTCCACGGCAGATTGAATTATAAATCTTATCAAATTACGAATTGTTTGCAGCGTCGGTGGCACAGGGGATATAGAGCTAGCACAAGCTTGTTACTGTTTTTACAAGTGTGAGTTCGAACCCCAGGAAAGTCACAAGTTTTCAAAAAGCTGGAGAGAGATCTTATAGCACAATGCTTCCATTTTCGCATTTTCAGTGCTACAGAGACACAAACATGACAATAAATAAACAGGAAATTAGTCTTAGAAATGGATCAACACAACAGGAAATTAGTCTTAGAAATGGATCAAAAAACAAATCAAAAGATGCAGGTAAGATACAAGAACCTCTGATTGACACAGTACAGTCAGCCAAATGGATTTATAAACTTCTGAATAGCTAATATCTAATGCTTTTTAATGAGATGGAAAAAAAAGATGAAGACAGATCTTTACATTCTAAAGTAGAAAAAGAATGTATAATGTAGAAAAACTTTCAAATGAAATGGACAAGTAACTTTACAGCAAAATTAGTTAAAAGAAGCATCTCAATTTGTGATAATTTTATTTACAAAATGTTTCAATGCCAATGGATGCTATATTAGCTACAAATCATAGGGGGGATGGGGAAAGGGAAAGGTATGAGAGGTTTTTTGAATGCGGTCGAACAGAGGATAGTTCAGTCATTTGACGGCTATGCAAGTTTCCCTCCACTGATGCAACTTGTCTTAACGGTATAAATTGGAACCCCGGATGATGTAATTTCAATTCAACTTGGAATTAAGGTAGCTAAGGTCCAGGGGATGATGTCAACCAAATCCTATCGAAATCAAACCAATTTTCTTAATCGAACCATCGCTCCAACTCAATCGAACTTATATAATGGAAAGGATACCTACTGAATATGATCGTTCACGGGTTTCTCGAATATTCAGGCCCAGAAAAGGAAGAAGAAGAAAATGGGAAAACATAGACATATTTCGGTTCCGAGAACTCCTAGATGACATCAATGTTCCAGAAATAAATGTTACACACCACAGATTAGGAGACAGAAAAACAAGGAATGGCCGTCCTCTGAAAGTCACCCTGCAAAGTCAACATGATAAAGATCTTATCATGTCATGAAGAATTTACATATGCTAAAAGAAACTTGTTTCTTTCAGGTAAGTATAACGGAAGATTTCACAATCAACGAACGGAAAAAGATCAAGGAGATGCACAAACAAGCGAAGAAACTCAAATAAAAACAATAACAATAAAGGATTCAACTGGTGCGTAAGAGGAAGCCCAAGAACAAAACTATGCATCGTTAAAAAATTACACGGTATCTTGATTAGTTTAATTAAAACTCAGTTTGGTGTTGTTCAATTTACACTAATAGCTGATTTAAAATAGCTGTGATTGGAACTTATTTTCTTTGCTTTGCAATTATAAGTTGAGGAGTCCATCAGTGATATTGACTTTCCTATTGTCTCTAAAGAAGGATGTCAAAATCAGAAGAGGGATGTCGACATAAGACCAACTAACAGTATGTTTGAGTTGCTGTTCAACGAGTGTTTGAGTAGTATCTTGGTACTTTTCCAGAATCATTCCTCTATTTTTCTTGGGTATACTGTTGCGAAAATGGCCCAGAAAAAAACCAGACACTTATTGAATGAATGTCTAACTACAGTAAGATCAAACCTATCAAACTACAAGTGAACCTATCGAACTATAATCATATCGCAATCAAAGGTAACAGATCAACAGTCATCAAACTTTAACTGAAATTTCTTGGTTAGATTGTTGTTCTTGATTGATTTGGTTCTGTAATCAAACACCCATCGTTCGATTACTGTCCAATTAGGTTTGATTAGTTCGATAATCAAACAGTTCGATTGACATCAACTTTGCGGTGTATCCGTTATTATGGATTACTCATTGATAATCAATTTTTATCGATAAGAAAACTTTGTGTGATGCTGTCATACCATGTCTAATTCTCAACATATCATAGTGTCCTCCTGGGTTGGTTCCCCCCGCTAAAAATCAAAATTTTTCTCCATTCCCCCCTCTTTTATTTCCCCCACCATATTTCAAAATTTTTCGGTTCCCCCCTCTTTTTTGAATTCCCCCAGCTATTTGAAGATTTTGCGGTTCCCCCATATGGTTAACATAAAAATGCCTTAAATCAAGTTTGAAATTTTGGAAAGCTTGAAAAAATAGCCTTGAAAGTGCTGGAAAAATGAAATTGTATTGAAAAGTTGGTTTATCCCAAAAGATTTGCTGATTTTATTGCTTAAACAGGTTTTGCAACAAGATCACCTTGAGATCAGTGAAGTTCCCCAAGTCAAAATCTCCTAAATCTATGGTTTTCCCCCCTCTTTATTTTCCCCCAGCAAATTTCAAATTTTTCATTTTCCCCCATACTTTGAAAAAAGGGCCAAAATCAGAATCCCCCCCCTTTATAAAGGGGGGGGAGGACACTATGCATATCTGGTCTTGTTTTAAATTTGTTTTTACTGTAAAATAGATAAACTTCTAAGAAAGCTGTTTGAAATACTGGGGGGAGATTTAAGGCGCCCCCTTGATGACTTTGAGCCTCAAATTTCCAGCCTTTGGCTAGATATTTCCGCTTACGCCTTTTTGGAAACTCAATTTGGCACTCCAAACGGGGGCATTGCTCAGTGCTTGGAAAAACCTCTGTACAGTATATATACGGTCGATAATATTGATTCTGACTTCTGAATTACAGCATGTTGTTTCATGAGTCCCTCAAGGTAGTGTGTGTTGGGGCCTCTGATTTTCCTCGTGCTAATTGGGGATATTGACAAGGAAGTGGTGCACAGCTTTGTTAAGTTTTTCGCTGATGACATTCGTGCTACAATTACAAAAGAAGTCAAAAGTCTTGAAAGAATATACAAATGGACAGATGACAATAATATGAAGCTATAAATGATGTAAAATTTGAAATTAATTGCGCTATAGAAAGCACCAAGAAAAAACTCAAACAAGCGGCCTAATTGGACTCGAGTCCCGAGTGGGATTCGACTTTTCAGACAAAGGATTTTCGTCAATTTTATACTTAACCATAAATCATTCATGTCTATACCTTTTTGGGTTTTCTTTGGAATCGATTCTCTTCCTCTTCTCTCCGTCACTATGCGTTTAAAGGGACATAAAAATGTAGTAAAATGTAAACATTGCGCAAACCACGTGTCATTTTTAAAGAGAACAATTAAAATCACGTGTCCGAAACAAACTTGTAAAACAATTGAACAATCAAAATTAGCCACACTTGGTTTGATTTTTTATTTTGACATGTGACATTTGTTTTGATTTTGTATCCGCTGCATACAGTTTGTTTACAAATTTCGCAAGTATTGTTATGTCCCTTTAAAATAAGTCCATTCTAATTTGCTGGAAACCGATTTCATCGCCATTGTAACACGCCCGGAAAATTACTATAGTGTATTCCGCCTTCTTTAGAAACACTCGAAAACATATTTTTCCATAGTAGTCAGGCCATTTTTCATGTCCTTTTAGCGTCCGGTCATCGGACGCTGCCCCTCCTGAAATCTCTAAATTTTTCTAAAATATGGCCAGGTAGTGTATTCTGCTTTCTTTAGAAACATTTGATAGCCTATTCTTTTTAAAGAAGGCGGAATACTATCTTAGGGCAGTGCAGTAAGTCCAAAGAAGTGTATTCCGCCTTCTTTACAAACATTTGAAAGGGTATTTTTTTAAAGAAGGCGGGATACTATATTAAGGCAGTAAGTCCAAAGAAGTGTATTCCGCCTTCTTTAGAAACATTTGAAAGGGTATTTTTTAAAGAAGGTGGAATACTATGTTAGGGCAGTAAGTCCATAGTAGTGTATTCCGTCTTCTTTAAAGAAACATTCAAAAATGTATTTTTTGTTCCAATATAGTATTTCGCCTTCTTTAGAAATTTTGAAATAAGGAAAATCGGGACTAAGAATGTCTCGTTGCTATATTTAGTTTTAATTGAGTCCCGAATCCAATATGTTCGTAAACGTAAGGTAAATCGGGACTAAAAGTTTCTCGTTGCTATATATACTTGGATTGGAAATAATCTCAAAACTTAATAAGCTGGGGGGTTGGAATAAAAATGTCTTGGGTGAAAAATGTTTGAAAAGGAGGCTAATACAGCTGAATTAGGACAAAAGAGGGAACTTTCAAAAATATTCTCCGAAAAATTAATTAGCGAGGGGGACGGCTATTAGGTACCCGAGAGTATTTATACTTTTACTTGAGTCCCGAATCCAATCTTTTTATAGGCCAATTCGGGACTGTCCCAAATGCAACATTTTTGCAGGCCGATTCGGGACAGTCCCGAAAAGTTTAATTTAAAAAGTGTTATAATTAGCCTGTATAAATAAAGATCTACCCCACACTTCCCTGATTTTCAAATTCAAGCTGCCGTATCCATCTTTTCAGTGACTCAGATAGTAAATATGTATTATATATACTTTTACTTGAGTCCCCAATCCAATATGTTTGTAAGGTAAGGCAAGACCAATTTAATTTGTTGTTCTATGGACAGATTGTTAGAAGAATATGGGTCGGTCGGTCGACAAAATAAGAATAAATTTTTCATTTATCAGGGTACCAAGAAAATTTTCCAAAAAGTATCTGGATCAAAAATTCACTTTGTTTTTTATCTTCGATGAAGATCATAATAAAATTTTAGTGTATGGAATGCTTTTTATGATTTTTCAATTTCTTGAATTAATTTTCAGCTTTATTCAAGTTTAATTCTTACAAATAACTAGTGTGTAAAATATATTGTAGTGGAAATTCGATATTATTATTTTTTTGATTTTAGTAAAAATAGGGTCAGTCGGGCCCGTAGAACAACAAATTAAAAAATCTTTTGTTTGAGATTACGTTCTTCAAAGTGTAAATTATTTATTTTTCTGAATTTTATAATGATTATGTATCTATTTTTCCTAATAAGAGAATCAAGAGAATCTAACGATTCTTGTATCAAGGAAAAATCATTCTTGTTTTTTTTAAGGAAATTTATCATTAGTTCAAAGGAAATATTTCCCAAAGATAGTTATTTATGTAATTTCCAAGGAAGATTATTTAAATGTGTATGTATTTTTGGAGGAAAATAACTCCTTGTATTTAACTTGTATTTATAACTTGTATTTATCAAGAAAAATCATTCGTATTTTTAAGGAATATCATTCTTTTATTGTTCAAGGGAAATAATTGTCCTTTCCAAGAAAAACATTATATTTTCAAAAGAAAACTTTATTCATGTATTTTATATATTATTTTACAAGGAAAATAAAAAAAACTACTTGCGAATCTTTGATGATAGTATCAAGAATTATAGACTAAAAATCAAATGGTCTCTTTGTGACAATTGTTTGATTGGTGTTGGTGCTCCCTCGGGAGATAATTGATTTTTAATGATAATTTACAAACCAAATCGCCACGTTTTTTGAGAGGTTTTTTCTCATTTTACATTTGAAAGTATTCTCATGAAGTCATGTCTATGAGAGAGAAGGAGTGATTTTTTATGTCTTGGAATCATCTCATGTCAAGTTTATTTTCTTCTTGGTGACAACCTTCTGACTTAAAGATTGGTCTCAAGATTGTTTGTGGATAAGTCTATGGACAATGTTTTGTAAGAAATTCTTGTATATATTTTCTCTTCTAAGGTATTTTTGATATATCTCTAAGGACATTTATCCAAGGTTGTACATATTTTGTGGACTTGTCTAGTGAAGACTTTCTTGTACATTTTTACACTTCGACTATCTCGACTAACATAGGCCTATGTATGTGAATTTGTAAAGTTTTTCATGTATTTTTTCTATTGCGTTTTTAGCTTGAATATCTCTATACAGATGAAAATTCCAAGACCTTTGTCATTCATTATCCCAAACAGTTTGCTTCTGCTTATTGAATAGGCATGATCCCATGGAAGGGTAGATGAATCAGGATGAATGAACGTTGTTGACACTTTTTTTAACAAAATGGTGGAATTTGATGAAAATTTAGACAGAATCTCAGAAATTAGGTTCTTTGTTGGCAACAGAAAAATGGTCCATTTAAGTCTGAAAGAGAAAAAAGTTTAATTTACCAAAAATCGTTTTGGAATCTCTAAGTTGTAACCAAATCTTTCCTTTTCAAAAAACTGAAATGGGAATTCCCCTGTTTTGCACTAATTTGTTTTGCTTTTCTTAGAACCTTTATTTGTAGGGAGGGGACTTAAAAAAAGAAAATTAGAAAGAATTTAGTGGCATATGTACAAAAGCTGCCAAATTATATAAAAAGAAGGAAAAAATCAAAAATTTTGACCGGGGACCCTTTTCAGGGTCCCCCCGAGCCCCATTTCTGCGGGGTACTCAGCGCGACCCCGGACCAAAAATAGCCTAACACCAACTTTCTTAAAACATAGTCATGTGGCATATCAAATTATCAGAAATTCTATGCTGATTCCAAAAAACATTAGTAGTAGGGGTCAGAAATAAAGCTAAAAAAAGTTATGACCATATCTTGGACCAGATTTTGAGTAAATTGCATAATTCGCAAGAAATTCGAATAGAATCTTGATTATGACTAACATTTTATGTTGTTAGTAGTTAAACTTTGACAAAATTCTGGTTTATTGATGTAACTGTTTTCATGATATGAACAGTACTGGATATGAAGACATTTTCAGGTTTATTTAAGTTTTCTTTAGAGAGAAGGATTATGGATGTGTGAAGCTGAGGTACCTTGAACAAGAGCAAAATATATTTTATCAAGCCAGAAATTGCAAAATAAAAAATCAAGGAATAAAAAGTTTTTCAATTGTAAAGAGCATCACGAACTGCCACATGAGTGGGCAGAATGAATGTAAAGATAACCTTTGGATGTTCTTTACCAAATGCCAAGAAAGCGTTGGAATATCTATTCACCACTAAGATGGTCAATACAGGAAAGAATGAGAATTTTGAAAAAGCTGTTGAAAAGGGTGTTGTTGTAAAGGGTGTTGTATTGCAATGGATTTTTTGCAATGTTTATCCAAAGAACTATCGAACATCGGAGCACGATATTAAAACATTATTAAATAATTATGAATTATTGAAAAAAAGAAGCACTTCAAAAAAAACAGATGATTTTAAGCAAATAGGTTAAAGAATTGTTTGACATTATTGGAAAGATTTCTCTTTGATTATTGAATAGTCCATTGCTAGGGCAAATTCTCTCCTAGGACTGACAGTGATATCCAATTCAATTCTTTGCAATTTTCGTTTAGGTATACAAGTTGAGTTCAATCCTTAGACCATGATGGCACCTTTAAAGTTAACATTTCATTTGAAAAGGCATTGTAGGGTACAGTCATTGATTGGTGCTAAATTTAATTTAAAAGTTCAAAAGAAAGGGTAAGGCTACAAGAAACAACCTGGGTGTAAAAATAAGGCAAAATGACTGGACATTTTACAATAACCAAAAACAAATCCCACTAGAAGGGTTTTGTACCAGTTTCACTGATAGACTCTTTTTTAAACTTTCCAACTCACCGAGGATGCTCTTAAGATCTGCCATTGAGATACTGGTAGCTGATCTGGCGCCTTCAAATATATTTTTAACCCATTTTGATAACCCCCCCTTGAACTCAACCTCTTGCCATTCTGCCTCCTCATTCTGCATCCTGCAAATGTAAACTTTAAAGGTGCCATAATCATGGTCTATGGATTAAACTCAACTTGTATACCTAAACAAATATTGCAAAGAATTGAATTGGATATCACTGTCAGTCCTAGGAGAGAATTTGCCCTAGCAATGGACTATTCAATAATCAAAGAGAAATCTTACCAATGTTAAACAATTATTTAACCTATCTGTATTTCTCAAACTTAGGCCAGTACTCTCGGGTACCTAATAGCCGGGGGTTTGGAATAAGAGGGGGGCATAGTGCGGAAAGGGTCTGATCCCCTTCTTGGCAACCCCCCCCCAACCTTTAAAAATATCTATCCCCCAAGGGTTTTGGGCTAAATTTTCGAAAATATATAGTGTATAGTGTGATCCGATAATCCCCTCAGACTACTCAAACAGAAAAACTTCCTTTCATGCAGACCAAATTCATAACAACGCTGGAAAGAATATCTACAATATACGTAAGCCCCCCTTTTTAACTGATCCCCCCTCCTTGCTATCCCCCCTTTAATGAAAATTTCTTATCCTCCCTTCTTCACTTTTTTGGAAGGTATCATCCCCCCTTAAGCCCCAAGCTATTAGGTACCCTAGAGTAATCATCTGGTTTCTTCGAAGTGCTTCTTTTTTTTAATGATTCATAATTATTTATGTATTAATTTTAATTATTTATAAAATTGTAATAATAATCTTTTAAAATCGTGCTCCACTGTTCAATAGTTCTTTGGATAAACATTGCAAAAAATCCATTGCAATACAACTCTCTGCAACAGTTTTTCAAAATTCTTATTCTTTCCTGTATTGACCATCTCAGTGGTGAATAGATATTCCAACGCTTTCTTGGCATTTGGTAGAACATCCAAAGGTTATTTTTCCAACATCTCAAACTTAACACAGGTATTACAATCTTTACATTCATCTGTCCACTCATGTGGCAGTCGGTAATGCTCTTTGCAATTGAAAAACTTTTTATTTCTGTGTTTGTTTTGATTTTTTACTTTGCAATTTCTGGCTTGATAAAATATCTTTGCTCTTGTTCGAAGTACCTCAGCTTCACCATCCTTGTCTAACTTAAATAAACCTGAAAATGTCTTCATATCATGAAAACAGTTACATTCAATTAACCAGAATTATGCCAAAGTTGAACTACTAACTACATGAAATATTAGTCATCATCAAGATTCTATTCGAACTTCTTGCGAATTATGCAATTTACTCAAAATCTGGTCCAATATATGACTATAACTTTTTTTAGCTTTATTTCTGACCCCTACTACTAATGTTTTTGGAATCAGCATAAAATTTCTGATAATTTGATATGCCACATGACTATGTTTTAAGAAAGTTGGTGTTAGGCTATTTTTGGTCCGGGGTCGCGCTGAGTGCCCCGCAGAAATGGGGCCCGGGGGGACCCTGAAAAGGGTCCCCGGTCAAAATTTTTGATTTTTTTCTTCTTTTTATATAATTTGGCAGCTTTTGTACATATGCCACTAATTGTTTTTTTCTAAGTCCCCTCCCTATTATTTGTCATCATGTAGTGTTTCAGAAGAACAAGAAAAGGAGTGCGAATTTGTTTCATTTTTTTAGAATAGAATGAAAAAATGCCAACAGATTTCAATGTCGGTGAAAAGTTTTCTTCCTTGGATGAACTCTACCAAAAGTTGGAACAATACAAAGTTGATAACTCAACAGAGTTATCTATTGATGATTCCAGACTTATTAAATCAGCATGCAAGGGTCAGCGTTTGGCTGAAGGGGACGAAAGAGAAAAGGCTTTGAAATATTCAGAGTTAAAGTATGTGTGTGTGGCTAGTGGCACGTGCAAACCTCGTGGGCGTGGTTTGAGAAAGTCGAGGTAAACAGATTATTCAGTATTTTTTACTCCTTAGATTCAAATCACTGAAGCAAAGTTGATCTATCCTTTTATCATTATACAGACTGTAAAGAAACAGAAGAATCAGTTATCTTTGTGTCAGTGTAGATCTATAGGTCCTGCAAAGCAGGAGGTGTTTTCCTAAGATTAAAAAAAAACTTTATCTCTAGCTTTTTTGACCTCTGAAAACCAAAATATTCAGTCCCGATTATATGTATTTCCAGAATCTATTTTATGTAACTCCCCAACTGGAAGCCCTAAATAATGGAATGTCTCTGAATTATTTCAATTTTCAAATATTATACTCTTGTATTGTTAATTTAGTCCATTAGTAAAGATTTTAATTATCCTCTGTTTTATTTTCTCACAGGACTTTGAAGAAAGGATGTCCATTTTATATCAGGTTCCGATTGGATAAAGACCGTCAAGCATTGGAAGTAAAAGATATTCACGTTCACATAACCACGAACTAAACGCAGTAAGAAATACACTCCGCTATAATTTAGTTATGTATTGTCGTATAAAAAATACAGGTTGTTTGTAGAAAAAGAAATACTTATGAAGCTGGACCTTTCTTCAGACTTTAAAAGGAAAAATGCTTTGATGTCACAAATTAGAGATAAATTTGGCACCTCTTCGAATTTTCATCTACGCATCTTATAGTACCAATATCCAATAAATCATGGACGTTTTTTCTTATGGTATACCTTTCGTAATCTCTCAAATATTAAATGGAAGGCTTTCCTTACCATAATTATTCTTGTTTTTATAGAATTTATTCCGACACTATCCACGACAAAGAAAACTGCAAACTATCGTAGAAGCTGACGCCATACAACTGTTGAAGGCAAAGGCAGACAAAAAAATGGTTAGGTCGAAAATTGCAATTGAAAGCGGTAAAGTTGTGACCATGAGGGACGTGCACAACCTCGCACAGAAGGCTAAAACCGATAGCGAGGGGCGGAATAACCTGCAAGACGTTGTCGACTTGTTAAGGAACGAATTTGGTAAGGTTATCTCTTTCGAAAAGTGATTTGCTGTCTGCCAGCAAGGGTTACAACGCCAGTTAACCTAAGGAAGAACGAGAAATCTAATCAATCCTCTCAATATTCGAGCTGAGCGTTTTCGCAGCACATTTTTCCCCTTTTGCATATCCCAGTGGAATATCTTAGACAACCATAAAAGCTGTTTCGACCTTTAAAAATAAATTTTTGATTATTTCAGACCTTTGATTATTTCAGACCTACACAATTGCATGTTTTTGATGTTCCTGACAATCAAGGTGTTGTCTTTTTAATAGTTTTTGGATAGGAACAGTCATCTCAATGAACATTGATTTACACCCAGCACTTCCTTTTGCACTGCCTCTATATAAATCCCATGCAAGACCAGTCTTTATCCACTAAAGCCATAAACATCTTTGCTAGCTTTACTAATACGGTGGGTAGAAGCTTAACTTAGGTATTAAATCAAGCTCTTCTTAGTTCTGTGGTCGAATTCATTCATGAATCTGGCAGGTTCGGTGGTGCATTATTTTAATCTCCAATCAACTCAAACTCTATTTCTTTTTATGATGGTACCCTCTTTTTACGTAGTCTAGTGCCCCTGGTGGTGATATAACACTAGTTTCTAGTGGGGATTGTATTTATGTTAGTCATGTTTGTAGTGTTTGTTCGTTAGTGTTTACGTTTACGTTGTGTTTACGTTCTCAAAAGGTTAGCCTTTTTACGCAGTATCTCCAAAATGTAGCCTATATCAGATATCACAGCTTCTACGCAGTAACGTCTATTCGACTTTTACGACATTTTTCGAATGTTTTGAGCCCAGGTTTTCACGCTTTTTTGACGTCACTTTAAGCTTTTGAAGCTGTTGCAGACAAATAAATCGAATTTACGTCAAGGCACTTAAAAGTCATCAAAGTGGAATCCACAAAGAAACAGAATGAAAAATTCCAAATTTTACAATTTAATTTTTGAACCGTTTGATTTTACTTTTTTACTGCTGATCGCTCTGCTTACCTTGTTTTATCATCATTATACATCTGATGACTTTATGTTTCCACTGGTCCCAAGCAGCAAAGTCTTCAAAAAATCGTTTAGAATATATTTTTGCTGATCTAACACTTGTTTTTAAACTGTGATTTGGCTGCCAGGGGACAATTTTGCGAAACAAAAATAAACTTACAAACATTATGCTATTAACATGACGAACACATAACACAGGTCTTCTTTGCTTCTGAAACATAGTACGGCGAACCTGAGACGAATGTCTGCGGGGCTGCTTTCCTTTTCGATTTGCTCTGCTCTATTTTAAATAGGCGGCACTTCGTGAAGGATCTCTCGTCACACGCAGCATTTTGTAGAGGGGCGAGACTGTGTGTTAACGCGTCAACCTTTCCTGCTTAATTTGACTCACCGAACACCACCAGCCTTGGTTAGTGGAAGATGAGCCCTTTCGACCCATCCCTTTGCTTTATTTTTCAAATCTTAAGTCAGTCAATTGTTTAGATCAAAAGGTAATTTAATCAAGTAGTGCAATAGTGCAAATCGCAATATTCCAATTAGTTTTTCAAGAAGTTTAAAACTATCAAAGCAAAGATTCTATTTTTTACCATACTCGAAGTTTTTTAGATTTTGTGTATGGTGCTATTATAGAAACTCCTAACAGTCGATACACTTTAGCCCCCTTCTCCTCCAGATTTTGAAGGGCGCCTAGGCAAAGTCTTGTAACTCAGGCTAAAAATCCACTAAGTCAATGGAATTTCACATTTTTGTTTCTTTTAGCTGTCCCCATGTTTTGTCAAGTAAAAGAAATTTCGATTTGAACACTTTTAAACCAGAAGACTTTTTTTTTTCAAGGAAAAGACTATTGCATTAAGAAGAGAAAGGGAAGAAAGGAAAGACTAATTTAGACTATATTATATCGTCTTTCATTATCAAGTTCGATTTTTTGACCCATTAGATGCCATCACTCCGTAACGGAGCGTCGCGACCCATGGATGTACGCAACTTTAAAAAATTTGAAGTTGGGCTTTTCCAGAAAAAAACCGTATACCCCCTGTTGAGGATGTCCATTCCTCAGTGGCTGGAAATACTGTACCCCGTGAAATTACAGGCAATTTCAGGTTTAAACCGCTCTGGAATTCTGAATTTTAGTAGGATTTAAAAAGCTATTTTTGACATATTTTTTCATATCTCTCTATGAAATTACCGCCACATATCAAACCTTACCCCTGGAACGGAAATGGAAATCCCATTTGGTTTCTTACAAAACTTCTCCACATAATCTTTATCACCCAACCGTTTGCAGCAATGCTTTTCTAGGTCTTCATGTTTGTTCTCACCAAGGTTGTGAACAATGATATTGCATTTTGTTAAATTTAACTATCGTTCTTCTTCTTTCTCTTAATGAAGTTCTTGATCGTTACCTCTTGTTGCTTCAGCTCATCTTTAGTAACGCTAGCGTATGTCTTAGTGTTGTTTTTGGGTCTATATCATGGTCTTTTTTGTCGAGCTCATCTTTAGCGATGCTAGCGAATGTCTGTTGTTCTTTTGATCTACTAACGACGTCGTCTTTATTCACAAGTTTATCAATTTCTTCTCCAGACTATCCAGTACAGCCAAAACGCATTGCTCGTTTTGATATTTCTCTTTACCCCAGTATGTGTTGCCTTTTGCTTGTCATTCTTGTTTACTTGTTTGATCTTCCTTCAAACAGTATTGGCGTGACAGTGATGCATTTCGCACATTCGAATCTCCTTGCTTTGTACTGAAGGCAAATCTGTATTTGGACGCTGGAAGCTCCGAACAGACATAATGAAACAAACCTTTAACACTTCCTACACTTCCTACACGGCAAGACAGTTGAAATTTCGGTGTAAGATTTTTTTTTCATCAGATTTCAGAAGTTTTCACCATTTTGTTGCATTGTCAGGAGCACAACCGTCTTACCTATAATCTTATTATTGTGAACTCTCGTGACCTAGTGGTAGAATAATAGACTTTTGATGTTTTTTTACCTGAAGAGAACTCAAATCAGATTTTGCTGACTTTAACTTTTTCGTGAACTTTCGTTAACTCCGCTTTAAAGTCACCCAAATGACACTGTCGGCCGATAATCAAACTGCGCGTGCCAAAAATAACAACAACGACCTGAAACTAAATGCTATATACCGAGTGACCCAGAAAAAAGTATAAAGGTTTGATGGTTACTGTGTCCGAAATAATGTGAGTTTTTACCATATTCTTTTTTAATTGTCAAGAGGAAAGGTAAACTTAAAATTTGGCGCATTAGCTTTTTAAAATTTGTACAGTAGTTCTCAAGTTATAGCTGTTGACGTCAAATTTTTTTAGAAAAGGTCCAAAAACACGTCACAAAAGGGTATCAAAATGAAGCATTTTTTAAACTGTTCATTAATTTTTTTTAGATGCCTCAAATTATTGATTTTCTATTTTTCACTACCTTATCGGGGAAAACTTCGTCGGGGAAAAGTGACGAAATTTTGGACAAGTGACGAATATTTTCCCCGACGAAAATTTTCCCTGAATTTTCCCGGACGAAGTTTTCCCCGATAAGGTATAACTTTTTTTAGGATAATTGATAAAAATCAGCTGAGATCATTAATTGAGTCGTGAATGGTGAAAATGTGAGGCTTTCAGCATAGAATTGCGTTAAGTTTGCCTTTCCTCTTTACAATGACAAAAGGATTTATTAAAGGTATACATTATTCCGGACACAGCTAGCCATCAAACCCTTATACTTTTCTTTTCTGGGTCACCCGGTATTTTTTTCAATTCATTTCAATATTCAAGTTTTACATTTTTTTACAAAAAGGTCAGTATCGTTTTTGTGGGTAGTGCTTTTTGGGAATGGGAATGGTTGGCGATGTTGTTATTTTAATAAGAAGAAATCGTATCTTTATTTTCAAGGCTGTTCCGTTATGTCCATCAAGACAAGGAAAAACCGTTCTTAGGCATGATGTTCCAAGATACAGCTATGAAAACGAGTTTCCAAATCGTATTCGGAGATTCTTTTTCTCGACGCAACGTACAAAGTTAACGAACTACGAATTCCAGCGGTTATCTTCCTGGTGGAGGATTCGTTAGGCCAAAGCGAGGTTGTCGCTGTTGCCTTAAGGTCAACGAAACCAAAGAAAATCTAATTTGGCTAATTGAACGTTTGCTAGGGAGAATGACACGGCGGCTTCGGGTCGTCATGGGCGATAAAATATCAATGAGCAACAGGATAGTGACATTCTTGGTGTACCAATTCTAATCTGCCTCTTTCACGCACTTAAAGCGTTTAAGCGTGAGATGACAACACTTTCACTTCAAGCGTCCACCAAAGAAGAGGCAAAGTCTCTTTTTGAGAGCATGTGTTATGCCCAGAACGAGAAGGATTTTGTCGACTTGGAAAATAAATTTTTGGATTTAGGGTGTCCATCTCTTACAGAGTACTATGAGAAAATTGGCGCCCTATATCGAACGAATGGTAAAATGCTT
This sequence comes from Clytia hemisphaerica, assembly GCF_902728285.1. Lineage (NCBI taxonomy): Eukaryota > Metazoa > Cnidaria > Hydrozoa > Leptothecata > Clytiidae > Clytia > Clytia hemisphaerica. The sequence goes on along the minus strand of NW_027103855.1, from coordinate 86,560 downwards.
TAAAGCCAAATCAGGGGACTTTTTGAATTCGACCAACAATCGGCTTGAAAGCTTTAACAGCAAGTTGAAATCACTGCTAGGCCCATCGGAGCAGCCTGAATGAATTTGTTCGTGGCTTTTTACCGTGCTGTCTGCAATACGGTCTGAAAGAGACAAAGCCGCTGCTGACGAATTCCTCAAGTCAAAGACTTTGGTTCCAGAAAACACGACCGTCGCTGCTATCCGAAGTCATCTGACTTCGTATGCTGGAACTTTGTGTGTCAAGAGCTCGCTGCTGTGTCGAAGACTGTGTGTTTCGTAACAGTACAAATACATCCTGTGATTGTTGCTTTCATCAGTCAATGCGCCTGCCTTGTCGTCCACATTTTCCTGACTCGATCGTTAGCAGGGCTTTCGATCTATGACCCACTGTTGTCTGACGATCGTTGGTCAAAGTCTTTTTTTCACGACAGCCATCGATTATTTTCTCAACCCTATATTCCACCAGTTGGAATTAAAACTGTATCTTCGTGTCGCCCCACCAAAGCATTAAACCACGTAGAAAGGTATAGGGATGCAGCAGCCTTGTGCAAAAACCTTTCTTCGTTGGCTTCAGAGGCTGGTGGCAGCACATTTGTTGAAAGAATGCAAGTCCTCAAGACTCTCGAAACCATATGGAGGAATGGTCAAGAGGCCCGTATCCTTTACTCTAGTGATCGATCGAGTCCAAAAGAACCGAGCATACCTGAAGAGATCAAGCAGACAATTAACTGCCGTAATCGAACCGAACGAAGCAGTTATCGAACCGAACGAAACAGTTATCGAACCGAACGAAGCAGTTATCGAACCGAATGAAGCAGTTATCAAACCGAACGAAACAGTTATCGAACCGAACGAAGCAGTTATCAAACCGAACGAAGCAGTTATCGAACCGAACGAAGCACATATCGAACCGAACGAAACAGTTATCAAACCGAACGAAACAGTTATCAAACCGAACGAAACAGTTATCAAACCAAACGAAGCACATATCGAACCGAACGAAGCAGTTATCAAACCGAACGAAACAGTCATGGAACCGAACAAAGCACATATCGAACTGAACGAAACAGTTATGGAACCGAACGAAGCAGTTATCAAACCGAACGAAACAGTTATCAAACCGAACGAAACAGTTATCAAACCAAACAAAGCACATATCGAACCGAACGAAGCAGTTATCAAACCGAACGAAACAGTTATGGAACCAAACGAAACAGTTATGGAACCGGACGAAGTAAAATCAACCGTCAGACCTGATGAATCGACACGAATCACTCCACCTTTTGATGTTAGTGGCCTGAAATTGCCCTCTGGAAAAAGGCCAAAAGGAAGACCAAAGGGGGCATCATTGACGGTCATAGGAAGAACAAGGAAAAGGAAATTTAATGGTATTTATTATTTCTACAGCTGACGAATTAAAAAAGTCTAAAATTATTTAAAATTATTTTCAAAAATCGAATTAACAATTAGAGACCCCTCCGTAAAGCACATATTACCAGTGGATACCCTCTAAGTTTTTTTTTTTTACGAATTTTTACGAACTCGATTACACAAAGCAACAGAATTATTATTGGCTGCTTACAATTACCTAGTCCAGCGAAGAAAACCGTAGACAGTTTACCTGTATTAGTAGGTTATATATTTTTTACTGATACTTAAGTGGTACCCACTGAACGTTTAGCTACTGGAAACACTTTTTATTAAGAAACTTTATAAGAAAAGAGGATAAATTTTTGCAATTAATTATGGCAAAAACCTAAGAATCAGCCTGTTGAAAATCACGGCAATGTCGATCCTGACCCAAAATTACTGGTTCTCGTGTAAAAACAAGCCAATTTGTCTGCAACCCTAGTTCTTTTAAAATGAATAACGCTTGGGTCCGATCTGTTAGCGGTAAATAAATAGTCTAAATTACGATTGTATTTTTTCAGCAAAAGATCAAACGAAACAAACGTCAACCAAGGTGCCAAAGTTACTGCCAGAGGTAATGACCTGTTAATATTCTACTGATTGTACTGATAATTCTATTGGTGAAAAAGGCCAGTTGGCCGAAATATCATTAGAAAGATGATGTGCTATTTCTATTTCTGACTACGTAATATTCTATACACTCGCATAGACGGAGGAAATTGTTTTACTGTGACAAGATAATTCTACTGATATACAATGTCCAACAGCTCATGACCTCTTATTACTGGAATGAGTTAATAGGGCTTACCAAAGAAAAGCAAATCGTTAATTTTTAATTTTCCACCATTGGAAGATTTTTTTGAAATTATGTTCTCGTGATTACCTTTTTCGGGATGAGCTGGAGTTTGTCAAGATACTGCACTAATTGGTCATTTTTAAGTGATAGAGATGACGCGTTCTTTAGAAAATATAATAAGATTCTTTTATTACACTCTTAACGACCAACCAAAATCAAATAAGAGTTCGTAAAAACTACCGCTTGTCCCCTTTTTTCACAATTTATAATTATGTAGACAAGAAAAGTAAAAAAAAAAAAAATTTTTTTGAAAAATTTCTTTCACAGAATTCAACCGCTGTTAACACAGTTTCCAGAGCCCTGAGGTGAAGCAACTCATGTAAGTCT
>NW_027103855.1:67610-83022 GCF_902728285.1 Clytia hemisphaerica | reverse complement strand
TTAAATAGAGCTTTTTAAGCGTTTTAAAGCTATTTTAGTGAAAATTCGTCGGTTCTGCCCCCTTCGCTGGACTTTAATGGGTCTAATCCATTGCAAGGGAGTGTCCCACGAGGTTTAGGACCATTGGGAACCAGCTCAGACCTGTATGGAGCTTAGAAAAAGCTTAACTAACGCTCCAGTAAAGCGCTGTAAGCTTACAGCTTAAGCCCAGGCGGCATCATGATGTTTAGTGACGTGGTTGTATACCAAAAAATCTTGAAATTCTTTTAGTACCATGAGGTACTGTAATACCAAAAAGGGTATAGAGTATCCAGACTAAAATTTGAGATATTTTTAGTAAATTGGTGCTAAAATTGTTTTCTGATTCTTTCGTGAATTTTTCAGAATTTTTGCAATTTTTGACAAAAAAAAATTTTCTCATTTAAAGAAAATTTCCAAAAGTCAAATTATTTTTGCATTCAGTCAAATCAGTCTTTAATTTTTGCTCAATTCATAGGACAGTATTGTTAAAAAGTATAAATTTTTGAGTAAAATGAATGTTTCAAAAAACAGCACTCTTGAGAAAAATGGTCCCGAGAAGAAAAAATTGGATGGTCTCTGTGTCTAAATCTCTCTGAAACTATAGTACATTAAGGGAAGAAATTTTGGCAGGAATTTAATTTAGCGGATGACCGAAAAAGTTTTTTTAGAGGGAATTTAATTTGGCGGTTAACTTGAAAAGTTATTAAATTTGACGGGAATTTAATTTGGCGGACGAAAGAACATTTTTGTCCAAAAAACGCCATTAAAAAAGAAAAACCTGTTTTAAAGCCTGAAATAGCACACATTTGGGGATAGATTAACTTAAATTTGGCGGATGACGGAAAAAATTTAATTTGGCGGGAACTTGATTAGGCAGATTTTGACCAATTCTGCCAAATCCGCCAAAATTTCTTCCTTTAAAGGTACATGGTTACTAAAATACCACTTCTCTAAAATGGGGTGGTAGTATGCAAGAAATTCTCGAAAACCCTTTTAGTACTCATATATGTCCAAGATTTAAGTACCGACCCCCCCCCCTGATCAAACTAAAATTTGATAAACAGTCCGCAAAGAATCACTGTGACTCTTCTCAAGTCTTTTATCTATATCATAACAAAAGATAACAGAGGGAAAATCATCATCAGCTTCTCAAAACTCCGACTAATATTTTTAAATTTTGACTTAAAAGTGTCGAATAATTTTTTAGAGAGCGTCACATTCTAATTTTGATATTCTTATGACACAGGCTCTCAACTTTCGCAAGGTATTTTGTTCAAGTCATGAAAAAAATTATTGGAGTGACAAAAGGGATTCAAAAGTATACACGCAGTTGAAACTCTGCATTTCAGAGTTGAAAAATGTTGATAAAATATATTCCAAACTTGTGAAAAAATTCGAAAATAATGTTTTTGTGAATTACGAGTAATGTTCAAGCTCTATCAACCCTTTTAGTACTAGTAATCGTATGGTTTGGAGTGCAATTAACGATTAATCACGAGTAACAAAAGAGAAAAAAGTAATTTGCACGAGTCCGAAGGACGTGTGCAAATTACGGTATTTTCTCCTTTGTTACGAGTGATTAATCGTTAATTGCACGACAAAACATACCAATTTTGAAATACAGGCGGCAACGAAGCTCGCTTAAAAGAGACAATAAAAGATAAATGTCCAGTCGTTTATATGTTCATGGTCCAATATAAAAGATAAAAATCGATTTGCTCAGTTTTTGATCACGTTACCAAGTATTCCTCTTGGGGTTGGGATTTAATCACACGATCAAAAAGCGAGTAAAACAAACTAATTTCTCAAACGCAAGTTTAGGTAAGAAACAATAGAAAGAAAATAAGGTATCCAAACCGGGGTTTTTTGTACGTACTATGGGATCAATTAGGGATAGGGTTGAAGCTCAACATCCCTAAATCTCCGAATAAAAATGTTTTGATACTTCAAGGTTTTCTTCCCTTTTGTGACCTTCCAGTACCACAACTAGATTGAAATGAAATGGTTAAACCAAAATCTTGCCTGGGCACGAATTACGTCATTACCTTAAGGGAACTTATTTTGGGGGGAACTAATTTTGGCGAATGACAGCGTAAATCTGTTCTATTTTGCCTTATTTTGAGCAATTTTGATGAATTTCAGGGGTTATTTAGGCAAGGAAACAAAAAATTTAATTTCCACGGGAACTTATTTTGGCGAGTGCGCAAAATATTTAATTTCGTCTAAATTCGCCAAATTCGCCAAAATAAGTTCCCTTAAGGTAGTTTCACCCGGTTCACATCGGTTCCCCAGATGCGATCCTTTTCTAATTATGATCTCGGGGCCATAAACCTACATTTTAACGACCAAGGGGTATTGTGAACATTTTATCTAGCAAATCTCTGCTCATAATCTTTCAAATTATAATTCTAGACTGCGGTCAAAGTGTGATAATCGATCATAAAATCGCAACAGTAGTCGAGATTTTGACCAAGCATTTGTACTTGGCTACTTTAACCCTATTAGCCCCAAGCTTTTTTGACCTTTGTATCCCCAGGGGGGGGGTAGAATCTACCACCCTCGATTATTTTCGATCTAGAAGAGCTATGGCATGAAATTTGGTTACAGATGCATCATGATACAATTTTCCAAGAGAAAAAAAAACTGATGACGATGACATATTTCGACCTTTCGAAAAAAAGCCCAATATAGTTTCAAAAATGTCTATTACAGTTTGAAAAAAAGATATTTCAATTCTGTTTAAAGATTCTGAAAGGTAAAAGACCGACGGTTTGCCATTTCCATGAAGGTTTTCTTTAAATCTATGCTGAAGATGAGTAAATTTTCAAAATTGATGAGTCATAAATGATGACGTCATCATTTTCAAATATTTTCTTTAAATTTTTAAATTTGTATTCAATGCCTATCATCAAAATTTGAAAATGATTGAATAAATAGTTAGAAGTTAGAACTTTAAAATTTGAGTTTAAGTGACTGGGTTTTATGTATGTTTCACAATAAATCATAAAACCTGATCTGGACAACCTATGACCCTAAATTTTTGCACAAGTACTCTTAATAAGATTTTACTAAAAGTCAAAAAGTTTCAAGTCGTTTAAAAATTTTTTCTTTGAGATATAAACAAAAGAACTCCAGCGTGGTAGATTCTACCCCCCCCCTGGGGCTAATAGGGTTAAGGGCGGAAAGTTTTGCGAAGTCAAAAAATCGCGAGATTTAGCGAGTTTAAGTTTCGTAAATTATCTTATTAATTAATTAAGCCGAAAATTCACAGCTAGAACTTTCGCGAATTCATATAAAATTTACCTTTTTTGGTAACAAAAACTCATAAAACACGCAAAATTTTAGCAAACAGTGCAAAACTTTCGCGTTTTTCAGGTTTAATTTCTTACCTGGCAAAAACTCTCGCAAAAAGGATCAAAATCGCGAAAAACGCGAAAGTTTCTGCCCTTAAAGTAGTAAAAATTTCGCCAACCAAGATGAAGATTGGTGCCCAAAAAGTGATGGAATGGTTTTGGTCCGGTACTCCACGTTTATATTTACAGATTTAGTTATAATATCATTACGCAAAATACTTAAATATTTCAATTAAAATATAAACAATTTTAAAAATAAAGCATATACTATATTCTGTAAATTTCTATACATTATAATATAAAATTCATCAGAAATTATACATTTAATCGCACGATGGGTTATTTTTTCTTATTTATCACGCCCTCAAAGAGAGCAATTAACCGTTAATCACACTCTTCAATGCAGTGCCAATGTTTACAAAATTGATTTTAATGTTTTTTCTTACATTTTTTTGCATCGAACGTTTTAATTGCATTCGAAATTTATTTTGTGAGAAAGAAAATCAATAAACAACAATAAAAGAAAGACATAAAGAGGAGAGAAAAAATTAAAACTCTCAGTGTAATTTCTGTAATTTACTTTCCTAACTGGGAAAAAGTAGTGAAAGCCATTGTGCGATTAGCTCGTAATCACATAATAACTCGTACAATTCAAAAACTGCAATCATGATTTTTTTGTTTCGAATTTTCCTCGTCCTTTCGGACTCGGAAAATCAATAACAAAAAAATCACTCGTGCAATTATATTCGAATTGCACTCGTTATCATGTTACATATTACATATTACATATACGTATTTTAAATTCAAGTTTAGTTTTCACAATTTGCATAAGTCATGCGGCAACTATGCTATTAATTGCTTTCAATGTTAGAAATTTCAGCAGCCAGAAAATTTCGCGGTTTTCACGAATTTGCTAAATTTTGCAGAAACAAATTACCGCGAAAAAATCAAATTACTGAGCAAAAGATAAATACTCTCACACTCCATTTTGTGAGAAAAGGAACAAAGTTTTAATCTATCCTCGTAATTTGCGAAATTAAATATCCGCGAAATGAGAAAAATTTGACAAATGGCCTGACTTCAGAAATGTTCTGGCCGTGAAAATTTCTCACTGAAAAACTATTTAATTCTTTGCATTATCAGGGAGCCTTAAAGTTCCTTCGTGTTATCGAGAAAAAAAAATCCATATAAAATTTTGGATAAACAAATACTGTAAGAACACTATTGATTAGATAATATAATGATCCCTTTCCGAAATTGTTTTTCATTTTTCATTGCTTGTTACAGACGTTGCTTCAATTAGTAAAATCGTTGGTATCCACGTTTGGGCACATCGCAAATTTGAAGAGCGCTCGACAAAATGTCCGCCCCATATCTTCAAGGTGTGTCGTTCCAATATGGTACCCCTAGAAAGCGAATAAAACATTTCAGAACTTTTTGATTGAAAAACGAAATATTTTTTTGTAATTTTCACTTCTCAATTCTTAAAATAGAGAATAAAGGATTAAAAAGATGTTTTTTTGTAAAAAATTTTATAACAGTTTGCAGACAGGGAATTTCTAAACATCGACCAGAAATGGCTACCACGACCAGCGACCACGACCGGTGACCAGATAAATTTGGGTTATCGAGTTTTTCCTCTTTCTCCACCGTAGAGTCTTTCTCTTATGATCATTTATTTATCGAATTGAAGAGTAAAGCTCACCCCTGTCTCACCTACAGTGATTATAAAGCCACGTGCAAAACGTGTAGAGCAGCCATTTCAACGCTCTTGGAGCTTGAATAGAGTGTCACTTTTGTATTTTCGGCATCAAATTAATTAGTGGCAAAATTTGTGCTGGAATTCATTTAGGAAGCTTTGTATTTGATCATCAGATCATTATTTTGTCAAAATAAGTCATTTTGACAATGTAAGGACAATAGAATAATTGATGAGATTGATAACTGGCCTTCCCAGCTTTTTCCTACTGACACTTTCTATCTATTCATACTAAAGGCATCTCATTCGGTACAATTAAAATATTTGGTGTAATAAAGTTTACAGGCATCACACTTAATTGCCCTGTCAATATTTTTGTCAAAAAGTGTCACTTTGTCTAGAAAATGACTGGTACGTCAAAAGTCACTTTTAGTATTCTCTAGCTAGAGTAATTCTCAGCCACGTGCTCAGTGTTTCATTTGAAAGACATCAGGACTCGATTTGGATGTTCTCTACGGTGGAGAGAGCAGGTAAACTCAATAACCCAAATTTATCTGGTCGCTGGTCGTGGTCGCCATTTCTGGTCGATGTTTAGAAACTCCCTGGCATACATCCATTTTGCTATAGTGATCTAAAAGTTAAGAAAAAAACAGGGGCAGGGATGTCGTATGCTTTCTCTCTCTCTTTCGTAAGGTTCTTTTTAGATGGGAAAATATTGAGGACATTTTAAGATCTCTCCGAGAAGGGCCAATTCAGCGTCACTTTTTCACAAACATTTTTACAAAAATAAAACACAGATAAAGATAAAGTGTTAGTTTGGTTTGTTTCTCCAGTCACTTACAGCATATTCCCCTTGATCCATTCCAGAATAACTGCTTTCCAAGGTGTAACTTCGATCGATACCTAGCTCCCGAAAGCCAACAATGCGAGCGGTCGCTTCTTTACTTTTCTCCATCGCATAATTGCAGTTTTGAAGTGAGAAATATGGTGAAACGCTACTCAAAATGCGTGGAAATAACTAAAATTTAATATAATGAAAATGGCAAGATGACATATATAATATAAATATCAGAAGGGTATATAAAGAGTAAACAAATATTAACTTTGAATAGGCCGAGCATAATTCTATTCTTAGTTTAGAGAATAATTCTGAGTTTAGAGAATGTAACTTTGATAGAAAAACATGTGAAAAGATTGTTAAACAATCAGCGCGTGAACTTTATTTGATACCACACATGCATACCTTGATGACGGAATCTTCGTTGTAAAAGTCCAGGTTCGAACAATACGATGATCGATCATCTCTAAAAGTCGTTGAAGACATCGATGTACTCCCCTTACTTTTAGAGGAAGAGTTACAAGAGGTTTGCAAGCTATCTCCTCTCTCATCGGTGGCTGATAGTGTCGTTTCTGGCTGTTTCTCTTGGCAACCGTACATGAAGACATTCTTTTTTCGTGAATGTCCGTGAAAATCAACGAACAACTGTTAAATAAAAATGAATAAACAAAATTTAAACAAGCTACATGCTGGACAAACTTGAAGGCTAATTCAATAAGAAAATAGAAAAAATGGCAACAATAGCAAGAAAATACGAACTAAAAAATCAGGAAAAAATCTTATTTTTACGCCCAAAAAATGTCCAGAGAAAAGCGATTTGCTCTCTAAATGAAGCAATTTTGTAGTCCCAAAACCCCGATTTTTGAAAAATAGAAGCCTTTCAAGTGCTTTGACGCAAATTCGATTTCTTCGCTACTGCAGGAGCTTCAAAAGTTAAAAGTGACGTCAAAAAATCAAATGTTTTGAGCCCGAAATTCCACAAAAGTCGCAAAGTGGAATAGACGTTAACTAGACGATTCCCGTCGTCGCGACCGCCGGTTTAGCTTGCGCATTAAAAGCCCTTAGGATGATAAAGATGGTATTGTTGATGCTCTCTAACTTTATCTTTAAGGGGGATTTGAATTAGTTTTTTATCAACCATGGGAGTATATTATATTCACCATAAATATGAGCTTAGTAAATAATAAACCTTCAATTATGAGAGTTTCTTCAGGAAGCTTGAAAGCAATTTCAATTTGATCGAAAACGGGAACTTATTGAGCAGTAAAACGTTAAATTGAGAGCGTCAATATATCATCAGTGTATAAGAATGGAAAAGATATAAAAAATGTTGCTGTATTTACGAATTGAGGTCGATATGACGCGCCTTAAAAGACCAAATAATAAATACTTTGATTTCAAAACAATCATGGGTATATGCGAACTTACGGGACAACAACTTATATCCACTTCTCGCGCGGAAGACCTCCGTTTTTTACCAGCGCATTGACTATCTAAAAACTATATTTTTACTAATTTTTTCGTAGAAAGTGCCACGCCTTCTACGTCACATGGTGTTTTGAATAATTGACGTCAGAAGTATTTTCGTTAAAAAGTCACTGTATATTTGTTTGTGTCGTGATTTCAATCTTTTATTTAACTTTGAATTCTATTTCCCAGCTCTACGTATTTTAAGCAATTTATATATTGTAACGTTTTAATTTTATATTTAATTATTATTAATATAATTGAAAATTATACACAAAAAGTCACTGTAGGGGCTTCAAATCCTTTTTTGGACGGGGGTTTTATCAGAAAGAAACCCTCTGGCAAAATTTGAGAATAACAGCTCAGCTACCATCTTGCGTTACATACATTTTTTCATAAACTCATTTAGTATAGTAAGATTACGTAGAAACAAGTGATACTTTGATGGACCTACCTGGATTATGCATTTAACACGTTTATAATTGATATCTACGTGACGTGACCATTAAACAATCATTCAGAACACAAATAGTGACAATCTATTAAAATTAGTCGTTTGTTTCTTATAAAAAAAAACGTTTAGAAACCAAAATTTTATGCTCTTGAAATGTTCTTTCATATTCAAAACTTCGTGAGCAAAAAAACATCTCCAAAAAATTGAGTAATTTGGCTAAGAACATTGATGTATGTTTATTAATAGTGATTCTTATTGATAAAGATACAAATATACCCCAAAATTCTTTTCTCCAAAAATCGGGCTCCGTCACATTCGAAGATTTATAGTTATGCATCTTTATGCAAAAAATCGTAGAAAATGTAAGAGCCAATCAATCTAATACCTAAGTAATTGATAATGTGCTTATAAAAAAATATCAAATTTGACCAGTTTTTCTATAAAAACACACCTAACAACCAAAATTTCCTGTCTAAACACTCGTGAGAAAAACAAAACATCTATCTCATAAAAAAATTGAGTAATTGACTAAGAACATTGATGTATGCTTATTAATAGTGATTCTTATAGATAAACATGCGTTTTTTGAGCCAACAAATTTTTTTTGCAAAAATCTGCTTAAGCCATCTTTTACCTATGATGAATAAAAAATTAATGATCCAATTTTTCACAAAGTCCAAAAAACCCGTTTTTTAGCCGTTTTTTGGCCCAAATTTGCCCAAAAACATTTTCTTTCGAAAATCGGGTTCTGTCACATTCAAGGGTTTATAGTTATGCATCTTTGTGTAAAAAATCATAAAGAATGAAAGAGCCAATCTCGAGAAAAGCCAATACCTAAGTAATTGATAATGTGCTTATAAAAAAATATCGAATTTGGCCAGTTTTTCTATAAAAACACGCCAAGCAACCCAAATTTCCTGTCTAAACACACATATTCTTCAAAAGTAAGCCCTCATGAGCAGAAAAAACATCTATCTCATAAAAAAATTGAGTAATTTGACTAAGAACATTGATGTACGCTTATTAATAGTGATTCTTATAGATAAACATGCGTTTTTTGAGCCAACAAAATTTTTTTGCAAAAATCTGCTTGAGCCATCTTATACCTATGATGGTACCCTACTTTCGTGCAAAAAATCAGAAAGAATTAATGATCCAATTTTTCACAAAGTCCAAAAAACCCGTTTTTTAGCCGTTTTTGGCCCAAATTTGCCCCCAAAATTTTTTTTTCGAAAATCGGGCTCCGTCACAGTTTGGGCATTGCCATTTTGCATCATTGTGCAAAAAATCAGAAAAAACTAATGAGCCAATCTCGAGCAAAGCTGGCAACTAACGGACGGACGGACGGACGGACAAAGGTTAATTTATAGGACCTCCACCGGGGTAGGTCCAAAAACGCGAGCGGCGTCTAGTATAGGCTACAGAAAAGCTGGTAATAGACAAACGGACGAACGGACGAAAGAACGAAAGGATATATGTTAATTCAAAAAAGTGTGATAATAATAACATTAATCACGAGTAACGTAGGAGAAAATAGTAATTTGAACGAGTCCGATAGAAAAAAGAAGCTGTTGCAGTAGGCAGTCTCTTTGTTTTCTTATAGTGAAAAAGTCGCAGTATTGCTGCACAGGGCATGGGAGGGAAAGGAATAGAGGGGGCCGCCATAGAGTGCGAAAAGTAGTAATTCACGATATCCACCATTGCAATATCTTCCACGGACCCAACAGCTGCTTGGTTGAAAGTAACGTATTGACTTATTTTACGTCACTTACAACCAATCAGTTGTTGAATACGTGATGTAATGTCAGAAGACATCGTAATCATGCATATCATAAATATTGCAATTAACGAATCATCGCATTCCTCTTAACCAATCAGATTTGAGTAATTTTGCACGGCTGACGATTATAAACTTAATCAACATGACTTGATTTTTGACTTACCATGGGCTTTTTGCCAGCTGCTGTCATGCTTTGAATGAGTGTTTTGACGTGATATATAGATGGATGGAGGATAGGATCAGGGTGCTTCCATTGTCGATTCAAATCTTGTCCAGTCAGAGAACACCGGTGGCTTGGAGAGATAGGAAAAGCATATTATATAGACTAGAACTGATGCTTCTAAAAAGCGACAAATGTTTGCTGAAAAATTGACTGGACTGCTCAATAGACTGAAGCTGCGCCAAAATTATTTAAGCGTTTAACTTATTGAACAAGTCCTCTATTGAAGAAATCAGATACTTTAAACAATGTGCGTTATCGTCAAAAGTAGTCCAAATAAAGTTGCTGACAAAATTGATAAAAATAAAAATACGAGAGTGATCTTTGAAGGGTTGATAGACAAGCAGAATCTTACCATCCATTGACAACACCGTCAGGGTTAAGCATCGGCACAATCTTGAAGATGTAAATAGAACGAAGCTGCCGTGCCAATGTGTCAGAACTTGTCAGAAAGTCCAAAATACCTAAGAACAATCATAAAATGATAAAGGTTCTTTTATGTAAAACACGAGGAGTGGTTTATAGCAGCATGATATTTTAGTTACCTATTATTAGTATGTTAAATAGAGGCTTGATAAAATGCGTAGTAATAAGTATAGATATCAACATCCTGGAGATTGTAAAATAAGATTAACTTTAACCTCTCAATCATAGTCAGAAAATTTATTAAAGGATTTGAAGATAAAACTTTTGTTTTGGGTTCCTTGACACTTTTAACAAAAAACTGCCTTTACAAGCTGTTTGGTAATTTACCCTGTCAAGAGTAATTAAGAATTTAGTTACAACAAGCTAGATGCTGAATGGACCTACCTGATCATGAAAGCAATAAGGAAAAAAATTAAAACAATCAGTCAGAAGATAAAGCGTTTAGCGAAAATATTTTACCATTGAATCATGCTTGATGGTGGGCATTGTTATCAATAATGTTTTTGTGTGAAAAAAAAACAAAGAAGTGTAAGGAAAAAGTCCATGAAAATCTGCAAAAACAGCGATCTCCGGCATATTTCCGGTAACTTTGGCCGGAAATTTTTTTTTCTCGAAAATCGGGCACATTTTGGGCATCACTATTTTGCACCTTTGTGCCAAAAATCTGAAAAACTAATGAGCCAATCTCGAGAAAAGCTGGTAACAGACGGACGAAAGAACGGACGAACGAACGGTTAATTTAAAAGACCTCCGCGGTAGGTCCAAAAATGACGTTATGAACTTTAACAAGACGGTAATAAAATGTTATATTAACCTTTTCATCAAAAAGTGCTAAGTTTTGATTGGTAATTTACCTTTTTGTTTCAAACTTTTTTTAAATTATCCGCAAAGAATTGGACTATTTGAAATTTTTCGGAAAAATTTCTCAAAAAAAAACTCAATGTATCAAAGTTATGACTGTTTTTCTACGAAAAATTGGGATGAAAAATTTGTCAAAAAGCACTATTTTCAAGATTTCGAGACAAAGAAGCTTTTACAAAAATTTTCCGAAAATATATTTTTAGTTTGGTTAAAGGTTCACCATCTAACGCAAAAAAACTTTCAAAATGTTTTTTCTTCGCCGAAAATAAGGTCCTCAAAGGTTGAAATACTCTTCTTCGCAAAAGTCTTCATTTTCTTTTTCATCAAATTTTTTCATTATGATTATTTTTTTAATTTTCAGATTCAGGAATAGTTGGCATAACAGAAAAATGTATAACATGCCATAGTTTTGCTGGTTACATCAGCCAGAAAACTATAATTTATACATGGCAAATATCATTATGGTCAGAGCCCTTAAAGGAACTAAGATTGAATCATAAAGATTAAATTATAATAAAAAAAGCACTGTCACTGTAGCCGCACAGAGTTGGTTAGAGTATTTGAGGGACTGCTTTTATGGAAATCCTTATTTTGTATTACCTTTCATTATCCAACTTGAATTCGATTCACCCGGATGAACTCGAGCCGTTAACACGACGTAAGGTCGTTTGATAATATCTCGGCGAGTTGCAGAAATAGAAGGATTAGTGATGGTCAGAAGGTTAACATCGTTACCACCAAGTGTTTGACAAAGCACTTGGTTACTGTAGATGATATGTTGGCAAAGTGAAGCTTCCATTCGCAACACATCCATCTGGTATAAAGTGAAAGTGAAAAGGTATAACAAGAAAATTTCATTGTAGGTACCTTGTTATTCTATGTAGGAATGGGATGTTGGTTTATTTTATAAATGCAATAAAAGCCTATCATACAGTCGTTCTTACAATAATTGACTGCTGAAAGTCAGGGTACTGGAAGAAGGTGTCAAGACAAAAAAGCCTATTTTAGAAGAAAAACCATTATTACCTTGAGCATTGAAAGCGAGTAAGGGTAATGGTATGCTAAGAAACACGTGTCGTTCTTGTGTGGAAAAGAAATGGTAAAGGTTGCTGTGAAATAACTTTTGGATGATCCCACGCCTCGGACGAAATAGTTTCTATAGTAACACACGTTCGTTCCAGTTCTATGCCATGATGGATTACCACGTTTTGCGTTCACCACAGAATACATGAGCGACGTCATCCCTGATTATAGACAAAGAGAAAGAGAGATATTAAACAAAGAAATAAATATTCAATTCGAAAAAGTGAACTCAACTCTAAAATACTTAGAATGATCATCCATTAGCTTTATGCGGTCCAAAAATGACTATTATTTTTGAGATAAGCTAGCAACCAAAAAACATACCATAATTGAATTGACTGTTTGGTTTTTCACAGTTGATAATGTTGAAGCGATATTCCACGTTCACTTCCATATTTTGAACCTAAAGAAAAAATGCTGGAAAATGAAGAAAATCCTCTCCTCTCAGCTATTTTAAGATAAAACTAAATTTAAAATCTTCCCTGAAAATTGCATCTGTCTTTGTTCGATAGAAATTTGTACGTCAAAAATTGAAAAATAGGGGCGTTTTTTTTACACAACCGGATGATGATACGCTTAAATTGCAGCAATCCAATTCTCAAATCAAGATTTTTCGCTAGCGACTTTTAAGCAGACGGCGATTCTTTATCGCGCCTTTTCTGTATTGATTGTCCCATTGGTCAATTTTCAGCCTTAAAATGAAAGCCGTCAAACATGTTATTTTTTACTTTTTGTTATCTTCTTTTATGAACATTTTCAAGAGCGCTTTGAAATTGAACACTCGTATTCTCTTTTTCTTTTTCATTTTGTAATATCAAATATTCAAAGCTATCCAAAGTCTTTCAAAGTCACCCTCGATTGTCTGCCCACAATGGCTAGCCATAATTGCCGAACTACTCTAAGCATAGCAATAGTTTTACAAGATTTAGTTATATTATGTTATATTAGTTAAAGTTTTACTCTTGATTGTGGTAGTATTAAACAATACAAGAGCTTCTGTCCTTGCCAGATTAAAAACATGGCAGTTTCGACTGGATTTGCTTTCAAAATAATTCTACCATTTTTTTATTTTTACCTTTTTCAAAAACAAAATCAATCAAAAATCAACTAGACGAAAGAAACGAAAAATAGCTTTAGTTTATTTTTTTGAATCATATAAAAATTGTTTTATGAAATTTTTATATGATTCAAAAAAATAAACTAAAGCTATTTTTCGTTTCTTTCGTCTAGTTGATTTTTGATTGATTTTGTTTTTGAAAAAGGTAAAAATAAAAAAATGGTAGAATTATTTTGAAAGCAAATCCTTCGCCAAACACCCTTTTTGGATATAGAAGGAACAGCCCAATCCAGTCATTTAACAGCCCTTTTTTTCGGACATGCAAGAAATCCTAATTTTTTTCATTTTTTATCTTAAGCGATATTTAATTACCCCTTAGCCTGCATCGAGAAACATTACCACCTAGCTAAAGCTTGGTGCACAATTTCATCATAACAAACACTGCTATAAAGTATAACAATGGGGAAAACATACAGATTCAACTTACTTGGAAATAAAACCATTGATGGTGTCCACAAGTATTGGTGTCCGAATTTAAAATCAAATCGTACTCGTATTGTCGTATCTAGAGATTAAACGTGATTGATTTAGGTGCAATAACCAATGGACAATGAGTGGACATTACAACAAAATGGGGCTTTGAAAGAGGTTTTAAATTTACTTTATAAGCTCTGGACAGGATAACTAAAATGAAAGCGTTGCCAAAATTGTCAAATATGTAAAGTACTCACTTGGATTGCTTTACGGAGGTTCCCACATTCAAAACGAGATTCAAAAGACAAGGGCTTGCTGTTGGCCACATCCTCTTTTGATATCCTATCAAAAAAGCAATTTATTTAGATCCGCAAGTCGCCATTGCTATGAAATTTATGAATAAAAAATTACAAGTATTTCAAAATTCACTCTAAAAATAATCCAGTTTGGAATTGAAAATGTAAAAACATGCTGAATGGACTTACCCTGAGGCTTATGCAAAGAAAATAGAAAAAATGGCAAACTAAAAATCTGAAAAATATACAAGCCTATCGTGAGAAATTCTCATTTCCCCAAAAGTGACAGAAGGGAATTTAAAATTAGATTTTCCGGAAAAATGGCTTCAGCCACTTTTTCGAGGCCAAAAAATTCCATTTTTAGGCACTTTTTGCCCAAAAAAATTATTTTTTCAAAAATCAGGCTATATTAAAATAAAATGAAACATAACCATTTTACATCTTTGTGCAAAAAATAAATTAAAAAATACGGAGAAAGTCAATGGAGAAAAAATGTTCACTTTTCCTAATAATGACAAAATTGAATTTTCCCCAAATAAGAAAATCCGATTCTTACGGCCAAAAAAATTTTCCACAAAAAACGGCTGAACAAAGTCAAAAAAACTATTTTTAGGCAGTTTTCGGCCAAAATTTGCCCAATAAAAAATTTCTAGAAAATCAGGATCCGTCACATTTTGGTAATTGCCATTTTGCATAATGATGCATAAAAAACAGAAAAAACTAAAAGCTGAAAGGTAAAAGACGGACGGACGGATATGGGTAAGTTTAAAGGTCCTCCAAGGTAGGTCTAACAATCTCAGTTGCCTAGCTGGCTTCACAAACTTTGAATTTGAATGAGCATACCGTATTGCTTCGAATAAACACCCCCTTCTTTTAAACGCCCCCTCGACTTAACGCCCCTTCTTGGAAGAAATTTTTTTAGTAAAAGCCCAATCAAATATACACCTTCCTTCTAGGAGGGGTGTGTATTTAACGAAAATAGCTATAAGGAGCTATAATGTTAAGAAAAACTTAGATATATGACAGTAATACACGGGTTTCAAATTAAACTAAACTCACGAAAAATATCAAGTAAACAAAGCGAGCGACAAGCGTAAAAGCCTTATAAAACGTTGATCGATGCAATTATTTCTCTTTTCATTCATTCAAAAATGTTTTTCTACTTTTAAATTTAATGAAAGAAAATATTGCTATATCATTTTTATGTTTTTTGGCTGTTATAGCGACCCATACAGTATACCAAAGTGGAAAAAATGAGCGAAAATTGCTTGTCACACGGCCACTTTCAGTTTTATTAACTTGATTTTTTTCGTGCAAATTATATGGGATCATCAAAGCAAAAGCTACGCAAAAATCTAATCCGAAACCTGTGTATTGTATTAT
>NW_027103855.1:58999-66933 GCF_902728285.1 Clytia hemisphaerica | reverse complement strand
ATAAGAAAGCCGCGGTTGGAATATCTACCACATTGTCTTTTCAGTTAATTGCAGTTCCATCTCTGTCTCCGAGCTTTATAAGAACATCAAGATGCTCAGTTTATCATTGGTAAATAGTTTTTTAAATTTTTCTCTTACTTTCCTTCACAAAAGGTTTTTTTGTTGCTAGATATCTTTGATTATCGTCCACCTCTAGGCAAAACGCACTTTCGAATATTTTTAGATATCCGATAGCAAAATATCTCTTCTGCTGCTACAGCATAAAAAAAAACAGAAAAAAATAGTCTTTTGATCAAATAATTATTCAAATATCATATATATAAAAACAGATAAAAGAAAGTTCTTTGGCCCAGCGCTAAGCGAGTGGGCCTTTCATTTGCAACGTTCTGTTCGTACGTGTGTCTGTCCGGGTCTGTTTTGGTAGAAACGGCGCTTAAAACCAGTACCACACTTCTTAATTTTGGCGTCTTAAAAGCAAAGAGCTCGCCAAAGTCGGATATGAAAGATATATTCTCTGATTTCGCACTCCGTAAACAAACAACGTTTGCACAAAAACAAAACAAGATGGCGGTCGAAGCGAGAGAAGGCTTCAGACTTTCTAGACCATTTTCTTTAAATATATTTGGTCAAGAGACTTTCAAATCGAACAAAATTTGTAGTGAATTTGCTTTGTAAACCTTTTTTCAAACATTTTGCCAAATCTTCTTGTCTTTGCTCAAGTTTGCATGAAGTTTTATGAGTGATAATTTCATAAACATAAAATTAAATTCTACCTCAATAGTATTGCTGTCTTTTTTCTTTCTTGTTTTTTAAAAGACTTTATTTTTAGTAAATGGCTTTGATATAAAAAACAAATAAAGATGGAGTTACAGTAGATTACAAATACAAATCATGAAATAGTTTATCAAATTTGGTTGTAAAGTATGTGGTGTGATTGGATAGAGTTAGAGATCGGTGATGGGTTTTTAGTGTTGCAGGACGCAGGATTTATTTAAAATTAACACATTTTGTTGTCGTTTCAATTTGAATGATGGAAGCCATTACTGGATTTTGAAAATTTGACAACTTTGGACAACTGAACTGTGCTGGACAATTTTTTATGTTAAGGGGCGATTCCATTTTTCAAGATACCAACTATGGTTTTTATTGAGATAACTTTTTTTGGATGAATATTCAAATTGATATGGCAAACCAGTGGATTTCTACAAAACATTACTGAAAGATGATACAATTTCCAATAGTCGTTTTTAGGCAATCACAATGGTCTAGGCCGTTCGTAAAAAATAGCTTGGTTCCCATCACACCCGACCGACCCTATTTTTTTTAAGTAAAAGTCGAAGGGACAGGAAGCGGTTTTGGCGCTGCTCGAATGTCATCATCAACCTCCGCCATTACAAACTCTGAGCGATGTAGCGAGCGGCATTTGAGCGGATTTCCATCCAAATTTAATCCGAAATCCAGCTTTGTATGGATTTTTTCCCGATTTTCATTTTTTGGACCAAATGGAACCAACCTGGCGGATGAAGATACTGAGTCGCATGATATTTTTGAGCACCCCGACCGACCCACTTTTTCAAAGTTGGGGTGACGGGAACCAAACTATTTTTTACTAACGGCCCTATTGAATATAACTTAATTACTACAGACTGTCACGTTCGCCTAAAGCTCCCCATAATTAGTGACAAAAATATTACGTAATAAATTAACGACATGATAACCTGGTGCCTTACAACAACAGAACTTTCCTGGCACTTATTCGGGATCCTTCCGCTGCTTTTATCTGATAAACTGGCAAAGATAGTTGTTCAGCTGTGTATTAATGCCTAGACAATGATGTGTTGCCTTGGAAATGACCGCCTAACTAATTATTTTGATTGAGTACGTACTTCAACTTTTTACCAAAACTTGGAAAAAACTGTTTTCTGGTCTACTTTTCTTACCTCATCAAGTCGCACAAATCAAGTTGCATATAAATGAAAGGCTTTTATAATATGATAATCACAGTTAGGAGCTATCTTCCCAAGTTTGGGCAAATGAAATTTGGATTAAAACTGCAAGCCATCAGAAGGAAAGTTTTGAAGAGGTTTTTCTTTCGAATTAACTGACGTCAGCATTGTGCAGGGTGATTGTTTTTGCTGAATTGTGCTGACGTCAGCAAAGTTTGAAAAAAGATTTTTGTCGAGTTTTTTTCTTTTGATATTTTGCAACTTTGCTTCAAAGCTATGGCTAGTGGTAATTAAGTAAAAGTAACAAAAGATTGGAACATGCTGTTTGACCGAATTTGCCTAAATTTCATAAAAATGACTTTCTTAAATTCGGAATTTAATCGTATTTAGTAAATAAGTGAACAAAAGACCACCGACATTTTTATATGTTTTACTAGGTTATATTCTTTTCATTACGTTTTAATGGTCATTCTTCATAATATAAATTTAAGAAACAATATTTCGACCTCCTTCGTGGAGGTCTTCATCAGGTTTAACAAACGTTCGGTTGAGATCATTGAATTGACGTCAGATGACATCAATGCAATCATGCAATGAACTCAACCTGATGTGCGAAAGCATTGGTTTCCAGAACCTTGACATCACATACTGACCATCGTCTAGATTTAGACCCTGTTCACTATGTGGCGCCGTCTTACGGAACTGGATCTCCAATATATTATAATAGGTTATATTGTGCTCTAGAATTTATTTGAAGTTTTACCACTGGCACTCTTGTTAATCAAGTGAGGGTCTCACTCCAACCTATCTTTATCTTTCGACCTCTCATCTCTCTCTACTTTTGATACCTTTAATCAGTTTCAAGTTTTTAATTTTTTTCATCGGGCTGGGCCTTCACGCCGCTAGGCTTCTTGTTTTATTAACAAAAGAGAAAGGAAATTTGAACGTTTTGTGTAATTAAAAGGGCATACAGGAAAACTGGGAGCCGGGAGGCGGGAGGCTGAACCGGGAGCCGGGAGTCGGGAGGCTGAAATCGAAAGTGGGAGGCGGGAGGCAGGAGGCTGAAAACGAAAGTGGGAGGCGGGAGGCTGAAATTGAAAGTGGGAGGCGGGAGGCTGAAAACGAAAGTGGGAGGCGGGAGTCTGAAAACGAAAGTGGGAGGCGGGAGGCTGAAATTGAAAGTGGGAGGCAGGAGGCTGAAAACGAAAGTGTGAGGCGGGAGACTGAAATTGAAAGTGGGAGGCGGGAAAACAAAAGTGGGAAGGGGGAGCCTGAAAACGAAAGCTGGGAGGCGGGAGGTGGGGTGGGAGTCGGGAGGCTGAAATCGAAGGTGATAGGCTGAAAACGAATAGACGAAAGGCCGAAAGCGAGAACTAAGTTGCAAAGATAAACAAAATCTTGTGAAGATAAACAAAGACAACGGTTTAAAAAGCACTCTCGCGAGTTCCGTATCGTTTGTTAGTATACACTTTTTCAATTATAATAAGGAACCTTACGGAGCCTGGAATGTAATTGATCTAAACAGTTAGCCTAGCCCATGAGGTCAGTTCACCCGTATATGCAGTACACGTTTTTTTTTTTTTAAGAAACTAGTTTTACCAAGCAGCCTCAATGTTTCTTAAGAAATCGGCCTTTTGAGCCTTAAATGTTTCTTACATGTTTCTAAACTTTTTGACATAATCAGCCTCATGGAAGGCTGGATTGGAAAGGAATTAAAAAAACCGAATTAAAAAAAGTTATTTTCTCATTCTCAACCCCAGCATGTTTCTTAGATGTTTCTTAGTTTTTAGGCATTCTGAGCCTCATGTTTCTTAAAAAAAAAACACGTTTAGTGTTTTTTATAAGGATTTTTAAATTGCTAGTATTCGAAATGGCTCGACAGTACATTGCTAGCGTGCCGGACTCAGATATATTGATATGAGACTTTAGAAGTTCGAGCCGGGGTCAAATGTTCAGTTTTGAAAAAATATTCGCAAGTCGCAAGGCGTTCTAAGCATTTAGCCACATTTCACTCTTGGTGTTTTCAAGTTAGTCTTTATCTGGCACCCGATGTAGAAATTTTCTTCCGACACGCTAAAGCTCTGAAGGTCGGGAAAATTTTCATATTGGACCGCTCCTTTAGAGCTTTAGCGTGGGCGGCCGCCAATACGCCATCGGAGTATCAGATAAAGTTAGTCTTTAATTATTGGAAATATGAATTAAAAAGGAAGATACTTTGATTTGTCTTTTTTTCTACGCTACTCAATGTCAATTTTCAGGATAGGACTCGAGGTTTGTTTACATCAGAGGAAACCCCGTTCTATTTAATTTTTAAAACAATTCCCTGACACAGCATTCGCAAAAGGAGAATAATTGGGCTTTCCACAAGTATATTACTTTTTGATAAATATAACGAGATTGCTCATGGAAATATCTAACTCGGGCCTGTCAATCATTTTCTAGACCTGTCAATCATTTTCTAGACCTGTCAATCACTTTTTTGGCAGCATATTCAGTCAGTTTTGCTTTTTTTTCACTTGTGGTTCTGAAAAAAGTGTTTATAAGATAAAGTCATAACTCTTGACTCTTGACTCTCTCCACCCGCTAACCAACCTGATCCATTTTGAAATACTGTACTTGAATCAAACTGCATTGAACTGAGGTGACACTCAGGGGGGGGGGGGGGGTTTACCAATTGACGGTATGTGCGGCAAACAAATTGGCTTTTAGAATCGCACCCTTACAGTGCAGAAAAAAATCGGTGAAATTCACACACCCTTACAATGCATTTTTTCAAATTTTAAACTCTTTTAGAGCAAAAAAAAATCAAGATTTTCGAGCAATCAGGATTTTTTGGGCAATAATTTTTCCCAGATTTGCTGAAATTTCCACCCTTACAGTGCATTTATCAAAAGTCCACCCTTACAGTGCATTTCTGATAAATTGGAAAACATACCCTTAACCGCCGCCGATACCCGTCGCGGCGTCGGTCAATTTGCCTGACTGCCCCCCCCCCAATTTTTGTTTCTTAAAATCTTAAGGGAAATTTTCAAAAATATCAACTAGAGCTCATAAAACCAGAATAAACCAGCTGTGCTGGAAGGTCAGCCCGAAATGATAAGAAAGATTAGAAGATAAGAAGATTAAAATAATTAATTCAAGGAAAACTAGTTGTCCCGTATTTTCCAAGGAAAATTAGTTATCGCGTATTTTCCAAGGAAAATTAGTTATCGCGTATTTTTCAAGGAAAACTAGTTATCGCGTATTTTCCAAGGAAGATCACTAGACTGTATTTTCCAAGGAAAATCACTGGTCCGTATTTTCTGAGGAAAATTAGTTGTTGCGTATTTTCCAAGGAAAATTAGTTATCGCCTATTATTCAAGGAAAATTAGTTATTGCGTATTATCCAAGGAAAATTAGTTATTGCGTATTATTCAAGGAAAATTAGTTATCGCGTATTATCCAAGGAAAATTAGTTATCGCGTATTATCCAAGGAAAATTAGTTATTGCGTATTATCCAAGGAAAATTAGTTGTTGCGTAAAATCCAAGGAAGATCACTAGACTGTATTTTCCAAGGAAAATCACTGGTCCGTATTTTCTGAGGAAAATTAGTTGTTGCGTATTTTCCAAGGAAAATTAGTTATCGCCTATTATTCAAGGAAAATTAGTTATTGCGTATTATTCAAGGAAAATTAGTTATTGCGTATTACCCAAGGAAAATTAGTTATTGCGTATTATTCAAGGAAAATTAGTTATCGCGTATTATCCAAGGAAAATTAGTTGTTGCGTATTATCCAAGGAAAATTAGTTATCGCGTATTATCCAAGGAAAATTTGTTATTGCGTATTTTCCAGGGAAGATCACTAGACCGTATTTTCCAAGGAAAATCACTGGTCCGTATTTTCTGAGGAAAATTAGTTCTTGCGTATTTTCCAAGGAAAATCCTTTGTTCCGTTCTTTCCAAGGAAAATCAATTTTCATGTATTTTTCAAGGAAAATTAATCATTACATACTTTCCAAGGAAAGTCAATTGCTATAGCTAATTTCCAAAGGAAATCATTTGTGTCGTATTGTCCAAGGAAAATCACAGCAATTTATTGATTTTCTTTTGCAAAAAATACAAAATTACTGAAATTCCTTGAGCAATCATTAGTTGAATTTTTCTTTTTGAAAAAAAAGATTATTATTCCCTTGAGAAACACACAGAAAATCAATTTCCTTTGCGAAAATTCATACCCTGTCTTATTTAATTGAAAATACAGATTTTATTTATTTTTCTCTTGGAAGACTGGTCAGAATGATATGATGATTTCACAAACTAAATTTAGGAAAAAGTCTCTCAAAGGGTCCCAAAATCATCAAAATTTTGTCTCTCAAAGGGGCGATTTTCGATTTTTGCTTTGGACATACCTGTCACCTCGCAAACCTAGTACCTGTACTGTTTGACATTCTGTTTTTATCTTTTTGAAGGCGTTTTCAAGCTCAGAAAATTATGGTCTGTACCTCAAGACTTGAGGACCGTTTGGACCGTTATAAAGCCAGGGAGTGCTTGAAAAATCAATGTTTTTGATTAGGTCTGAAATAGTTTTGATCCCTGTGGATAGATTCGTTTAGAAAAGAAAAAAATACATTTGGGGGAATCGGAATCGAACCCTGACCAATTCGGCTTTGAGCATAGTCACTAGAAATATACATGGTCAGGAAATCGGCTTGGTTCGGAACTCGAGGTTGGATTTTTTTTTATTTTGGTCACGTGATCGATTCGTATGTGCAGATTTCGGCGAGGCGACAAGACGAAGGTGCTACTTCAGGACTGAAATTTTTGATTATTATTATTTATTATAATTTATTACTGATCACCAACACACAAAACTAAACAAAAAAAAAATAAAACAACCTCAAAAAAATGGTGAGAACGAGTGGGACTTGTTGTGTTTTTCCTGGTTGTCCTGTCTATTCTGGTTTACCTCCGTACAAAGGAGTTAGTTTTGTTTAATTACCTTCCAAAGCATAGATAGGATTGAAAAAGCAATGGGTTGATAGTAATTAAAAAGTTCGTGTTGTTGACAAGTGCCTTCAAAGTAGAAAAATAGATGAGTCGAAGGTCTGTTATGTTCCCTGCATTTCACCGAGTCTGATTTTGAATACAAAGGAACAGGATTAAGGAAGCTCAAACTTTTTGCCTTGCCTACTGAAAATCTTCCAAAGAAATCATTTGAGAAGGAAGCTGCTACAGTTCGCAGGCAACTTGTTCGAGATCCCCTGCCCTTGCCAGTTTCAGACCCAAACCCTACTGCTGTTGTTGAAAATGTATATGAAAGTTTTGATGAGTTTGTGTCTTACTGTTCAAAATGGAACTTCCAAACTGGGAAGTGCTCTCCACTGCAGATCAATCTTTTGTAACTTACAGACTTGAAAATTCGAATTTTCATTCAAAATTTGAAATTATTGTTAATACTTCTTTGGAATTTAACGATTCGACTTTATGGATGGTACTTGCCTGATGATCACAATTTATACAAAAGACATAAGAGATCTCTGAAAAGTCAGTTGTATGATTTTGTAAAAGTATCTTAAAATTCAATGTTTTGGATGGAATTTCTTCTTCTGTTATTTGCCACCAAAATCTTATTATTCATGCCATTCCTCTAAATATGACGAAGAAAATCAGGTTCCTACTAAAATCCTTTACAGATCTTTGGCATGTGGGGCTTTGATTGAAAGTGAAGAGATTTGCTCAGCTTGTAAGTGTTGTGTCAAAAAAAATGTTTTGAAACCTAAAAAAGAAATCACTCCTGCGTCTAAATTTGCACCGCTATCAAGAACTAACCGTGCAAAATAAAAGAAAAAATACCGAAAATACCGCAAGTATAGACATAAAAGTAAAACAACAGCAAAGCAGCAAAGCAAATTTATTCCTATTCAACCACCCAACCTTCAATTGCAACCACCCAACCTTCCATTGCAACCACAACCACAAACACTTTTTTACCCTCAACCACATTT
>NW_027103855.1:22724-58836 GCF_902728285.1 Clytia hemisphaerica | reverse complement strand
TAAATAAATTTCAAAAATGGAAAAAAACAACCAAAATTCGACAAAAACTGGCATCACCTGACAAGAACCTGACCTTTGATGAAGATGAGATTGACAACAACCGTTTGTACGGAGCATAATTGGCATTAAAGATAATGAAAAAAATGAAGATTCAATGCCATAAATGTCAAAGAATGCTACATTATGCCTGCACTGGACTAAACAACCATACCAGCTGAATATGTTTTTGAATAAAGGTTACAGAAAATACCAATGCATAACTTGTTGTTCTCTGGCAAAAGACCTAAGCATAAAAATCCATCATCAAGCAGAAAGAATAGAATGCTGTAGACATAGCTATAAAAAAATTGATGCATGTGAAACCATAATACACCATAAAAGTGAGAATGAAAAGAGACTTAACACCGTGGTCAAGGACTTAAAGGCAAAATGTCAGGAATACCTAAAAGACAAAAATCAAGTAACTGATCTAATCCAGAGCCAATTTTCCGTCCTGGAAAAGAAGCTATCCACTAAAATTGAAGAGACAGTGAATGCTAAAATTTCGAAAGTCCAAGTTGCTAAAGAACCAAAAAGTTTTGCCGACGCTGCGAAAGTAAATGGTTCGTTGAACCTAAACAACATGAAGCAATTACTCAGAAGGGAGAAAGTCGAAGAACAAATCGAAGACCAAAGAAAGCTGTCAATAGACGCAAACATCATCATCCACGGGGTGCGTGAAAAAGAAAATGAAGAAGATATCGATTTCGTAAACGAACTTTTGAACGACGTCAACGTAAAAACTCAACCAACCTTCGTCTCTCGAGTTGGAAAACAACCAAATGGTGTGCGTCCAATCAAAGTCGCCTTCAAAGACAGCCATATAAAGTACCGCTTCATATGAAGAAGTTGGCTGAACTAAGACAGCACGAGAAGTACGTAAAATTGAGCATAACTGACGATTTAACGAAAATTGAGAGAGAGCAAATCAAAGAATGGACAAGCAACATGCTGAATGGACCTACCTAATGATTAACATCAGATGAAAATAAGAAAAAAGTGACAATAATTATACAAAAATTCAGAATGGAAAAATAAAGCTTGTGTGTTGAATAATGTAAAATGGTAAAAAGGAATTTCCCCAAATACGAAAATCACTTGAACCATTCAGGCCCAAAAAACCTTTTAAGCTGCTTTTGGCCCAAATTTGCCCAAAATAATTTTCCTTAAAATTCTGGCTTCGTCACATTTTGGGCATTGCCATTTTGCATCATTGTGCAAAAAATCAGAAAAAAATAATGAGTCAACTTTGAGAAAAGCTATATTTTCTTATTTGGTTAAAGGGAATTTCCCCAAAATACGAAAATCCGTTTTTTAAGGCGAAAAAGAATTTTCCGGGAAAAACCACTTCAGCCATTCTTTAGAGAATCTTGCCCTCCATCTTTGTACAAAAAATCAGAAAAAAGTAATAACAGGATTTTGCACAAAGTCCAAAAAACCCTATTTTAGGCAGTTTTTGGCCCAAATTTGCCCAAATATATTTTTTTTCGAAAATCTGGCTCCTTCACATTTTGGGCATTACCATTTTGCATCATTGTGCAAAAAATCAGAAAAAAATAATGAGTCAACTTTGAGAAAAGCTATATTTTCTTATTTGGTTAAAGGGAATTTCCCCAAAATACGAAAATCCGTTTTTTAAGGCGAAAAAGAATTTTCCGGGAAAAACCACTTCAGCCATTCTTTAGAGAATCTTGCCCTCCATCTTTGTACAAAAAATCAGAAAAAAGTAATGACAGGATTTTGCACAAAGTCCAAAAACCCTATTTTTAGGCAGTTTTTGGCCCAAATTTGCCCAGATATATTTTTTTTCGAAAATCGGGCTCCGACACATTTTAGGCATTGCCATTTTGCATCGTTGTGCAAAAAATCAGAAAAAAATAATGAGTCAACATTGTTAAAAGCTATATTTTCTTATTTGGTTAAAGGGAATTTCCCCCAAATACGAAAATACGTTTTTTAAGGCGAATAAGAATTTTCCGGAAAAAACCACTTCAGCCATTCTTTAGAGAATCTTGCCCTCCATCTTTGTACAAAAAATCAGGAAAAAGTAATGACAGGATTTCGCACAAAGTCCAAAAAACCCTATTTTTAGGTAGTTTTTGGCCCAAATTTGCCCAAATAAATTTTTTCTCAAAAATCGGGCTCCGTCACGTTCTGGGCCTTGCCATTTTGCATCATTGTGCAAAAAATCAGAAAAACATAATGAGTCAACTTTGAGAAAAGCTATATTTTCTTATTTGGTTAAAGGGAATTTCCCCCAAAATACGAAAATCCGTTTTTTAAGGCGAAAAAGAATTTTCCGGGAAAAACCACTTCAGCCATTCTTTAGAGAATCTTGCCCTCCATCTTTGTACAAAAAATCAGAAAAAAGTAATGACAGGATTTTGCACAAAGTCCAAAAACCCTATTTTTAGGCAGTTTTTGGCCCAAATTTGCCCAGATATATTTTTTTTCGAAAATCGGGCTCCGACACATTTTAGGCATTGCCATTTTGCATCATTGTGTAAAAAATCAGAAAAAAATAATGAGTCAACATTGTTAAAAGCTATATTTTCTTATTTGGTTAAAGGGAATTTCCCCCAAAATACGAAAATACGTTTTTTAAGGCGAATAAGAATTTTCCGGAAAAAACCACTTCAGCCATTCTTTAGAGAATCTTGCCCTCCATCTTTGTACAAAAAATCAGGAAAAAGTAATGACAGGATTTCGCACAAAG
Organism: Clytia hemisphaerica; assembly: GCF_902728285.1. Lineage (NCBI taxonomy): Eukaryota > Metazoa > Cnidaria > Hydrozoa > Leptothecata > Clytiidae > Clytia > Clytia hemisphaerica. The sequence continues at coordinate 56,081 of NW_027103855.1, read as the reverse complement.
TCCAAAAAACACTATTTTTAGGTAGTTTTTGGCCCAAATTTGCCCAAATAAATTTTTTCTCAAAAATCGGGCTCCGTCACGTTCTGGGCCTTGCCATTTTGCATCATTGTGCAAAAAATCAGAAAAAACTAATGAGCCAATCCTGAGAAAAACTGGTAACAGACGGACGGACGAACGAACGGACGGACGGACGAACGGACATGGGTTAATTTATAGGACCTCCACCGGGGGACCCGGAGGTAGGTCCAAAAAGAAGAGCAGACGAGATGAATAAAGCCAAGTCGAATGAAGACTTTAATTGGAGGGTGCGGGGAAGTCCTCGTGACAAACTGTACCTAAAAAAGATTTTTTGTACAAGATCGGTTTAGAGGCCCTCGTGTGCCTGGACTGTAATTCTTTAATAAATAAATAAAAAACAATAATGTTGGAAAATGAATGAGATGTCTTTTTTAACTTTTTTAACTGAAATGTTTTTACCTCAAGGTAGTTTAATGTAAAGTACTTCGTAAAGGTAACAATCCAATCTTTAGTCAAATGTTTGAATTTGCCTTTTGGTATTGGTCTTGCCCAAGAGTTTGAAAATAACAAAAAATATCATAAAATTCAGGGGTCATAATTAACTCCCTACCAAGAAAGCACAGAAGAGTAACAAGAACAAAACTAATTCAGTATTCAAAATCCTTTTTTGTTCTTTGTAATGCTTTGAAGCTGAAGTGCTCTATCCAATGAGCTACACTTGATAGAAAGTGGCAGGAATCGAACCGGCTACCTCCTCAGCTAAAAGCTAGGAAAAAACTATTTGACTTTTTTTATGATCTTGATTAACTATAGAATTTGAATAAACAACAATTCATTCCTATTATTATTAATTTGAATTTGACTGTGATGAATTTTAATTTTTTTTGATTTAAGGTATGTGGAAACCTTCGTTTGGAATTTTTATCAAAAATTGTTTTTTTGTTTAATCTGATGTAAAATTTTCAGAGCTTTCCAGACATGTAATTATTGTTTATTAATTCCAAATATTTTGGATGTTATGATAGAATTTGCATCTCTTCCTTGTTTCCCTTGTTTATAAATAAAATGTCTCTCTTCTCTAGTTCAATAAGACCGCCAAACAATGTTCAAAAAAAGAAGAGGGGAACATTTGTGTTTTGCCCCTTTTTATATAAGAACGGCTGCTTGAAAAGAATTTCTTAGAACAGTCAATCTTGTGCCCATTATCTTTCCGTCCATAATAGAGCCCTTTAGAAGTTACCAAAACAGATGAATGTATCATAATAAGGATATATGATTTATTTCGAAATACAATAGCGAAACTTTTTAGACAAGAATAATTTCATTAAATTTTTCTTGTAAAAAATGTTAGAGAGAACAGAAACTTCATATTTATAACTTTTGTTGTTTGATGAATAGTTTTGTTTAATCTTTATGCAAACAAAAGATAAAGGGGAAAACTTAAATCGATGATATCTCAAGATAGAAAATTGGGATACCTAGGGTCATTCCACGAGTAATAAGTCCCCTTATCTCTGAGCTACGGACTTCATTTTTTCTTTATTGTACTCGTGAAAGATAGATCTAAAAAACGTTGCCACGCTTTTCTTTCTTTTAGCCTTAAACTAAAGTTATGACCCTTTAAAGCAAAAAATTGCCATTAATTTCATGTTTTTTGTCGTTTTTTGACGTTTTATCGAATAATTCGAAAACTAAGCGTTTAGAAAAAAAAACGTGGCAAAGTTTTTTTCGTCTTTTTTTCTGGATCATGATCATATAAAAAGCTTTATTAAATTGCCAACATAAGGGGACTTATCACTCTCTGAAGATGACATGGTCATTTTTCCTTTGTCATCTTTTATTTCTTTGTCAAATTGACAAAATTTAATGTTGTCAGTATCATTCGATAGAGAATTTAATAAGCTTTCCAAAAATATATACTTTTACTATTGAAATATATCTGTATCGAAAGCTATTAATAAAAGAGTCAGGTGTGGTGTAGAAGGTTTCCACATACCTTAATTTAAAAATTTTGGAATCATATTTCTTTTCAGTAATATATTTTAGAAGCATTTGAATCTAGTTTTACACCTTAAATTCTTTTCATTTTCCCAGAAAACATCAAGACTGAAGAGCTTCTTTCATCTTCATTGCCTTTGGCGCGTTTTACAAAAAAAATGTTTCGTACGGTTATCTTTAGTTTTATTAGATTAAATAAATTTTGGAGCTAACAGTTTACAGGACTTGTAATTTCAACAAAAAAAAGTTTCCAATCTTCTTTTTTATAAAGCTATAAGGGTATAGCCGGTGTTTCGTACGGTTTAAAAAAGTAAGCCGGTCTTCAAACTCCATAGGCCATAAATTTTACGCTGTTTGAGCAATTGCCAGGCAAACTTAGACATTGATAACCCATAGGTAGGGGATCATTTTGATATAAAAGTTATTTCAAAATTTTAAGTTTTTTTTTCAGAAAAAATTCAGATTTTCTTGGGACGGATTGGTGACCGGGACCCAGATGATATAGCCTTCTTGACCAAGTCATGCAAAGAGCTAGCATCTAACTTTGAGCTGTAGTAGTTATCATAGTGATATTGTGCATGCATGCTTGACATATGCCTTGTCAGCCCCCCTTTGGATTTTGTGACCTTCTCACAATACTGACACACAAATTCTGGTGGTTTTTCATTCTCTACGACTTCACTCGTTGAGATCTCATCCACCATGCCCTCAACAACCTCATTAGATGCTAAAGCTTCGTCTACTCAAAAAATATGGAAATATCTTCTTCGAGATCCAAAACATCAAATTCAAAGTCAGTTTCGACTATCTCAGCAGTTTCAAAGTGTTCAGCCATCTTGTTTGATTTATCTCCAAGGATAGAATGAAGTTTGTTTTTATTTTCTGCTTAGTCCTGAAGTAGCAAACTCGTTTCCCGCCGAAATCTGCACATACGAAACGATCACGTGACCAAAATAAAAAAAATCTCAACCTCGGAGCTGGGACTTCCCGACCATGTATAGTATTCAATTGACATTGCTTTGAAATATAAAATCATTGTTGTTTTGAAAAGAGACGTTGGTGCTTTGAAAAGAAACGGTGCTTGATGAAAAGAAACGAAGAAAGCAGCTGGAGAAAGAAAGAAGATGGAATTTTTATTGTTTCGTCAACAGGACAGCAGCCTCAACGGAGTTGTTGCTTCGTTTCAAAAAGAGGTTCAAAGCTGGAAAATAAACTGTATTATGATGGTGGGAGAACCATTCCATAGATGATTGGATCTTGGTAGTAGAGAGCACAACATGAATTTGGAATTTTAGTATGTTTTGAAATGGGAAAAAGATAAAATATTTTGGATATGGCTAACCTGGAAGAATTTATTCCTCCCCTTATTGAGTGGAAGAACAACTGTTTCTCTGTTGTTGTTTTTAAATTTTGGATTGGCCGACCCTCGATGATATGGCCTCCGTGGTTGTTGTTTGTTGTCTATGAATACGCATTGGTGGTCAGGCAGATAGAACATTGAAATGGGATTGTATTTTAAAGGATTTTATTGTTGGTAATGGTAATGTTAATGACTTGTAAAATGTCAACATACATCGACAAAACTTGACATTATTTTTATGATGCACTTTAACTGTTTTTAATTTCTGTGCTACAATTAATACAGCCGAGAAAAAAGTCACAGATTTTTTTAAACTTTTTAATGTGAAGAGTTTGCTCCTGTTTGTCAACAACTCAAGCAAGGGTGAAAGACTTGTCATACTTGTCTCCAACATACTTAAGATTAAGAGCCTTTAAATTTCCCAATTTTGAAAAAATACACAGCCAGTAAAATATAGAGCTTTTGCTTAGTAGCATCGTTGAAGAATTCTTTCAAAATCTCAGATCTTTACTTTTTATCTGGTTTTTCATAATTTTCATCTCAGGATTTTACAGCGCGAATAGTTTCAATATAGTTTTAGAACGTTGTTAAATTTTTCAGAATTTATGATGCAATTATACGATATTCCTAACTGCGTACGATTATTGAATTTTGAAATTGTATAAGTCGACTTATTTCCATTAAATTCTAGTCTTGAAATCCTCCTTCTTTTACATCCCTGTCTCAATAAACCGGGTGATGTTTTAAGTTTGTTTAATTTTGTTGCCTCTGGGTTCTCTGCAAGGGAAACTTTTTGAAGAGGCTAAAGGGGTATTTTTCTACCGGAGACGAATTTTTTGCCAAGTTTTCCAGCGGGTATGTGGCACAGGGGTGTTTATGTTAGTTCTTTCGTTAAGGGGTGTATCAAAAAATTGCAATTTGGAAAAAAAGTTTTCGAATTTTCTTTTTATAATTCGAACGTTCGAAATTAAAAATTCGAAACTCGAAAGTTCGATTTTGAACGCAAGGAATTCGAAACCGGAAGTAAAGCAAGTTCAAAACAAAAACTAATAACTAAAAATACTCAATGCTTAAGGCAGACAAACTTTCCCGAGCAAAAACAATTTTTGAACTTTTTATTGAATATTCTAAGAGAGTAGAGAAGAGCATAATGGATTAAAGAAATATTTTTAGGGTATATAAGTCACATTCATTTGAAATTACTGATTTTCCAACGATTTGTGAAACAATTTGTATAATTTTCCTCAAATTCGTAGAAGTAAACGTTGTAAGTTTGTTGTACGCCTGAAGTGTTTAAGTAAATCTCTAAAGGGGCACAGTCTTCCTGGACCTGAGCAGTTGTATCTAGGGTTTGTATTTATGATTCTAGTGACCCTATAAATATTTTGCTTGCAACTTGCGAATCGAGTGACTTGCCTGAATCGCTTCGCAATTCTTATACATATACACTAGTTTTGCAGGTAGTTGTATTGTTAAAAAAGATCTTGGCACGCGCCAATGTCTTTAAGTCATTACTCGAAAAAGCTTTTCAAATAGATAACAAAAGAGAAAAGTGGTTTCAAAAGATATCTTTTGTACCGAATCTTGTTTGATTTACGTAATTTGTAGTCGGTTGTATAAACATTCATTGTTTAGTGTAAAATACCAAAGAGAGATCTAACGAACATTTTTCAAATGTTTTGAGTACAAAAGAGACGATAGCAAAATCTGTTTTCTGTGAGTAAACGAGAGTTTGTGCTGATAAAAACTCTTGTAAAAATGGAAATCCTCAGGTCCTGATTATAATTTTTACAAAATTTGATAGATAAACCCTTCCCAAATAACATATCCGTCAGGGTTTTCATAAAAAAATTTACAAAATAAGATATGAGGTCTTTCGTTCAACCTCTGAAAAACATGAAAAAATAACAGGCCTCATATTTAAGCTCGATTTGTAGCTGTTTTACAAAGATTCAACACGAAATTTTTTATACAAATGTTAGCTAAAGGATAGACGATTACTAGCCGATTCATAGTTTGAGATAAGGTTTGAAATTAAGGAAGCAATACTGCTGTAAAGACGGACTAATTGTCGGTTGAAATTCTTGTGAAATGGTTTTTTATTGTCGGCTCACACTCGGTACGCAAAAAAGAGTCTGGGGAGGAAACACGCATACTTCAAAGAACCATGCCGCAAAACAAACGACATGTTATTCCTTCTCTATTTATTCAAGTTCCTTGCTCTGCTGTGGCGATTTTTGGAAAAATCATATAATCAGTTTCATCCACCATAACATTTTGGATTCAACAAAACACAACACATAACTTTGTGCACCAACAGGGAAGTATATATTTGATGACTTTTTCCTCACTTTTAGCAGTGGGAAGGAAATTGCACTCCACCTTTTACAGTCATAGTTTTCTTTTCACTTGAGAGAAATTTTTCTTGACACAAGAGTTAAATTTCCCAGCATCCTGTCTATCTGTCTGTTACTATCTGATCTGATTAAGAAATATCAACACCGAAATAAATAAAAAACTGACGTCCGACTAAAACAGAACAGTCCTAAATATCCACTATTTCTATATTTCTCTCATCGTGTTCGTCAAAATGTCAGGACAATCAAGACTTTTTCCACTAGGGGCTAAAAAATTTGGGCCAAAATGGCCAAAATTTTTTAATTCTGTTATTCAAGCATTATATTCTGTCGAAAGTTTTCGTGACTTTGTTTATAATTTTGACATTAACTGTGGTAATTCAGGAAAGTTAATGATTAGGGAATTGTTTATCGCTATGTCAAATGCACCGATTGAAACATACCATTTGATTCCTTCTTTTTGTCTTGGGACGGATTATGATCACAGTCACTTTCAACAGTTTGATGCTCAAAAATGTCTAATATATTTGCAGTACCAAATTTATGATTTAAATCTAAGTTCTGCACCAGAAGAATCTGTTTTTGCGAAGCGAATATACATGAGCGAAGCAGTTTTGCTATCGTGTATATGTACCTTTAAATCTCACCTACGCTGGGGAGCGCAAATGAAAAATTACTATATATATCCAATCTTTCAAACGCAGAAATGATTGAGAAAGCCGTCCGCCCTTCCTTAGATCAAACCTAGAATCGCGGCGGAGAGACCTGGAATTACGGATGGTTAAATTCGTTTTTTTCAAAAAGTGTCGCCTCGTGCGTTTAGATATACCAATTCTTAAAAGCTACGGAGATAATACACGTGGTTACCGGTACTAGATAAGCCTTGTTTTTATCTCCTTAAGGTTTAAATTAGAAAATCTAAAGAAGAGATCGGAAAATTAGCGCGGGCTGGAAGCGTTCAAGAAGCGTTCAAATGGCGCTCATTTTTCAAGAAGTCATTGCATTGACTCGAGCAAATACTTTCGAAGGACTTTCGAACTTTTCCAAATTCGAATTCGAACTAAAAACAACAAACAAACATTTATTGTTGTTTTGAAAAGAGAAATTGGTCTTTTGAAAAGAGATGGTGCTTGATGAAAAGAAACGAAGAAAGCAGCTGAACTTGCGGAATGAGAAGAAAGAAGATGGAATTTTTATTCTTTCATCGACAGGCAATGCTTAACAGAGTTGTTTCTTCATTGCAAGAAGAGGATCTTACGGTGGCCGACAAGGGCAAAAATCTTACTTTCTTTTTTCTGGGGGAATCTTTCTTTTTTTGGGGGAATCTTTCTTTTTTTCGGGAATCTTTAATTTTGTTCGAATCTTTAACTTTGGAGGAATCTTTTTTTTTTGCAGCGGAGGAATGTTTTTTAGAGTCATGACTTTAAGATTTTCCTTTCATTCGGTACCGTAATAATTGAGTCTATCATAATATGGTAACAATAAGTTATAAGAATCAAGTGCGGATAGATGGAAAGATGTTCAGTTGGCTAGTTGGGTTGGCTGGCTGGCACTCACTTGAAAGAAAATTAGAGCCCCGGGAATTATTCGACCCTGCTTTTCGCATTGGAAAATTTTGCGGAAACTCAATTTTGCGGTTTGGCCCAAATCCGCAAAAACCACAAAATTTAGTCTCGCAAAAACTAGTTCCATTAAGATATTATTTGCTTCTCTGTTTTCCCATTCCTGTTTTCCAATTGTGGATGAGAATTTTGCTTTTCCTCTCTGAAGATGTCATGTCAATCCCCACTTTCTTCATTTTCCGCAATTTAAACTCCCTTAAGTAGACTCTTTGCTGGTTGAAGTGGTGCACCTGCGTTGTATCAATGTACTTTCTTACACAGGTTCAACACAACAATTTAACAAAATTTAATCCAATGAGTCCAGCTAAACAGCTAAATTAGAGTCCACTTGTCCACTTCGACTCGCCAAATGCAGGAGACCATTTCGTCAAAGTGGAAAACGTTCAAGTCGCTCGCTTTTTATCTGAGCCATTTTGTAGAATCATCCGTTATTTTTAGTAAGTAAGTAAGCCAGAATAAATGGCCGAGTTATTCTGGAAAAACTTAAGGAATGTTTTGGAAATTTATGACAATAACGGAAATACGTTGGATGAAAATCAGTTCCTTTTTTTAAGAAAAATTAGCCTGAAAACTCACGGGCATCTTACAGAAATCATTGCTCAAAAATATTTTCGGTTATCAAAAACTCGGTGTTTGGGGTGGGTGGAAAGAGCCGAATAAGGTGGAATAAAATGGGGGGGGGGGTCATTATCAAGTGATTTTTGGATGATTTTCCCACAAACCCCTAGGAAAATGAAGGTTTGGCACTTTTTAAGAACATTCCATAAAATGGGGGGTCATTATAAAATGATATTGGGGTGTCTTTTTTCCAAAAAATTGCAAAATGACCCCCCCCTACAATTGAGCACAGAAGAGTACCTAATCAAAAGGAGGTTACGGGTATGTGTCGCTTTTTAAGAATGCCTTTTTTGGATCTTGAGAACCCCACTAAAGGTCGTAAAAATGACAACATGTAGTTCCAGTCTCTCCAAAGATTCAAAAAGAGCTTAAAAATCCAATAAGAATAACAAAATTAGTGAAAATTGAGGTTTATTTTCTAGATATCTGTCCTTTGAAGAATTCCAGATTTCACAAGACTCTGCTTATAGGAAATTCGGGTGTCCGCAAAGCCTATTACCTCCCCGGGCAAGAAAAAAAGATTCCCCCAATATTAAAGATTCTTCACAAAAAAAGAAAGATTCCCTCAAAGTATAAAATTCCCCCAAAAAGAAAGATTTCTAAAAAAACAAAGATTCCCCCAAAAAGGAAGATTCTCCAAAAAAACAAAGATTCCCCCCAAAATAGAAAGATTCCCCCGAAAAAACAAAGATTCCCCCCAAAAAAGAAAGATTCCCCAAAAAAATAGAAAGTAAGATTTTTGCCCTTGTCGGCCACCGTAGGATCTACATATGGTGGGAAAGCCATTCCTTTTACACGCTTTTTTTTTTATAAGAATGGTGTTTTTTCATTTCATCATGGATATTCTTAACTTTTTGGCGAAAATAATCCAAAAATATTCTTACAGTATTCTTAGTTTAAGATCGAAATTGGCAATCTACAGGTTAAAATGCATTAAAAATGGCATTCTTAAGTTTAGTTGTTAAATTCCATGATGGTGATATTCTTAGCATATTCTTAATTTTTTGGCCATTTTCATCATGGACATTCTTATAAAGTGTATTCCTATAAAAAAAAAAGCGTGTAGTTTAGATTGAATCTTGATAGTATGTTGAAGTGAGCATCACTGGACTTTTTGTATGTTTTGAATTGATGGGAACAAAAATATTTTGCGCTTGGATATGGCCAACCTGGAAGAATTTATTCCTCCCCTTATTCAGTGGAAGGAGAAATGTTTGTTTGTCGTTGTTTATGAAATTTTGGCTTGACCGCCGACCCTCGATGATGTTGTTTGTTTTTTATTGAATACGCATCGATGGTCAGAGATATAGAACATTGACATGGGACTGTATTATAAAGGATTTTATTGTTGGTAATGGTAATTAATGGTAATGACTTGTAAAATGTCGAAATACAACGACAAAACATGACATTATAGTTATGGATGCATTTTAACTGTTTTAAATTCCTGTGCTACAGCCGAGAAAAAAGTCACAGATTTTTTACTTTTTATGTGAAGAGTTTGCTCCTGTTTGTCAACAACTCGAGTAAGAGGTTAAAGGACTGCTAAGTACTTGCCTCCAGCAAACTTAATATAAGAGTTTCCCAACTTTGAAAAAAATCACAGTTAGTCAGTAAAATTTAGAGGTTTTACTTAGTAGAATCGTTGAAGAATACTTTCTATATCTCAGTTTTTTTTATCTGGTTTTCTTTATTTTTATCTCAGAATTTTACAGCGCTAATAGTTTAGATATAATTTGAGAACTTTGTTAAATTTTTCAGAATTTACGATAATGATACAATATTCCTAATTAATATGGTTATTGAATTTTGAAATACATAAGTCAACTTATTTCTATTAAATCCTAGTCTTGAAATCCTCTGTATTTCACATCCCTGTCTCAATAAACCGAGTGATGATGTTTAAAGTGTGTTTAACTTTGTTTGATTCTCTGGGCTCTTTTGCAAGGAAGACCTTTTGAAGAGGCTAGAGAGGTATTTTCCATCCCGGGACGAAATTTTTGCCAAGTTTTCAAGGAAAAAAGTTTTCGAATGTTATTTTTATTCGAACGTTCGAAATTTAAAATTCGAAAGTTCGATTTTGAACGCAAGGAGTTTGAAACCGGAAGTAAAAACGAGTCTAAAACAAAAACTAAGAAATAAAAATACTCAAGGCTCAGGGCGGACAAATGATTATTGAACTTTTTGACAACGATTCATGAAAAAATTCATATAATTTTCCTCAAAACCGCAGAAGTAAACGTCGTAAGTTTGTACACCTGAAGTGTTCGAGTGCATCTCTAAAGAGGCTCGATCTTCCTGAACCTGAGCAGTTGTCGGGGTTTCGCGGGGTTTACTTTTACGAATTGATTATGAATCTATTTTAACTTGTAATTTCTAGTGTGTGACCCTATAAATATTTTGCTTGCAACTTGCGAATCGAGTGACTTGCCTGGATCGCTTCGCAATTCTTATACATATACACTAGTTACCATCTAGCTTAGAGTGTATATTATGTCAAACATTTTATAATGCTTCAGAGAAAACTACATATGAAACTATCTGTCATATTGAGTTTCCTGATCGTTTTAACCATCATTCAATAAAAAATGAAGTTTCAAGATTAGTTAATGCCCCACATGGACAGTTGCTTCAAGACTTGTATGATTCTGCAAATTGTCCATCTCGCACAATAGCTACGAAAAGTAAAACAATTATCAATATATCTGAATATTTGATTGTCTCACTAAAATTATATAATAATATAATTTTAATAATATAATTTTATATATATAAAAGTTGCGAAGGGATCCAGATAATATAATTATGGATAATTGTCAACCAGTGTCAACATACTTGAAAATGTTCTTAACTTTTGCCATGAACTTTTGAACCTTCCTTGACATGCCTTTTGTAAAACATGGAAAACTTTTTGTCGTCAACTATAAAAATTTTCCTCCACATATCTGTTTAAAATGTGAAAAACCTTTGTTGCTTATGAGTTAGTTCATCTGATCTTTCCAGCTCTTCCAAATAGAGACTTATTCGCATGCATAATTTTGCGTTCTTTTACACCACATGTAGTAAATTCCTGTTACAAAAAATGATGAATGAATCTGAAGGGGTGGTACAGTTACTTTCGGTCGGGGTTGTGGATGGCAAAATATGTTGTTCTTTGATTAGTTAGGGTTTGTTGTTCTTTTTTTTGTTGCTTTTTGGACCTACCCCGGTGGAGGTCCTATAAATTAACCTCTGTTCGTCTGTCCGTTCGTTCGTTCGTTCGTTCGTTGCCAACTTTTCTCGAGATTGGCTCATTAGTTTTTTCTGATTTTTTGCACAAAGATGTGTAACTATAAACTCTCGAATGTGACGGAGCCCGATTTTCGAAAAAAAAATCTTTTGGGCAAATTTGGGCCAAAAAACGGCTAAAAAATGGGTTTTTTGGACTTTGTGAAAAATTGGATCATTAATTTTTTCTGATTTTTTGCATGAAAGTAGGGTACCATCATAGTTAAAAGATGGTTCAAGCAGATTTTCGCCAAAAAATTTTGTTGGCTCAAAAAACGCATTTTTATCTATAAGAATCACTATTAATAAGCATACATCAATGTTCTTAGTCAAATTACTATTTTTTTTTTATGAGATATATGTTTTTTTGCTCATGAGGGCTTACTTTTGAAGAATATGTGTGTTTAGACAGGAAATTTTGGTTGTTTGGCGTGTTTTTATGGAAAAACTGGCCAAATTCGATATTTTTTTATAAGCACATTATCAATTACTTAGGTATTACCTTTTCTCGAGATTGGCTCTTTCATTCTTTATGATTTTTTGCACAAAGATGCATAACTATAAAACCTCGAATGTGACGGAGCCCGATTTTCGAAAAAAAATGTCTTTGGGCAAATTTGGGCCAAAAAACGGCTAAAAAACGGGTTTTTTGGACTTTGTGAAAAATTGGAATATTAATTTTTTTAAATCTTTTGCATGAAAGTAGGGTACCATCATAAGTAAAAGATGACTCAAGCAGGATTTTGCAAAAAAAATTTGTTGGTTCAAAAAAAACGCATGTTTATCTATAAGAATTACTATTAATAAGCATACATCAATGTTCTTAGTCAAATTACTCAATTTTTTTATGAGATAGATGTTTTTTTTGCGGTCATGAGGGCTTACTTTTGAAGAATATGTGTGTTTAGACATGAAATTTTGGTTGCTTGGCGTTTTTTTATAGAAAAACTGGCCAAATACGATATTTTTTTATAAGCACATTATCAATTACTTAGGTATTAGCTTTTCTCGAGATTGGCTCTTTCATTCTTTATGATTTTTTGCACAAAGATGCATAACTATAAACCCTCGAATGTGACGGAGCCCGATTTTTGAAAAAAATTTTGGGGGTAAATTTCAGCTAAAAAACGGCTTTTTTGCATGAAAGTAGGTAAAAGATGGCTCAAGCAGATTTTTATAAAAAAAGAATTTTTCAGCTCAAAAAACGCATCTTTATCTATAAGAATCCCTATTAATAAGCATACATTAATGTTCTTAGTCAAATTACTCAATTTTTTGACGAGATGGAGGTTTTTTTTTGCTCACAAAGTCTTGAATATGAAAGAGTATTTCAAGAGCATGAAATCTTGGTTTCTAAAAGTTTTTTTTATAAAAACAAACGACTAATTTTAATAGAACGTCAATATTCGTGTTCTGAATGATTGTTTAATGGTCACGTCACGTAGATATCAATTATAAATATGTTAAATGCACAACCAGGTAGGTCCATAAAAGTATCACTTTGTTAATAGATATTTGTCGTTCTTTTTAGATGGACTGGAAATGTAGATTAAAACAGTCTCTTTTCTCCTTTTTGTTCGCATACCTTACAAATGTGGAAATAACTTCTGTCTTGAACTTGGTACCGTGAGATTGGGTAACTTGCATCAGTGGATGCTAACATGCATAGCCCTCAAATTAATGACCTGGCTGGTCATTAAAATACAACTACGCAGCTCCGCTCACAGCTCTACTCTGCCATTTTAGTTTTGATTTAATTTTGTGTTTTAATGACCAGCCAGGTCATTTATTTGAGGGCTATGCATGTTAGCCTCCACTGATGCAAGTTACCCCATCTCACGGTATACAATTGTGTTTTAAATGTGGAAAGCTGTCAATTTGGAAATTTTCTTCCACGTTTGTCTAATACTCTCGGTTATTTGGGGGGTTTGGAATAAGCAGGGTGCAGAGGGGTTGGAAGAAATCTCCAAATTTAATAAGCGAGGGGGGGTTGGAAAATTTTGGAAAAATTAATTAGCAGCCCTACCCCCCGGCTACTGTAACTTGGTCTAATGTCAACATCCCTCCTCTAATTCGACACCCTTTTTATGGCATGTCGATATTAGACCAACTTACGGTATTAGGTACCCGAGAGTATGGGAAACTTTTGTTGTCGACTTAAAGTTTTCTTCCACATACGTTTTTTTTCCCTTTGGGCATTCTTTCAGATTACAAAAATGTTTCCCATAAGATTTTTTTCCCTCCTTGCATAATCTGTTGGAAATTATGAATATGAAATTGCTTTGTTCTGTTTTGAAAGTTTTTTCCTTTTTTTAACATTATTAGTATACTATGATGATGCAAAATGACTTTTTTTTTTTAATTATGAAATTTTTTGTGAAGGTGAAGCGTGACGCTACTGATCAAATCTGTGTTTTGAAAGGACTCACCGACCTTAATGATTATAAAGGGTACAGTTTGTTTTTTATTTTTTTAAATTCTAAATGCCCTGAATGTGTTACTGTAGTGTTTTCATCTTACTTTTCTTATATTGTTGTTTCTTTAAACTTTTTGCTATTTATTCTAGAAAATGAAAAATAGAACGGTTGAAGCTTCATTTTTCATCAATGAGAGAATCTACAGATGTCATTTTTTTATAGAGAGGGACTATAAAATTTTTGCGAATGATAGGATATTCGTAAAGACTGCAGCGAATGTATCAAGTAAAACTTCACAAATGCCATTGAATATACAGTGTTTGTATGTCTTAAATCTTTTGCTTGCAACTTGCGAATCGAGGAGGCTCTGGATCGCTTTGCAACTTTTATATATATACGGCTTGTTTGCTTTTATATCGGTTGGCAAACAATATCATACTCCAGGATGCATCGTTTCTTATTTTCCCCCTATTTTCTACTTCCCTATCTTCTATCCTGATTTTCTGTCTTTCTCAAGTGTTTCTAACTGTTTTCTAAGTATTTTTCTGAGATTTGCCCGTACCGGTGAAACAGGTCTCCGACCCCGGCTCGAACCACTAAATGCAAGCAACCATAGTTTACTAACCCAACGCCTAACCGCTTATGTCAACGAGACACGACAGAAAGCTGTCATTCACAAATACTTATAGGGTGTAATTTACAGACCCTAATTAAGAAAGCTCCCAACCCTACTGGTGCCCCTACAAGGATCCCTACGGGATCCTAAGTTAAGTCAGAGGGTACGAATGCCCCTAAGAAGGCCTTCAGCCTTATATTGTGACTCTCGAGCTCCAACCCTAACCCTAACTGATAATAACCGAACCCCCGTCTAGGTCCGCAGATTGAAAAATTTCACTTGCATCCTGGAGTATGATATCGTCTGCCAACCTTTTATATCCTTGGTTAAAACGATTGTGACCTTGTTGGGCTAAATATTACCTTTTTATGGTTTCCTTTAAGCAGTTTGACCTATTCTTATGCCAAACATTTTCGTCAAAATGAAGTTGTCTGCAGTTTTGTGACCTTATTCTCGATAGGGTTGACCTTTTAAGGCATTTTTTACATCTATTTGAGATTAAATAAAGCAATGTTTTAGGTCTGCCGCGCCAAAGTTACAAAGAACTACCCTCTTATTTTAGGGTGGGCTTTGGTGTGGGATTGTAAGTTTTTTAAAATTTTAAATCGAGTTTGGGGCAATCATGGTTTGAAAAGCCGTATACTTCAAAATAAGCTTCAAAGAGGTGGAGCGGTAGTACAACCAGAAGACGCCAATTCCAATGTTTGACCCCTATCTCATGGAAGGAAATTTACGGAAGACAAAAATGCGGTCTTACTATTCGCCGGAATTAGCCAGAATGAACCAGAGCCATCCGAGTCACCCAGAGCCAGCCAGAGTGACCTAGAGCCAGCCATAGCTACGCAAGAGCTAGCCAGAGCCAGCAATCAGCCAATCAGAATCAGTCATTTTGTCTTTATAAGGACAAGTTATGCTAAGTTAAGCTCAAGGGCGATTCTACTCAAAGTTGTACATGTCCTTTCTGCAAGGCAAAATTTTTTTCCGTAAGCGACCCAAGCCCTACTTTAAATTTTATCGATTATTTAGCGGACGTAGCCATTTGAAGAAAACATTACGGCAAAATACAGCGGCCCAAGCCCTAAATTACCGGCCCAAGCCCTGCAAAACTTAGTGATTTTTGACAATTTTCTGATTATCAGCCGCCCAAAACCTGAATATTCATTATAGCAAATTTTATAAACCAAATTGGCTGAAACACGAGAAATAAAGCGATTTGATTCTGCGTTTTATATGTATTTAACGGTCCAAGCCCTGAAAATATTACAGCAAGTGAGCATTCCATTCTTTGATTCCATTATATAAACAACAAAAGAAAAAAAGACGAATGTCAAGAAATATGAGGTTGAGTACTAACACGAGTAAGCTCAGTTTATACTTTTCTTGTTTGGAGATGAATGTTTTTTATTTAACATGAATGAACGTGGAAGAGAAGAATTGATACACGGCCCCCGTCGTAATATTTAGCAAAGTAATTTTTTTTACTTTAAAAGATCTTACATATACCGTTTAGAGGGGTGAAATAAGGGTGAAAAGTCGAAAATTTTCTTCCGACATATTTCTTTGGCCCCCTCGATTCCATTTGCACGCCGGGGGCCATGTGATGTTGGAGTAATTTAGGGAGGCTAAAATATTGGATAAAAGTAAAGATGACCAGAAACAAGAGGATATTGACAATTTTTTGGAGTTTTACATGAACGAGACGAACGAAATTATGAAAGTAAAAGTTCGGAAAACACACGTTTGATAGAATAATACAAATGGGTATAATGTACCTTTTAAAATTTATGCCTTTGATATAATCATTAAAGTTAGATTTTCATATTTTTCCACGCGTTAGCAAATTCAGGTCTTGGGCCGCTGATAATCAGAAAGTTTCCAAAAAGCACTAAGTTTTGCAGGGCTTGGGGCGGTAATTCAGGGCTTGGGGCGGTAATCAGGGCTTGGGCCGCTGTATTTTGCCGCAATTTTTTCGAAGGGCTACGTCCGCTGGCGCAATCGATAAAATTTAAAATCAGGGCTTGGGCCGCTAAAATACGGAAAAAAGATTTGCTGTAAAAAAGGTCAAACAGCTTAAGAGATCTTCTAAAACGGAGAAAGTTAGTCAGTATAGACCATAAAGCCACAGCAAGAATCAACAGGTTTTGATCATTTTGGCAATCTCTCATTTTGGGGGTGAGCATTCTCTTTAACCCCAGGTGGATACACAACACTTCTCTTCTTCTGATTCAATATTGATAGAAGTTTTGAAAAAATTTAAGAGAGAAAGGATGCAAGAGGGTAAAAGCGCAGCAGGCAAAAAAATTAACATTGTACTCATAGAAGGCGCTATGAACGTGCCGAAGGGCGCCAAATTGCCCAATTAAACATCAAAAAAATTTTGGCGCCCCCCTTAAAAAGCTCTTTTGGGGCCCCTATCAGATCTTTCTGGGTGGTGCACTGCACACCCTGTCAGGCCGCCACTGACTAAAACTTTTCCAACACGGAATTTAGCTTGGTGGGTGTTTCACGATCCCATGGCATTTTCCGGGTCGGAAAGTTACAAATATCCGGGGTTGAAAAATAAAAAGTTCCAACCTTGGGATAACATCATTTTTTCCTGTGTAATGCATTCTATTAAAGCGTAAAAATCAAATGGAAATGAATAACACTTGGCTGAAATAAACTCCGAAATTAAGTAACTCATTATATCAATACCATCTTTCGGCCGTAGATGTTTCCAACAAAACTCTCACAGGATTTCTAGAAGGAAAGATAATGTAAACTGCTTATTTCAAAAATGAAATCAAATGCAAAGGCAAGGCAAGAGACCCGCCAAAGCTAATAAAAGAAAATTAAAAAGTTTATATCTATCAAAAAAAGATTACATTACTAATATAAAGCTGATAAAACTGCATATCTAACAAAATCAGTTGAAATTAAAGTTTTTAAACATTATTTCGAAAACGAGGTAAGCATTGTACGCGAGGTAATATATGACATTAAAGACATAGCTTATAATCAAATAAAAAAATGTAAATCCCGTCTTTAGGTGGGGCTGGTGATGCAGCTGAGTTCTTATCCACTAGAAGAAAAGAAAGACCACAATCATTGAGAAAACTTCTATTGTGCGTCAGCCTCTCCTATGAAACACGAAATTTGTGAAAAGAAACTTTTAGAAAACCATAAAAGTTACCGTCTTTAGTTGGAGCTGGTGATGCAGCTGAAGTCGTATCCACTAGAAGAAACGAAAGACAACAATTAGTGAGAAAACTGGTCGTGCGATTGTGTGTCACCCTCTCCTATGAAACAGTAGATATGTAAACAAAAAATGTAAAAAAGTAATGAAAATTACCGTCTTTAGACGGGGCTGGTGGTGCTGGTATTATATTTCTGCATAAATTGTTAAGTCCTTTATGACAGCGAGATGTGCAAAAAATGCCTGATTGTTTCCAAATACAAATTTTCTTCGTACAGAAGTTTCTTCGTTTTACATTTACAGAATATAGAGTTTCCACCAGAAAATTTTCGAGCGACTTCTCTTAGAGAAAGTTTTACAATTGGCTCCGTTGGATAATCTATTTTCCATGATATGCCATCAGTTTTGAAGCCGTGAATCGTATGTCTAGGATGCCAAATTTGCACATCAATCGGTAAGTTGGTTGTCCTCCTTTTGATTTATCGATGATAACGCAGGGAATTCTTCTTTGATCAACAGCATGACGATCGTTCTTTGGGACTTCTACACCAACCGTATCATCAACGTTGAAGTGAGCCACTTTGATTCGCTTTGTTTTTGCGTATTTCTTCTGCATCTTTTCAACATTCTTTATCAAGTTTTGAAAAACGTCTTCTCTGATCTTTCTTCTTTTCGGTGATGTTGGTGCCGTGTGTTTTTGTGTAAGAAATTCACCTAAATGAATAAAATACCAAATAACAAATAGTGCGAGTTAAAAAAAGCATTTCGTGAGAAGAATCATGTGAATCAATCAATTTCTATTTATTTTACTGTATTGAGAATGGTTCTTTGAAGAGAACCAAATTGTTTACAAAAATAAGTTTTAAAAAACAAAAATGAATCTTCTGTCTGACATTAACTTTATAATAAAGTTGTATAAAAGGATGGACTTCTTCAATCTTGAGAAGGAAAAGAACAAACTCTTTGTAAAAGCTAATAAAAACTCATACTTTCTTCAATTCGCTTTGATGTCTGACGAGGATCAACATCTTCAATTGGAAGTTTATTGGCAATGTCTATATGAAACAAAATTGAATTTTATAAATTTGCTATTGAGAGAAATAATAGGGAAAGAGGAAACATCCGAATTAGTTAGCTGTTTCTTCAGAGGTTAAGGATATTTCTGTAACTAAACCATAGGGCATGTGTAGAATTTAGGTTTTCAAAAACCAACTAATATAAACTAATAAAATGATAAAAACCGTTGAGACTCCTACTTAAAGAAATTTTAATACCATTTTCGGTCACAAATCTTCTAGCTTTTGTTACTGTTGATATAATCGAAGTTTCTGGGAAAATGAATTTTAAAATGAAACATATTGACACTGTAAATTGCACATTTAACGTTATTTTCAGACCTATCAATGTTACACAGACTAAAATATCAGAAGCAATAAGATCAATGCATGTATACAAAAGAATTTTGCGAAATTAGTAAAGGTTTGAGTTTATTATTATGCTCATCCTTTTGATTAACAAAGCTTCAACCTTTATGATGAGATGTATATTACTTACTATAAATTGCGTAAGTCGCATTGAAATCCTCCTAAGGCTGATCCCGCGGAATCTCACGCCATACTGGCCCCATGCCATCATGAAGGAACCATCTGTTGTTTAAAAACAACTTCGAAATATAGTGCCCTCTCTTCTGGCTAAACAATGTGAAACCAATTATGTCGAATCTGAAAATTTTAGACTTATAATTATAGATCTTAATTCTACAAAATAATATACAGTGTGTCCCGAATACAGTGGTCAGTATTATACTATATATAAAAATCCCAATAACTCATTTACATAAGTGTGATGGTAATTATGATTATAAACTACTTTATTTTTTTCCATTCAATACTTTTTTAATTATCAAGTCAATCGTATGTGTTGTACAAGGAAAATGGTTGCAAATTAAAAACTACAATGGTATTACCTCTTAACTAGCCGGTACCCGGCGTCGCACGCCGGTATTACTGAACGCATCACTTTTAGGTCAGTGAAGCACACATTTCCATAAAGCCCGATGGGCTAGATAGAGTGTTTTAAGCTAAGCAAAAAAAAGTAAACATCACACGGACAACGCAAAATGTATTGTTGCTACGTATTTTCTTTATAAGCATATGTATTTTTTAGAATCGAGCTCGAACGATGCTTATGATATCAATTCGTTAAGACATCACTTTTTCTTGCCTGAGAGAGATTGAAATTTGGCTTCTAGCCCATTCGGGGCTTTTACTTCATTGTTTTTTTTTTGGTCGACTGTTACACATCATGACATAAGAAGTATTGTAGATGCATCGTTTATTTTACTTAGTAAAACAATAATTTTAGTGGTAAAAATAATTTATAAATCTATCTACAAAATCTATTTACAAAATAAAAACATTGATAAAACAGCATTGGCAGATGAAATTCAAATAAATCTTATACCATTTCAAGTCGATAAAAAATGTACAGTGACTTTAAAAATACTTCTTTTTAATGCAAGACTAATGATCGAGTTAACACAGTCTGGGTAGATGAAGTCGGTGGGTAGAACCCAGCAGTGGTTTGAAAAAAAGTTAAGTATAGCTCGGAGAGCGTATAGAGACTATATAATAAGAACAAACACAACATTATTCATTCATTCAAAAAGTTGGTACATCTCGCAATGTCAATATCGTGATAGTAAACCTCCTTAATTTTCGTGTAACGAAACCAACGATAACGTATAAATTCAATAAGTCAGGAAACACAACCGAACGCCACGAAGAAAAACTGATATGTTTCAACGATCCCTAATTTTGGTGTATGGGTATGTTGATGACGAAGCCGATGAGGATGAACGCGACCGCAAGAAATATCCACTCACTAAAAGAAAGAAAAACAGATTTTTCTGTTAATAATGAGATCATAATAGATTAAGATCTTAACCCCAGGGGGGGTAGGATCTACCACGCTGGAGTTCTTTTGTTTATATCTCGGAGAAAAATTTTTCAAACGACATGAAACTTTCTGACTTTTAACAAAATCTTATTGAGAGTACTTGTGCAAAATTTTAGGGTCATAGGTTGTTCAGCTCAGGTTTTATGACTTTATTGTGAAACATGACATAAAACCCAGCTAAAACCACTTAAAACTCAAAATTTAAAAGTGGTGATAACTTCTGAACTATTTATTCAATTATTTTCAAATTTTGACATGTGATAGGCATCGACAATATAAATTTGAAAAATTGAAAAAAAAATTTGAAAATGATGACGTCATCATTTAAGAAAAAGTCTTCATGGAAATTTCAAAACCGGCAATTATGTTAAAGAACAACCTTTTATCTTTCTGAATCTTTAAACAGAATCTAAATATCTTTATTGGTTCGATTGAAATAGACAGTTTAGTAAACCATATATTTGGGCTTTTTTCCGACAGTTGGAAATTTTGTGATGACGTCATCGGTTTTTGAATGACGGCATCAATTTTTTTTTCTTCCTGGAAATTTGTTTCATGACCATAGCTCTTCTAGATTAAAAATAATCGAGGGTGGTAGATTCTACCCCCCCTTGGGATACCAAAGTCAAAAAAGCTTGGGGCCAATAGGGTTAAGGGAACTAATTTTTGCGGTACTAATTGTTGCGATTTTGGGTATCAACCGCGAAAATTAGTTCTGAGTAATTTTCTCCAAAAATTACAAAAATCCCTAGGAAAATGAAAGAATTTTGGCAAAAAGGGGGTGTCAAGCGCGAAAATTAGTTCCGCAAAATATAAGTATTTCAGCTGATTTCAGACCCTCATAGCGCGAAAAAAGTTCTGCGAAAAATAGTTCCTTTAAGGTAAGCATTTTCGTAATTTTTTTTTGCACAAATTGCTGAATTCTTTGTTTTTTCACCCTAAAACTGTTTTTAAATATTGTTTATAAAAACATCAATGGAATTGAGCAGTGAAATGAAACTTATTAAAATGTTCTTTGTCTTTGTTAAAAATAGTCAAATTTGATATTATTCTAACCTTTTTCTAGTTTCTTTTGATACTTGATCAACTCTTTGCGCCACTATGCCCAATACTAAACGTGCTATAAGAAAATGAAAATAGTAGAACAGAAAATTTCAAAGTAGTCTCGTATTACACTTAGGGGTCTTCCCGACAATAAAAGATCCAAAATATCCTAGCCCCCTCTGCCAAAACCTCCATTTTTAGGAACTTTGGGAAATGTGACATTGAGATTTAAGAAATTGGTTAAGATTTTGCTGAATTGTGAAAGTTTAGCACTTTTTTTAGGGTAAAAACATAGAAATTGAGAAACTAAAACTATTCTGATTTTGACACCCCCTACAACTAAGCACAAAAGAGAATGGTACGTAAAACATAATTATCTTACTGTGGTCATCTATTTCATTGATGACAGGACCTCCCCTAGTCTGCGTGGCAGAAGAAGCCGGTATTGGTTTGTTGGTGATGGTTTGTGTTTGTGTCTCTTCATTTTTCATGAACACTTTGTTTGAGCTTACAAAAAAGTTTCCCATTTTTGTTTAACTTTTTTTTAATTTTTAATTAGACCTGAAAGGAAATTGCGACTAATGATAAAGACTAAAAAGCTGTTGCAAAGGAATTCGAGAAATCACCTCTTTAATCAATATGATGGTTTTTGAAAAATTACCAGGGTTCAATTTCAGAACTGTTGATAATCATCATTAATCAAGCCCTGGGATAAGAAATTGTCATTGGTAGTGCTAATTGCTCTAAGATTCTGTTCTTTAAAATTTAAAATTAGACAATAGCAAAGAAATGTGTGTCACTTATCATGTCACGAATGTTGTCACCAAATATTACAGTGAACATTAGCAGCAAAGAACGAGTAAAAACAAACCATTTAGAGTGGTTTGTCTCCCATTTACATGGGGATCTCATTGAAGGCTATCCAAATATCTTCAATCCAATAGGGTGATGGAACTTGAGCGATGGAACTTGGTGACTTGTTGACGAGTCTTGATGAGGTTAGTGAATACAATTGCTTTAACAAACCATAATTGATTTGTCTCCCATCTGATATGGGGATCTCCATAACGTAAGCTTGCAGATAGTTGACATTGACATGTTGATAGTGGGTGATAGAAGGTGAGTGAGACAAAGTAAGTGCAATAAACTTTTTTTTCATTTATTGGCCTCAACCAGCAAGATAGCAATTTGTACAAACAATAACAATTTCGTATCAATGCCAAGCTAAATTATAAGGTTTTAAAATTAACACAAGTAAAAAAGTATCCAAGATACCTACAGATACACTAATATATACAAAACACAATTTTATTATTGTAAAAAGACACAACAAGTGATCGAGATGGAAAAATTAATATCTAAAAAATGTTTTTACTTCTGGCAGTTATGCTTCTTTTACACCCTAAAGTAGCTCATGAAAACAGAATACATGGAAAAACGACTCATAAAATTTGAGGGTAAACAATATTTTGTGTGAAGCACCTTCTTCTAACATAGCCTTGTTTGAATGAATTACAGACCTGAACTTTGACACAGTTAAAAGCACGAGTGCGTAAGAAAGCAACATACAATTGTCCATGTGAAAAACATGGCCTTCGTAAAGAGATACCAACTTTATCATATGTTTGGCGTTGACTTTTGTTGATAGTAACCACATAAGATAACCTGACTGGAAACTTGACTCTTTTGAGTTGGATAGGCAAGTGAGTATCATTAGGACAAAAAGTAATTCTAGGGATTAAAGTTCTTTGACCTGTATGAAAACCGGTGAGAATCTCGGCATCGATGATATTATCCTGTAGATTGCGAATGATAAGTCTAGTTCCATTACAAAGAACATCCTTTATGGAGAGATTTCTAAGTAGCATAATAACAGAGCCTACTTTTAAATTCAACCTGTATTTTGGCATTCCGCTAGGTGTAATATAATTTATAAATTCTTGAGGGTAAAGGTCAACCACTTCTTGAGTATCAGCAATAACAGACTCAAAGCTAGTGTAAGTATGAATATCCCCGGGCAGACGACCCAAAATTTGCTCATTGATTTCAAGGGCTTTTTCATTTGTTGGAGTCAGAATAACCCCTTTTGTAAAGTCACCCCCATCTTCAAAGTTACCAAAAACATGCTCAATTAAATCAGAATCACTGGAAATTGCACACTGGACATGGATTTGAATACTACCAAGATATGGATCAGTTTGTTTTGTCGGCAGATTTCCCTCACCTAACTGCAGAAGAAAATTTTAAAATTCCATCTCAGCTGGTCCTGCCCGAACATTTTGATGAAGGTGAAAAATTTGGACAAGAGGCCAAAGCTGGCTGCTTTTCAAACAGCTTTCTACCACCTGAGCAGCACCTCCCCTTTTAACGACAGGGAGTGTTTGTCTAAAATCACCACCAAGCAGAATTACCTTACCAGCAAATGGTATCTGGCTGTTACATGTGTCTCTCAGCATACTATCCACAGCCTCTAGTGCATACTTTGGAATCATGGAGCTTTCATAAAAGATGAAAATATCTTGATCTCTCAAAAAGGCTGCATGTGTACTGTTTGGTTTCACATCACATGTAGAACCATCATTGACGGGCACTGGCAACTTAAACAGACTGTGGCAAGTTTTTCCACCATCTAGAACAGTTGCTGCAATTCCAGTGAAGAAGTGGCAACACAGAATGATCGAGCCCTGGCTTCTTTATAATGTAATTGTGAAAGTTTTTCCTGTCCCCGCCGGCTCATCCAAGAAAAAAAGCTTGGCAGAGTTATGATCATTATTAGAAAGAGCTTCAAGAACTGCATCTGCTACAATGGTTTGGTCATTATTCAATAACAGCCTAATTTCAGCAGCTTCTTGTCTGTTTGCTTCTGCATCTGGCTGTTGCGCTACAAGTTCAAAATCTAAATGAGGTAGATTAAAATCATCCAAAGATTTGCCAAACTGCTTAAGCATGGCTTCAATGTGTGCCAATGCCACATGTTCAGCTTGCAATTCAACATGCTGTCTCAAAAAGTCTTGCACCATAAATTCTTTGTAGTTCTCCCAAAGATCTACTGGGTTGTTAGGCTCACCATGAATTAGGATAGTGCAAAAAGTCCTTCTGAACGGAGACGCAACATGAACTACTTCATTTAAGGTGTCAACCCAGATATTATCATTAGCAAGTAGTCCCCTTGCCAAACATGCTTCTCTGAAAGTTGGATAAAGGACCCCATCAAAAGTTTTCAAAAATTCAAAAGATGTTGCTCCTGGCATATGCAATTACAGAACTCTCAAAAAATACCTTTCACCTTCACGAATGCTAGCATTATACATCCTACTTATGACTGTGCCACGCTCTCTTGCTTTCCAACGGTTGTTATTAAAGACATAATCATGAGGGATATTAGTATATAGAATTTGCCTAGAAGTGGGATCATTTCGATTTAACAGAAACCAAGCAGTTAGTTTAGTTTCCTTTTGCTCAGCTCTTTGAACAGCGTTTCCTTCTTCACCTGGGCGAAAATGTACTCTTTGGAAATTTGGTAGATGTACAGCTAACCTAACCACATTATGACTTTGAGTGTGCATATCAAATTTAATCAAACGCCAACAACCTTCAGGAGCTGAAACATATCGTGCAACAAGGAAAGTCTTGATTATATCATGATCAAGTCTCTCTGATATTTCAATATGAGCTTTGTCATGACCTTTGTAGATGTATTTATAAAGATATTGACCTGCTTTTATTGAAACACAGGCTTCCAAATTGATGTGAGCATTATATTTTTTGAACAAATAGGGAGAGTAGGGCACCACCCACCTACTGTCTAGATCAACATTTCTCACTCGAACTGTGCGACCATTATCTGGTCTATGATAAAGTGGAAAACCATCCACATTCATAACTGTGGCATCATTAAAAGACTTAGGATAGCCTTTTGAGCAGCTACCGTCTTTCATGCAAGGACAGGTGTTGTTCAAAACACCACAGGGTCCATGAATCATATTAGCTTTTATAATTTCATAGAGCACCGGCTCTGGATCAGGAAGCTGTGCACAAATCAAGCGGTCAATATCGTCAGCATTTCTTAGTTTAAACTCAGCTTCAAAATGAATTAGAA
Source organism: Clytia hemisphaerica (assembly GCF_902728285.1). NCBI lineage: Eukaryota > Metazoa > Cnidaria > Hydrozoa > Leptothecata > Clytiidae > Clytia > Clytia hemisphaerica. Next base: position 30,532 of record NW_027103855.1, on the reverse strand, counting down.
GATGGGAAATTCAATTACATCAACACGGGCTACAACCATACCTAAAATACCATCCTTCATTATTTCTTTCTTCATTGCAGCTAACTTCATTCGAAAGACACTCGTAAGTAAATCTGACCTGTAATAGGCCCGTTGGTTTGGAAGTAAATTTTCAGTTATCTCTCTCCACTTAGGATTGCAGGTGAATGTCAGAAAAGTGTCTGGCTTTCCGTGCTTCGCAACAACAGCCATGGCATCTAGATACAATTGGTGCATAGCCCGAGGGGATCCTGAGAATGATGAAGGCAAAACAATGACCTGACCTGCGTTTAAATCCCTCTGTTGCGCAGCATTTTCAAGATGGTCTACCAGGCCCTGGTATGAATCTGCCCTTATTTCTTGTTGATGGTACCGATGGTAGTTCAGCCTATTACCTTCCACTTTAGTATATGCATCAACAATGAACTGTTGTCACCATCGTCCATCGAAAAAACAGCAGCAACCTCTTCATGCAAAGGAGCATTATATCTTCTCTGATCAGGACTCTCAAACATCTTCATTCGGACAATTGGCAGCGGCCTATTTTCAGCTGCAGCTTGAAGATGTTCTTCTAGCTCAACTTGACGCAAATGTTTGTAAGTGGCAGCATAAGGACTAATATTATCAAGAATATCTTGAATGAGGGCCATAGTCACGATTGCACTCTCCTGCTGAAGGATTTTGCATTCTCAAGTTCTAAGCAGTAGCTGCCTCAATTATATACAGTTGAGCAAATTGTGGTTGCTGTTGATCTGGAAAAACATTGCCAAGACCGTGGACAATTTGCATATTCTGAAAGTTGGAGGTCTGTTACCAGGAGGTGGTCTCAAATTAGCACAAAAGGAGGCAAAAGCAAAGGCATTGTTATAGATCCTAATATTTTTACGAAAAAGTTTTGATTGGTTTGAATTATTGCTAAAGAGAAGCTCAAGCTGAGGTGGAAAAGGATCTAATTGCGTAAGAGCGACTTTCCCTTTTTCACAACATCTAAATTCATCTTCATTTGCAAACTTGATTGCCTGGCAATGCTCACAAAGGTGATCAAAAGTGCCTAAATAGTGCTCCTCTTGAAGGGGATTGCCAATTTGAGCAGCATTCAAACGCCTTGGTCTACGAAATCTCGAGCTGCAGCACGCCTGCGCTGAACCTGTTCTTCATTTTCATTTTCACGAACATTACGCATTCTCATCAAATTGGCTTGCCTTCTTTGTTGTTGACGCTCTAAATTTTGATTGGCACGCACTTGCCTAGTTCGCGCTAAATCAGCTTGCCTGCGCTGCATTTTCATTAGCTCTGCGAGTTCTCATTGCTTGTGCATTTTGTTCTCTTCGCACCTCAGCTTGTTCAGGATTTTCCTGAGCCCTTCTATTGCGTGCATTTTCAGCATTCCTTCTTCTGCTACGCTGGCCTCTTGCTGAAGCATCATTCCCTAGAATACCCTGACTGCCTTGTTGACTCATTGTTTTTAAAATTCATGAGCTACGTTAGAATATAAAAAAGAACATACTACACTCTTGTCTTGAACATTGAAGATCTCCATTTTAGAAGGACATATTCTCCTGAAAGTTCAATCCAAAATAATTGTCAAGAATTTTTCCTCTGGATTTCCAACAGCTTCTTCCATATTCCATCTAACTTTCGCTTTGAACCAAACTTCTCCTTCATCAAGTTAGTCAAAAAGTTACAAATATTTATTTAATGACGGGTGTCAGTCATCGGTAGGATATGAAAAAAAATACAAGGTTTTTAGTCAAAATCACTCCCCCCCTATCAACATTTAAGTCCTTTTTACCATCGCTTTTTATTAATCAATGAGATGAATTGCTTTTAAAATCGGTCAATCAAAAGCCGTACATAGTTTTTACAATTGGACAGGTGCTAGAATTTGCATGGTTATGCTAAAAAATGGCACAAAATTACCCCCGTCTTTTGCAAATGGCGCGAATCCAATGGAACAAATTTGTGGAGCAAGAGACTAAAAGTCATAATTTTAAAACACAAACAAAGCGAAAACGAAAGTGACACACAGACACACAAAGTACCGCTATCAATATATAGATATATATAGCGGCTAGACTTATCAAGAAAGACATTTTCATACATAGTGTATCTGTATAATAATATATATGCAATATTAACCTGTGTGTCTTGTTGTCTTTACAGATTGTAAAATAATTTGGAATGCTCTTTGTTGAAACAAATAGTGTTGGGATCGTGCCATCAGAATTTGGTATCAGATTAGAAGCAATTTGAACAATTTGGACTGGAACCAAGCCTGGAAATACTTTAAACTTCTTTGGCGAAAGGGTGCGACTACCGTTGCATTGAGCAACGGGTGCATGTCACTAGTCAGACAGTAAAATAGTCCGAATCTATAAAATAAATTCACAATTTAGAAGTCTTTTTTCCGACGTTACTTTTGTCCGAAAACGAAAGATTTTAGAGTGTCGAATGTTGAAAAGGGTTTTTCACTGAGATAATACTAATAAAAGTTTATTTTGGCAGTATTTCAACATAATTAAAATAAAGGACCGATCAAATTTGCATAAAGGTAATTTATAGCAAAAAGAATTTAAAGGTTACTTTATGCATGCTCAGAATTATGCTAGTAGGGTTGTAAAACACGAAAGATGAGCCTCCTCGTTTTATCATAGTTGTATATGTTTTTTTTTGACCCGTTGTCGGAATACTGACGCATTCGTCAAATACAACGTCGGACATTTTTACTGTCGGACTAGAAAGTGTCGGACTACTGACGACCTCCCTGAGCAACAGCCTCTCTGAGAATGAAAAATGTTTAGAGTTTGAAAACTAAATTTACATTGAAACACTTTTTAAAGTAAACAAATGTCTTGAAATGAAAACAAGTGATACTTTGATGGACCTACCTGGATTATGCATTTAACACGTTTATAATTGATATCTACGTGACGTGACCATTAAACAATCATTCAGAACACAAATAGTGACGATCTATTAAAATTAGCCGTTTGTTTCTTATAAAAAAAACGTTTAGAAACCAAAATTTCATGCTCTTGAAATGTTCTTTCATATTCAAGACTTCGTGAGCAAAAAAACATCTCCAAAAAATTGAGTAATTTGGCTAAGAACATTGATGTATGTTTATTAATAGTGATTCTTATTGATAAAGATGCTTTTTTTGAGCTGAAAAATTCATTTTTTACAAAATTCTGCTTGAGCCATCTTTTATCTACTTTCATACAAAAAATCAGAAAAAAAACAATGGTCCAATATTTCACTAAGTACAAAAAACCCTTTTATGGCCGTTTTTTTTAGCTGAAATTTACCCCAAATTTTTTTTCTCCAAAAATCGGGCTCCGTCACATTCGAGGATTTATAGTTATGCATCTTTGTGCAAAAAATCATAAAAAATGAAAGAGCCAATCAATCTAATACCTAAGTAATTGATAATGTGCTTATAAAAAAATATCAAATTTGGCCAGTTTTTCTATAAAAACATGCCAAGCAACCAAAATTTCCCGTCTAAACACTCGTGAGAAAAAAAAGCATCTATGTCATAAAATAATTGAGTAATTTGACTAAGAACATTGATGTATGCTTATTAACAGTGATTCTTATACCGGGTGCGCCACAAAAAAGTTTCTCTCTTTAAAACTAATTATTTCGAATTCTAAAATGTTTAAAAGAACCGTTCCTATTCCATTGGAAAGAAGAAAGATAAACTTAAATTTTGATGGGTCATTTATTAAATTCGGTTCATTAGATTGAAAGTTATGCTCAATTGAATAAAAATGTTACTTTCTGAAAGTGCTCAATAACGTTAAAAATCGACCTATCAAATTAGACAGAAGCAAAATTACATGATGCATCAGTATTTTCGTTTCAGTCATTAAAAATGATAATTAGCTGCCTAAATGACCTTTTGTTGTATAAAAAAAGGTTGAATTTCAATAAAAGAAAGAACTCCGTCGAAAAAAGCCAAAAATTATGGTAAAATTAATAAAAATACATCAAATAATGGGTTTCGAGGTATATCCAGGCTTACATAGACTTTATCCAGTCTGGAACCAAAAATCTGAGGAAAATCTTGGTAAAGGTAAATTAAATTGATTTTGATGGATATCTTAAATCCTTTCGGCCAATCATTTTCAAAATTTATGTGTTTAATTATTGTAAAATGCTCTTAATCATGTAAAGCCTATTGCAACTACCAATTTTAAAATAAAAATTTGATAGGTCGATTTTTAACGTTATCGGGCACTTTTAGAAAGTAACTTTTTTATTCAATTGAGCATAACTTTTGATCTAATGAACCGAATTTAATAAATGGCCCATCAAAATTTAAGTTTATTATTATTCTTTCAAATGGAATAGGGATGGTTCTTTAAAAGTTTTTAGATTTCGAGAAAATCATTTTCAAAGAGAGAAACTTTTTTGTGGCGCACCCGGTAGATAAAGATGCGTTTTTTGAGCCAACAAATTTTTTTTGCAAAAATCTGCTTAAGCCATCTTTTACCTATGATGGTACCCTACTTTTATGCAAAAAATTAGAAAAAATTAATGATCCAATTTTTCACAAAGTCCAAAAAACCCGTTTTTTAGCCGTTTTTCGGCCCAAATTTGCCCCAAAACATTTTTTTTCGTAAATCGGGTTCTGTCACATTCAAGGGTTTATAGTTATGCATCTTTGTGTAAAAAATCATAAAGAAAGAAAGAGCCAATCTCGAGAAAGGCCAATACCTAAGTAATTGATAATGTGCTTGTAAAAAAATATCGAATTTGGCCAGTTTTTCTATAAAAACACGCCAAGCAACCCAAATTTCCTGTCTAAACACACATATTCTTCAAAAGTAAGCCCTCATGAGCAGAAAAAAAATCTCTCATAAAAATGGAGTAATTTGACTAAGAACATTGATGTGTGCTTGTTAATAGTGATTCTTATAGATAAACATGCGTTTTTTTAGCCAACAAAATTTTTTTGCAAAAATCTGCTTGAGTTATCTTATACCTATGATGGTACCCTACTTTTATGCAAAAAATTAGAAAAAATTAATGACCCAATTTTTCACAAAGTCCAAAAAAACCCGTTTTTTAGCCGTTTTTTTGGCCCAAATTGGCCCAAAAAACATTTTTTTTTCGAAAATCGGGTTCTGTCACATTCAAGGGTTTATAGTTATGCATCTTTGTGTAAAAAATCATAAGTAAGAAAGAGCCAATCTCGAGAAAGCCAATACCTAGAAGTAATTGATAATGTGCTTATAAAAAAAATATCGAAATTTGGCCAGTTTTCTATAAAAACACGCCAAGCAACCCAAATTCCTGTCTAAACACAATATTCTTCAAAAGTAAGCCCTCATGAGCAGAACAAAAAAACATCTATCTCATAAAAAAATGAGTAATTTGACTAAGAACATTGAATGTGTGCTTATTAATAGCGATTCTTATAGATAACATGCGTTTTTTTAGCCACAAAATTTTTTTGCAAAAATCTGCTTGAGCCATCTTATACCTATGAAGGTACCCTACTTTCGTGCAAAAAATCAGAAAAAATTAATGATCCAATTTTTCACAAAGTCCAAAAAACCCGTTTTTTTAGCCGTTTTTTGGCCCAAATTTGCCCCAAAATTTTTTTTTTCGAAAATCGGGCTCCGTCACATTTTGGGCATTGCCATTTTGCATCATTGTGCGAAAAATCAGAAAAAACTAATGAGCCAATCTCGAGAAAAGCTGGTAACTAACGGACGGACGGACAGACGGACAAAGGTTAATTTATAGGACCTCCACCGGGGTAGGTCCAAAAATATATATAATGATCTTATCTGATATCATAATTCCAAACACTGACCCAGTAGTTCGTTCATCCAAAAAGGTATATATCACACATTTTGTTGGAGTCTTTAATTCTTTCTTACACTTAAATGTAAATCCACACTGCATGAAAAACTGGGATTTCGGTTTTCATAAATCTGTAGAAATCCGTTTGAGAAAGGTCAGAAAACGTCTGAATGTGAAATTTCTGTCGCGTTTACTTTTGTAGTAAATATGGTATTTATTTTGAGGAAATGCCTGAATGTGAAATTTCGGCATGTGAAAATATGAATGAACATGTGTTTATTTTATATTTACTACAAAAGAAATATCATATTTCCAAGAAATGATATTTCTACTGGGAAATGCCAAAATAAATCAAATTTACGCACAGTGCAGAATTGGGAAATCCCAGTTTTTCATGCAGTGTCCAGCCGTGAACCAGACATTATTCTTCTAGTGTTCGGTTAAATGAAGGGTTTGAGTGAGGAATTTTGAGTTTGGGCTCAGGAAAGTAAGGACTGTCGCAATCAGATTTGTAATCATAAGCTGTGAACTTAAAGAAAGTACTGAGTTCATTTCCCCACAAATCAAAAGTTCTGTTTATTAGCGGTGTTCAGTTTGAAAGAGCAATTTGAAGCCTTATGTCGTTGCAAAAGCCTGCACTAACAAATTCAACAAAAGATTTGAAACTTTCCGTAAACAAAGAATGAGCACAAAAGAGAGGACTATGATATATAGCAGCTTTAACTATGCTAATCCAACAATCATCTGAACAGCTATTGGTCAATTTCACTAATTTTCCATTGTGGTTGGCTTTACACCCCCAAGTGGGCAAATCCAAGTCTTTTAATGGCGATTTCACTAAATAGAATTCATAAAAGTTTACATTCAACTAAAACAATTTCAGTGTGTACCAGTATTATGTATGCTGATAACTGAACTTCAATAATGACACAACAAGTAGAAAAAAAATTCAGAAATCTAATAGATTGAAAATAATCTTTTGTACCGGGTGCGCCACAAAAAAGTTTCTCTTTTTAAAACTAATTTTCCCTAAATCTAAAAATTTTAAAAGAACCATTCCTATTCCATTGGAAAGAAGAAAGATAAACTTAAATTTTGATGGGTCATTTATTAAATTCGGTTCATTAGATCGTGAGTTATGCTCTATTGAACAAAAAAGTTACTTTCCGAAAGTGCTCAAAAACGCTAAAAATCGACCTATAGTTTATCTTTCTTCTTTCCAATAGAATAGGAATGGTTCTTTTAAAAATTTTAGATTTCGGGAAAATTAGTTTTAAAGAAAGAAACTTTTTTGTGGCGCACCCGGTATATAAAATTTTACATTTAGTGTTTGTTGTAACAGGCATCGCAGAAGTTGTGTTAGTTTTCAATCTTTGTGCTACAAAAAGAAATGAAAATCATTATGAGTATGACAACATCAGAATGACAAACATTTTTACATTAATTGGAAAATGGAAAGTTATAAACACTCCAATGATAACAAAAGCAAACAATTACAGTCAGTGGAGTGTGTTGTTGCATTTTTAAGAATTTGGCTTCAGCAACTTCAAAATAAATATCATCTTCAGCCTCATCGTCGTTTTGGATAATATCCTGAACATCCAGATTGAGTTGTTAACGAAGACAAATGATTGTTTGGGGTTTTGTCCAAACACAATTTCGTAAGGAGTCTTTTTCGTACTTCTAACCACTGTTGTATTCAAGGCAACTAAAATAGAATCAAATTTAGAAAAGGTATTGTTTACCTTTACTGAGCTTGTCAAGTCATAAACTTTTCAAAAAGCCAGACAAAGTCAACATAATTAATACTAGACGGTACCCGGCGTCGCACGCCGGTTAAGCTGTAGCTGAACGCACTAAAAGTCCTTTGGATGTAACCTGAGATCAGATTGTGAATGTTTTCTGCACACCACGCTGAAGCTCCAAAGGGATGTGTGAAAACAAACAATCTGACGAATATGCAATCTCTAAAT
>NW_027103855.1:0-11777 GCF_902728285.1 Clytia hemisphaerica | reverse complement strand
TTGTTATGCAGTAATTTCTCCAAGATTGTTGACATTTAACAAAGTCCCCATGAACAAAGGGCTCTACGGTCACTATGGCCGTAACTTTACATCATACATGTACACAACATATACATCTGGACTTGCTTACTCGTATGCTATTCAAGGGACATTTCATAAATTCTTGCAACTTTTTCCCAAAAACTATTGTTTAATTTTCTTTCACCACAAAAAGGCTAAGCTTGCATAAGCCATGAAAGCTTCTCGGAAAGCTCCCTCCGAAAATTTCTCGGTTTTGATTGATGACTGAGTTTTGTTTTTTTATCCAAATTTTTGAAGTAATGTCGTAAAGTTCAAGTACAAGTTCATTTTTTATTTCAGCTGTGGGTTTTTGTAGTATCCCAGCCTCAATGACATCCCCCAAAAGAAACAGATTTGGGAAATGGTTAAGCAGGGATTGGGTTTTGATTTTGAACAACTTTACTTGAAGCGTGACTTCTTTTTGAGTAACCCACAATCTTATTGAAAGTGCAATTGATGACATACCTGCTTTAGGTGAGACTGGTATATTAATAGATTTTTCAGATGGTTTGATGAAACGTACAAGTATCACCTTTTTACCATAATTTGATCATCAGAATCACACCTGGGATTTTCGTATTTTGGGGAAATTCCCTTTCACCAAATAAGAAAATATAGCTTTTCTCGATGTTGATTCATTTGATTTTTTGCACAATGATGCCAAATGGCAATGCCTTAAATCTGATGGAGCCCGATTTTCGAAAAAAAAATATATATTTGGGCAAATTTGGGCCAAAAACTGCCTAAAAATAGGGTTTTTTGGACTTTGTGCAAAATCCTGTCATTACTTTTTTCTGATTTTTTGTACAAAGATGGAGGGCAAGATTCTCTAAATAATGGCTGAAGTGGTTTTTCCCGGAAAATTCTTATTCGCCTTTAAAAACTGATTTTCATATTTTGGGGAAATTCCCTTTAACCAAATAAGAAAATATAGCTTTTCTCAATGTTGACTCATTATTTTTGTCTGATTTTTTGCACAATGATGCAAAATGGCAATGCCCAAAATGTGACGGAGCCAGATTTTTAAGGAAAATTTTTTTGGGTAAATTTGGGCCAAAAACTGCTTAAAAATAGGGTTTTTTGGGCCTGAATGGTTTAAGTGATTTTCGTATTTGGGGAAATTCCTTTTTACTATTTTACATTATTCAACACACAAGCTTTATTTTTCCATTCTGAATTTTTGTACAATTATATTGTCACTTTTTTCTTATTTTCATCTGATGTTAATCACAAGGTATGTCCATTCAGCATGTTGCTCTAAATATGTACAAAATTTGATATCTACTAGTTCTCCTAGAGCATACAATTTTCCTTCAGTTGGTAGATTTATTGATGACCTTTGCGCTATTAATGATAGAGATGATTTTTTCTCATGTTATCATGATATCTATCCGGAAGAGCTACACTTGAAAGTTAAACATCATGAAACACATGCAACGTTTTTGGATCTAGATATAAGCATCGGAAATAACATCTTTCGCTACAAATTGTTTGACAAGAGAGACACCTTTCCCTTTTTCGTTGTGAGAATGCCACATAAAGATAGTAATTTACCATCAATCATCTTTTACAGTTCTATATATTTTGAGGTCAGTCAGGGAACTGAAAGATCTTTCTTGCGAAAACAAATTGTGAAGTGTTTTGATAGATTTCCAGAGACTTTTATGAAATTTGAAGAATCTTTAAATGATTTATATGCGCAACTGCATTTTTGAAAAATTGAAACATTTTTTTATATTATGTATTATTATATGTTTGTTATGTTAGTTTTTGAAGTCATTTTCTTTTTCGTTCTTTCCCGTGCAGACGGTTGCACGGACTTTAGGTGTCAAACCGGGTTCTGGGCCTACTTTTTGAAAATTTGTGTTTTTGATACTTGTATTTTGTCGTTCGTCTTGTTCTTGTCTCTTTGAACTTGTTTGTTTTGTCTGTTGTTTAACCCCTTTTTTGTTTCTTTGTTTTGGTGTGTGAGTTTTTGTTTATTTTTCTATGTTTGTTAGTTTGTTTGGACTGCGGGTCGGTTCAGGGTTATGGAATCTGGGGGAGGCTGAGTGTTGGACGTCCTTAACCCTATTCGGCCTAGGGGGAGGGGGCTGTTTCTGTTCGGAGGTCAAATTATTGGTAATAGCTCCTGAAATAATAGAGCTTTTGCCATGATATTTTCTGTAAATTCCTAATTTTTATTTAGCTTCAAAATAACAAAAAATTTGACACCTAAAAATTTTCACACCTTGAGCACCTTGACATTTCTGACAGGAAGGTGTCACAAAAATTGACACTTTTCCAAAAGTAATTTATTGAATATTTAGGATAAAATAAACATTTTAAGCTCAGGCAACTTTTTTCTACAGCCTCTGTTCGAATACAATAGCTATTTGTAAGAACAAAGGAAAATTTCGGTTTTTGCTCACTTTGGGCATGATGAGTGACGTCGTCAAATTTTTTTTTGTCAAAAGTTACCTTACGTGACAAGGATCTTGTGTGCCAAATTTCATCCAAACAGACCACCTAGATCAAAAGTTAAGAGGTGGTACAGGAAAAGCCCCCCCCTCCCCCTAGTTCTGAACTGCCCCTAAAAGCTTAGGTTGAATAGGGTTAAAACATGTTTAAAGACGCTGCACCTGTCGCAAGTCGGGGACTCCAGGTTCAGATTGCATTGGTTGGGTTTTTGATTGAGTGGTTTTAGGTGTTTGTTGTTTTGTTTTTCTGCTTGGCTTTTTAAACTTTATGTCTATAATAAAATTCTTATTTCTTGACAGAATGTTTGATTTATATATTTAAAAAAATGGAAAAAAACGTATAATTATAAAAATATATATCCCCGTTCTCCAATATTTTATTGTTTACCTTCAAAATGAGATACTAATTTCACTGTTTTCTTTGCTAGCAAGGCATTCTATAAAAGCAAATACAGAAAATCTGTGCGAGTGTGCCTGTAAAATAAAGGCTGTTTAAAGGGAAATATTTAAATGATTTTCATATGATGAAATTCGTTTTACATATACCACACATGCAGTTTTATATCTTTATCGAGGTATTACTCCTATTGCAGGGCAGGGTATCCTCAACTGTTAAAATTTGATTTAGGAATAATTCCTTACCATTTGCTTTTTTGGCTTGGCATCAGATATAGAATTTGTTCATTCTAATTTGTAAGTTGAACATCATAGGTGCTTGGTATCGTTAAATTGATTAGTTCTGTTTCAATCTTGATTAAGAAGAAAAGCTAAAATTTGAAACGTCCCTGTTTTTCCTTGTTCAAGTTGTAATTAAGCCAACACCACACCGGGTAAAAGTTTTCAGGTTTTATCTAGATATTCATCAAATGTACAAGGGCTGCTGTGGATTTCAAATTTATTATAATGATAATGTCTTATTACCAAATGAACTAGTCCTCTTGGGAACGACTGATCTCAGCATGTTTCTGATTTCTCTCAGTTTTATTTCCAAATCTTCAGCAATCTTAAATAAACATATTTAATCTATTTAGGATGATATTTCAAAACCTGAAATCTGAGTGTCCATTGAAAACAATTTGTTCATCGCAAATACTTGTTCACAAAAATAATCTAGGCATATGTCTATATGTCTGGAATGATTTTTTTCGCGACAGAGAAAAACAAGTAAGTGATAGGAAGTAAAAGTTTTCAAAAATTTTCATTTTCTATGTGGGTTATTTTTTTCATACGTAGTAGATCAATTCTAGCACAGTTGTCTCAAACTATTTGAGACAAAGAAATTTGAGACAACTTATTTTTTACCGGTGGACACACTGCCTAAAGGTTGTGAATTTAAAAAAACTGCAAATGTTACATTAACTGAGAATTTTGTTGGTACTTACACTTTCATCAGTAACCAAGCATGTCAGTGACTTGATTTCGTTTAAGTGCTCTCTGCATTCTCCAAACTTAGATCTTGATATTTTCATTCTTTTAGGCAAATCAACTGTTGGATGTTCTTGAACAAACTCTGAATCAAAAGATAAAGTTTATTCCTGCTCTGAAGTTTCATTTTTGCCAACCAGTGTCGAAGTGAACGTTTTTGAAATGAAGCGTTTTATATCTCCAACAACTGCCTCATCCAATGTCATGTAAACTGAATCCCGGTAGGTCCATGTTTCCTTTGTGTGTAAAATAATCGCGGACATGTGCTTACATGGCAATTTTGTTTTTATCCAAGAAAGGCAATCTCAATGTGGTTTGCGACGGTCAACTGATTAGGATATATCATTTTCAAAACTTTTAATTCTGTAGATGTTTTGTTGCTCCTCAATCCTCGTCTTATTGATATTCAGCACATTTGCGATGAGCAGTTTGTTTCGACAATGTTGGACAAGATCGCGTGGTTTGTAGATATTGGGGAATGTATTTACTATACTCTCGGTGAAGGGAAGAACATACCAAATTTTTGTCCTTGTACCTTAAACAAAAGTTGAAATTAATCAATCATGCAAACATAATTCAACTCAAAGTAGGTTTTAAATTCTTTGGTATTCCTACAAAGATTTTTCCATTTAGGCAGGTGAAGATTTTTTTCCACGAAGGGAAAAACTAAGAACAGAACAAGAAATTACTATCCATTTCTCTATGTTTGCTGCATTGACAATGCCTATTTAAATAATTCACAACAACTGTTACTTACTCTTTATATTTTTCAGGAAGGGATTTGCGTATCAATGTAGTCAATATACCAGAAACTGATTTGTCATTGGCCTGTTTAAGGTATTTATATTTTAAGTCTCTATTTTTTCGCTCAACCCCGTTGTTGGTATTAATTTCGATTGACAACAAATCCTTTCTGTAACAATAAACCCATATCTAAACAAAAATTAAAAAATGAATGGACTAGCTAAGTTAGTTCCTGCAGATAAAATTCTATATCATAACTAATATCACATTCATATTCTGCAAGACACAAAAACTGATAAGTGTATCGATCTTTAGAGCTTTCCATGCTAAATGACCACATGATCTTAAATTTCAACCTAAGCCAGTTCAAATCTTCTAAATGAAATCTACTTAATACCTTGCAACAAGGGAACCGGGTAGTCTCTAACCAGCTTCGAAGCTTTGACGAACCTTCGTCATTCCAAATGTCGCTTGATTTTAAGATTTCAATTCGAATCTTCATCTCCTCCTCTCTGTCTCTGAACTTGCTATCGGGCGCAACATTTGTAAAACATCCCTCTTAGTCAACCCCTTCCCATCATTCTCAACATCATCTTCCCTGCCATACATTTTCCCAGTCATTCCATGCTTTGTTTTGCTCAGCCACCGTTCCCAAGCCTGTTCTCGATGAAAATCGCATAGTAAGATGATTGTATCTAAAGAAATTGAAACAAAACTCTTTGCCAGTTTTAAAATTATTAAATCATTAACTTTCATAATACTATTATGTTATGCTCAATTTTTCATACACATGTATACAGGTAAAGTGAATAGAATGAAAAATAAATAAAAACTTGTATACAGTGTCCATTAATTTTTCTTCTATTTACAGCTATTTTCTATACTTGTGACTTTACTTCTAACGCTTGAATGTAAAACTTATAATTGTGAATATTACCTGGAAAAAGGGCTTGCAAAACATCTATTTCCTATTGACAATAATCCACCATCATAACTGTGAGGTTCCATTCTCGATTCCATTCTTTTAATTTGGCAAGTCCTTCGAAGATTAATTCTGTCGTCTCATCTTGGATAGCAAATGAGCCTATCACTTGATAGTCCACATTTGTTTTTGTGGCAACGAAGAACAACGGTAGCCTATATTTTGTGGTTTTCTGGGTGGCGTCTAATTGGCCGATCGCGTTTCCGTACTGCTTCATTAACCGTTTTTCGTTTGGATTTTGGTGGACAAATAGCAATCTTTGTTCTCTCTGATTTGTAAGCACATCAATTAGCTCGGCATTCTCTCCTTCCCCGTAGCTTCTAAAAAAAATATTTTCGTTTGGGGTTTCAGCTCGCCATTTCTTTATGAGTTCGATGACATTGGCTTGGTCATCTTTTGAGAACCTGTTTTTCATTTTCACTTTATTTATGTGGGCCCTTATGTCACTTTTTTGGGGGGTGGAAGCGTCTGTTATTCTCATTCGGTAGTTTTTTGCCCTTGAACAGGTCTTTACATAAAGCTCAAGGAGCGTTTTCACCTCGGGTAAGTTATGGCATGTCTCAAAAACCTGAAAATTACCATAATTTTTGAAGGCCATTAGCTGGCAGAAAATGGGGAAACCAATGATTTGCTACGAAGGGTACCATGATGAATTTTCGCTGTAGGGGTGTTACCTAATTGTTTACGCCCTTATTTTCGCGAAAAACCGCAAAAACTAAAAAATGCTGACGTCAGCAAAACTTGTTTTTTAAATATCTCCAGTTTGGCTAATGGTAGAACCATGAATTTTGGACCAACGTTGAAATCATTAAAAGGATCATTTTGCAAAAAAAAACTTTTCGAAATTTTGCTTTCGTCAGCAGAAATCAACAAAATACGAAATTTTGCAATAAAGTGCTGATGTCAGCAAAATTTCAAAAANAGAGATGAAACGAAAATACTCGGGTAAAACCGCAAAAACTAAAAAATGCTGACGTCAGCAAAACTTGTTTTTTAAATAACCCCAGTTTGGCTAAAGATAGAAGCATGAAATTTGGACTGAAGTTGCGTATCATTAAAAGGATCATTTCGCCAAAATTTTTTGAAATTTTGCTGACATCAGCACTTTATTGCAAAATTTCGTATTTTGTTGATTTCTGCTGACGAAAGCAAAATTTCGAAAAATTTTTTTTTGCAAAATGATCCTTTTAATGATATTCAACATTGGTCCAAATTTCATGTTTCTACCATTAGCCAAACTGGAGATATTTAAAAAACAAGTTTTGCTGACGTCAGCACTTTTTGGTTTTTGCGGTTTTTCGCAAAAATAAGGGCGTAGACAATTAGGTAACACCCCTACAGCGAAACTTCATCATGGTACCCTTCGTAGCAAATCATTGGTTTCCCCATTTTCTGCCGGCTAATGGCCTTCAAAAATTATGGTAATTTCCAGGTTTTTGAGACATGCCATAACTTACCTGAGTACTGATGTATCATGTAATTATGCTTTTTTAACGTTTTTGAGCGCAAAAACGTCTGGTCAGTCAAACGTCGGGGTCAAAGGTCTGACCCCGTAAATGAGTAGTAAAGGGTTTTTTATTAATAAACCTGCTCATAGAGATTCAAGCTGTATTAGCGTCGCAGTTCTTAGATTGGCAGGACCGGACTTCAATATGGAAAATAATGAAATTCTCACTAAATGATACAAATAAAGCCCAAGCCCTACAAGAATACCGGATTTTTTTTAACTGTCTTGGTGTAGTGAAAAATACAAGATAAACTCATATTGAAACTACCAATGCACGACTCCTCGCGAACAACGCACAACCCGCTCTAAATGGCCGATTTTTGGTTCGCGAAAATCCCCCAAATTCAAGTTTGACTTTTGACCTCAAAATTTTATCAATATTTCAATTTTTTTCTTTTTCAATGAAAGATACAACCTTTCAGCTCATTAAACAATAAATATTCATTTCTCATATAGTTTTTCCTCTAGCTCTAAATTAAGACTGTTGAAGTATCATAAATCCGCAGGTTTTGGATTTTGCAACTTTAACTTTGCTATAAGGTACCCATCTTTATTCAATATCTAGGTGTCTATATGAACACCCCTGTCTCACAGCCCCACTGGAACTTTTCTCCTCGGGATAAACATTACTATTGAATTCCAATTGGGGATAGAAATTCTATTGTTCCAAGGTTAATAAATCCAGTGGGGATGGTTTTGGAGTACAATTTTTTAACATTGAATTTCGAATGGGGATGAAATCAAACTCATTTTTCCAGTGGGGCTGAAATTTCAGGGTATTTTCCCAGCGGGGATGAAATCTTTGCCAAATTTTCCAGTGGGGCTGGAATTCCAGTGGGTCTGTGACACAGAGGTGTAGATGAGGTGAATAGATGTTCAAACTCACCCTGATGTGTATCAAAAAATAACTTTAAAAATGTTTATCAACTGTGACCAGTAAGGAATCTTCAAGCAAGACTCATGAAAGTGTGTTACCGAGGGTACATCAGACTAAGATTAGGATACAAAAATTCATTTCATTAGCTTTCTAAAAATTTACAGTTTTTCATCTGTGTATGGGCAAATAAGGTTGCGAAGAACCCTGTTTCGGGGGAATATTCTCTTCAAAAATCGTGTTTTTCGCGCATTGAATTTTTGAAGTGTGATAATCTTAACAATAATTAATTTTCATTAAAAATTGTTCTGATAACTTTTGGTTGCTAGTTAAAATGGCTACAAAAGAAGGCAGATGAATTTAACACTTTTCCCAAATCTCTGGTGACAAGTTTCTTTTGGCGTTCTTTACGTTCTTCGAAAAGAAAAAGATCAAAGCACCCAAAGGTGTTAAGGTGTGGAAAACATTTCGTTATAACTATGCACACATATATAAAGTCAACGAATGAACGAAAATATTTTGTATGTAACCTGGCTATTGACTCTACAGCATATTTTCCCAACCTCCAAACTTACAAGAAGAAAAGGTAGGTCTTACTCATTATTTTTTCGTTGTTCCATATTTTTTTATATTAACTATCAATTTTGGAGTGGGATTTAATTTGGTGATTGGTCAATTTTCTAAAATTTGGTGGGGATTCAATTTGGCAGGTGGGATAGGTTATAGGCTCTAGTTGACTAATTTTACTAAAAAATGAGTATTATCCATCGAAATTCTATTCTAAAAAGATTTTGTTGAATTATGTTAAAGACCGATTTTCTATATTCTTGCGTGGCTTTATTTGGCGTTTTTTCCCCACCAATATTAACCCACCTAAGTTATAATGGATTTGGTAATTGGTCAGCCTAAAGCTGAGCATTCAAATAGGTAAAATTTTCTTCCACCATCATCAGCATCATAAGACGGCAAAAAAAAAATCCGATTTCCCGATCGATCTCACTTTGATTTCTAAACTTTTTTCCGATCGGATTAACTTTTTGGGTACTTTTAGCGTGCGTTGTTTTTACAGATCATAATGTGGTGTTTCAAGATGGCGGCTCAAGCGATAAGTCAGATGTGATAAGTCAGTGTTGTACCAAAGTATTTCCAGTGTAAATTCTTGCAAGCTTCAATTTCTGTCATTTATTTTTTTAACTCGGCAAATCGAGCACATGATTTTCATCAAGGGGATTCTTTTTCTACATCTTTTGAAGGTTTAAAGCCGTTTGCTCAAGTTTTTGTTTATGTTGAATTTTCTGATACTTCTTATTGCTGCTTTTTATTAGTTTTTGCAATAAAAACATATTTTTCTTGTTTGCCTCTAGGTAGGATTGATGGTGTTATTGGAATTTGATAAAGTTTACAAAAGTACAGCTACTGTCTAAATTTGATAAAGCTTGGATGCAATCGTGCTTTTTTGGACTTGGTTTGGACGTGTTTGATAAGGCGAATCGCAAAAAAAAGCGTTTGGTTCCCGTCATTTCTACTTTAAAAAGTGGGGGTCATTCGGTCGGTCGGTCAGTCGAAAATATTTTTCTTTTAAGAAGCAGCTACATCTTGTTGAAAGGGAATCCGTGTGAACTGATCCGAATTAAGAAATTGAGAAACCGTGGATAAACTGGTTTTCGGTTTACTCTCCATTAGCATGCGGCTCGCTACTTCGATTTTCAAACTTGTAAACACAGAGCGTGCAGAGGTCGACAGTGGAAAAGCTTTCCGACTCTCCAACTCTACCTACTGACCGTAAATCAGGGTCGGTCAGATGACGGTAACCAAATGATGACATCACAGCTCCTATTATTGGACTTGTAAAATTATGACAAATGGTCTTTGAAATTTGATCAATTATATTAATATTACTGTATACAGTTTTTGTTGAAATTGATCTAACTATTTTTCACGCAGTTCCGGACGCAGATTGTGTTTTTCTAAACTTTTCTAACCTTGGCGCACGTTTGGACTGAATGATGGAATGGAATGAATGGCGATAACAGTTTATACATACCTCTTATCAGACTTGCAGAAAGCGGACTGCAGAAAGCTATGAAAAATGGTTTCTAGAATTTAATGAATTATACCGTCAAGTTACACAACATGCACACTCTCGTCACAACTTGCACAGTCATAACAAACAGATCCATCTGGTCTTCATTTAACATTTTTTTAAAGTTTAAAAAACACTGCCAGTGCTTGGCACAGAAGAGAGGACTCCCAGTTGAAATATTTGCTACTCCGCTGCCCTGTTGAATTTATTTATTATGGTCGTGTGTTTACTCCGCCAAGGCGGTAAAGCGATCACCCAAATTCATAGACCAATCAAAAGGGAGTTTAAAGCAAAATGGGGGAAAAATGAGCTTCCCTGCATAATTATAAATTTTAAGTTTTGCTTTCGATTATCATTTGCGACCAGCCAAGTCTTCAAGGTGGTTGTGTGCATGTTGTGTAACTTGACGGTACTAAACTACAAAATTTATTTACAAAGACTGGATGTAAATTATGTTTTTCTGACCTTGCCAAATTTTGGCTTTGACTGAATAGCAGTCAGTTTTTACGTACCTCATTGGCCTTGTAGACAACTGACAAATGGTTTCTGTAATTTGACCAAGTCTACCAAAATACAGTTCCTGTTTAAATGTTATAAATATGAACTACGTTTTGCAAAGATTTTGATGCAAATTGTTTTTTTCTGGAGTTTGCGCTTTGTGACTTAAAGTTTGTAGTGAGTAAGTGAGTGATAAGATCATATTAATAATCTTTCTTTCACGTTTTTGCATTTTCAAACCGTCTCTTTTTACATTTGAGTATCAGAGCTTCACAAAATTATTGCTCCACTTTTCTTTTCAGGTTTGCTGTTTTCGCTTAAATCCATTATAGAAATTTAAAACATCTGCTCTGCAGCAACAATGTTTTCAAATACTTTTCATTTTAGAGTTTTCTGAGTCCGAGACTGAAACCAGCAATGTTGAAAGCGAGTTTGGTATTCACTCTTCTTTTGATTTTGCCGTTGGTATTGGCAGATGGGGAAAACGATCTTCATCAAAAAGATTTGAATGAGAAGGAGAACGTGAAGAGAGGTAAGGTTTCGCAATTATTTCAATGGAATGAGAAATTTAAGGTTTATCTTCGTTTATATAAAAGGTTCGATTTGATAATATTCATAGGCGTAGCTAGATATCCTGCAAAATTTATGGATGAGAGCGGTTTTTAAGACATACTGTAATTATTGTCTTTGTTTTATCAAAAGATAATGAATATGTCATAAACGTCTGCACTCCCTCATAAATTTTGCAGGGTATCTCGCTACGCGTATATGCCTGAAAAATAAGTCCTCATGATTTGAATGTGGCTCTATGACCTATCATTATCATTTATTTTTTCATCAAAAACAATTGAATACTGTTTGAAAAACTTCTTTTGAACTCTCAAGTGATTTCAGAAATTTTCACTTTATCTTGCCATAATTTTCCGGAAACACTGTAAAGTCTGTTCTAGAAAATTGCAAGTCATATCTAACATCTTTTTGGACTGAATTAAATTTTTGGAAAATTTTAAAGGTCAAAAACTTCAATGACATATTCAACACCAAAGAAGTTACCATATTGATGATCTATCAAGAGCAAATGTATTTAAAGGGCTACCAATATTTCGTTACAGACTTTATCCCCATTCGCTGCCAGTTATGACTCT
>NW_027103854.1:74012-113893 GCF_902728285.1 Clytia hemisphaerica | reverse complement strand
TTTAAAAAGTTGGCCTAGAGCCCGGTTCGGATAACCTGATAACAGCTGTTCATAATTTTCTTACGTGCACGGTAAACCTCTGAAGCACAGACATCTAAGCCCGAAGGGCTAGATTTGCAACTTTAAGCTTTCTCCAGCAAAAAAAAGTGAAGCTAAAATTTGACTTTTTAAATTTCGTGCCGATGGATAGGATCTAGCATTTTAATTGTTTTCGGAGCGCGAGATCAAAAAACGTAGCCGACAAACGCTATTTCACATCTCTCAAACCGGTGAAATTGCATATTTTAGTCACGTGACTCTGGTAGGAAATCCTTCCAAAGATGAGCTTCACTTTTTGATAAAAGCTGCAAATCTAGCCCTTCGGGCTTTACAGATATCTGTGCTCTGAAGGCACTTGAAAATTATACATCTGAGGAAAAGAGTCCTCCCGCGGAAAATTTTACAACAAAAGTCTTGTTGTGCGCCAGAAAGTCAAAAATTGATACGGCGCCCTATTCATAAACACAATCACGCAACTTTGTTGTCATCCCCAGTCCATTTAGACGAACGCGGTCCTTACCATTTCGAGATTGCATATTCGTTAAAGTTAAAGTTAAAGTTTCTTTTTTTTCGCGTAATAGAAAAATGTTTAATGAATAAAAACCTGAGAACAAAATAGCTTTTAAATAGTAAGCTTTCTAAGCCGTTCATCAGTACCCGGTATTTAAATCAAAATACGGGGAAGATATAAGAGTTCGTGAAATATGATAAGTCGAACTGTTACTTGCAATAAAGCAAGCCTAAAAATTATGTACACGCATAAGGGGACTAAAAATACCATATAGCACAAGTTTAATGGTCAACAAATAATAAAATGACTTAAGTTGTATTTTATTTTTATATAAATGGTTTTGAGAAGAAGTATATCAAAAATATAAAGATATCTTTATAAGTACTATTACCATTTTTTATATATTTAAAAAAAGAAAATTAATCGAAATAAATGAAATAAAGATTTATTGAGCTTGAATCAATTTATTTTTCAAATGAAGACTCAGAGAGTGAAGAGAGAATTTGACTTTAGTATGGCAATCAAATTGATGCCATACAAGAGGAGCATGATACATAACTGGACAGTCAGCTTGATCAAAATGGGTTACAGCAACACTATTTTTGTCATTTCGTCGGTCTGGGTTGTCAATGTCATAAGGACGAGGATGGTGCGTGAACAAGTCAATGAAAGATTTGTTTAGAGTGCCGTTTAAGAATTTATGTACAATTTTACATGCCTCGAGTTTAAATAGACTGTTAATATTTAGTGGTTTAAAATCTTTGCTATCAGTGTCATGTTTATTTTCGACTTTTTTGTTTATAAATTTAGAACATTTAGAAATAACCTTGTTTATTTGATTTAATCCAGCAGTTTTAGGTTACATGATGTTATACAATAAGCTAAATGAGACTGGATAAGTGAAAAGTATAAGGAGATAAGATTTTGTTTTGTTATAAACCTACCGATCTTATGCAATCGTCAGATTGTATCATTACTAGGTCAAAAAACATTGATTAGGCTCATGTTCAATGTTTTTCACTGACTGTCGGTAGCTTTTATTGACAATCAACAGTTTTATTGGACTGTCAATTACAGATTATTGACAAAAAAATTTTTGTATTGACTGTCAATCCATTTTCTTGAAAAGTAAAAGAATATATTGACCGTCAATATTTCTTTATTTACAGTCAATTTTTTGGATTTACTGTCAAGTACTCTTATTGACAATCAATATTTACATGTTGACAGCCCAGTCAATTATTTTGATGACAGCTGATTTTTTACATTGACTGTCAAGCTTGAAAGCATCAGACAAAGATTTATAATGGTTTGTAGCAATATAATATCTTTTACTTAGATTATTAAACCTCTTTTGTTAGAAAATCAAACAAAAAAAAAAACAAAAGAAAAACTACATACTTTAAATTTTTGATATTTTATATGATTGACATGTTGATTTTGCATCAGCGTAGGTGGGCATTTGTTTTGGTTTCGACGTCTGTATGAGCCTTGATTTCAAAATTATTATAATTAAGCCGAACTGACCCAAACTTTTGAAAAGATAGCAGTAAAGTTCAAAAATTAACCTTTTTGTACCCAGACCCAGTTTAAGCAAGGAGGTTTAAGCCATGGGAGTCTCTTTTTAACGGGCATAATACAAAACGTCCCTCCATCGTTTGGACCTTTTCCTGGCCTGAGTGTGTTTATCACTATTCACTGCTGTTATGGTGTCGATTCCAGCCAAGCCATATTTTATCATTCTACAGAAATCCCCGCTTGAAAAATCAAAACATTGATACGTGGTCGAGTTTACTAAACTTTGCCGAATTAAAACGCGCAAAAATATCATATGACATATGACCACGGCTTCCGTTTAGTCCGATCATGATTCTGATCACGTGATATAGCTTGATGTTTTGACTTTTTTAAACCAATGAAATCATTTGTTTATACCGCACTAAAGGCCTTTCTAGATTACCGCGCAAATAAAACCGGGGGTCAACATGAACTTTAAAGCCTGCTGCGGGAAAGAGAAATGGTTTTGAAGAACCAAATATATACAGAAAGGTTTTGATATTATTCAGATATCAGGAAAACAAGTGACATTTACGTGGTTGATCTTTATAAAGTTTGATCTGACGGTTTGTTGTAAAGAATGTTGACCCCCGTGTTGGTTTTATAACCTTTATTTTTGGATTTGTGGGAAGACAAATGTTATTGTAAAAAAAAGTCATTTGGAAGTGTAATCATACCCTTTCTAGGGAACTGGACCAACATTTTTTAAGTCAGAATTCATTGCCAGTAATGCCGCAGCGTGGTTTGAAACCTTGTTGTAGGTCTGGTGGAAAATGGATTTATTTCTGAATGTAAACATTACTGCAGCTAGAATATTTTCCTTATTTTGACTAACAAAAGGTTCAAGGTTTGTTTACTTTTTATTTTACTTCATTTCTCTGTCTTATTCTGCTGTAGTAGGCAATTGAAAACTCCTAATTTTTGTTTTTGTCAGTGCTCGCTCGCAGCCATTTTGAATTTTTTTTTTTGACGTCTGTACTCGGCAATTCCGTGAGCTCTACAGAATCGACGATTTTGCCTGAGGGGAACAGCAGTGTCNCAATGTATTTATTTTGACAAACAAAAGGTTCAAGGTTTGTTTACTTTTTATTTTACTGCATTTCTCTGTCTTATTCTGCTGTAGTAGGCAATTGAAAACTCCTGATTTTTTGTTTTTGTCAGTGCTCGCTCGGCAGCCATTTTGAATTTTTTTTTTCAACGTCTGTACTCGGCAATTTCGTGACCTCTACAGAATCGACGATTTTGCCTGAGGGGAACAGCAGTGGGTAGGGGTTTTTCACTTTGACATTTGTTCTGTGGTAAATTATTACTTTGGTTATTTCTTGATAATGTGTTGTCAACTCAAGACCAGACATTCCCCTTCAGTTAGTCACACTAGGAAACCAAAATTAACAAAATCTAATTAGGTTAATTTCAAGGCATTATTGTCAAGCAGTGTAGCTGGAACCTCGATATTCCAGGATTAGAAAAAGCTATACCTGTTATCTTTTTTCTTTAAAGAATCAACAAGCCATCAACATTGATAAATTACACACATTTCCTCAGAAACTTTTAAAATTATCTGCCATTATGACTTTCTTGAAGTTGTTCCGAAATTAACCAATCAGGTTAGGTATCGGAACTCCTATGGGAGTTCTTTTCCGAGATTTGTAAAATAGCTAAGTCGGCAAAAAAACTTTTCCCAGGGGTTTGAGGAATAAACAGAACTGTTATCATTTGTTTTTTATTTAACCATATATTTAAATTTGCGCTCCAAAATACTTTGATAAATAAGTTAATAATATTCAATATACTATTTGTATCTCTCAGAAAATAAACACTTACACTACAGAACGACATTGTTTTGCATTTGGACTACCCCCGTGTTTGGACCATTCTATCGTGGGCACAAAATAGGGCGAAAAACTAAGTAGCACCCTCAGTGCAAGATTGCCGCCTCGTCTTTATTCGCCCGCACGAAAACGAGCTAATCATTTTTTTCTCGCGCGCTCAAGGGGAAAAGGAAAGTGATCGATATTCTTTGAAGGAAAAACGTCAGAAACAAACCCAAAGACCAATGGATGTATTTTGTTGTTGAGAATCGATCCTGTGAAGATGAAAAAATTTTATTATATAAATGATTATTTCTGTGACACATTTGTCACTTAGTGCAAAAATTAATGTTTTGCCCTTAGAATCAAAGTCTTTTTTATATTGACAAAAAATTTCGAGGATTTTTTGTTTGCAACAAACAACTTTCCACCAGAAAATTTTTTCAAGTTATAAGAGTTTTCAGATTTTTTCAGAAAAGTCATCCAAAAAATTGAGAGAATTACAATAATATAGCTAAATTTGCTAATTTTACCAGTTTAACTACCCAGGTAGTAAAAATTTTTCAACATTTAACACATAGATACCACCCATTTTAGTATTTAACTACCCTGGGTAGTAAAAGTTTTTTTCGATTTTTCGTCACACCACCACCGTAGTAAACGTCATTATGTCTGAGATTTTACTACCGACCCCCCCCTGGATAATCTTATCAATTCGTAAAATTATCTAGCGACAAACATTTATTTCTGATGTTATTTATCGCTCGCACACGCTGACACACACCTAAAATGGTTTGCAGGTGCTAAAATAGCACTCCTAAAATATACAAGAATGTACAAAATCCTTTTTGCAAAGGCTAATAGATAGGCAGCTGATGACATCAAAAAAAGTGAATAAGTGAAAATTTGAGGGACAAATATTGATTACTTATTTTGAAATCTTTATAGTTTAGAGAGTCAGAAAAATTTACTCGGCGTGTTTCAAAATCTTTACCAGACGTGTCCGAGAATAATTTATTAATTCATGACGTCACAAGCAAAAGTGAAAAATTGATGTTGCAAAATTTCAAAGTTTTATATACCATTAAAAGCGTTTTTTGATGTAGATTTCAAATCACATCAATCTTAATAAGTAAAAATTTGAATTTGAAAAGTTATATAGGTCCGTAGCTCTTCTATGACGTCATTTTTGAAAAAATGCCTCATTTTATAAGGAATTACGATCTCAATTTTCTCGAGTTAGGCTGAGAAATCGAATATACCCGTTTAATTGTCTTCTATATAGTTTTTGACGAGCTTTCGAATGGTGTACATCGTTTTTCGATTTGATGACGTTGAAATATGACATTTTTAAGGGGTGAGAGGGTCATGGTTGACCAAAATCACATGTCAAATTTAAGTCTTAACTTTTGAAATCTAAATTTTTACCTATTGAGACTGATGTGATTTAGAATCTAGATCGAAAAATGCGTTGAATGGTATATATATCATTATTATATGCTGAAATCAAATTTTCACTTTTGGTGGTGACGTCAAAATTTGACAATTTACTACCGGACATGTCCGTTAAATAACTTTTTGGACGCCGAGTAAAATTTTTAGGATCAGTAGATATATGGGAACAAGAAAAATCAACTCGACGTTTGTCCCAAAGTCGTCCAGATTTCAGATGTCGTCAGCTGCCTGTCTATAATAGCACGCCATAATCTGTGACATACTTTTTATGAAGTGCTATCTTAGTATGCGCAAGGTATTGTTCATGGCCAGGCCTGATATGAATAACATATGATATGTATATCTATATATATGTCCATTTCATGCTTCTGGAAGTCATTATCAGATGAATGTTTACAGATTTTGGACAGATTTTGCTTGCTTTGGCTAAGACTATTTGGAAATTTTCTGTTCAACAAAATCTTGCAATTTTCTTTAACAGGGAATAGAAAGAGAGTTGAGTTAGGTTCAATGTCCTCATAAAGTTTAGATTCAGAAAGTAAACAATCTTTATCTTTCCTATTTTAGTGAGGTCTGTTCAGGAGGGGGGGGGGTCGATACTAAAATCTCAGACATCATGACTTTTAGTGACGTGGTGGTATTACAAAAAAAGCCTTAAAGCATTTTAGTACCATGTGTACTAAGATCCCAAAATAATTAGGTGGGGTCTTCAAGAAATTTAAGAAAAATTTTAGTACATGAGTACTAAAAATCACCAAATATTAGGAAATGTAACTATTGACCGAGCATTTTAGGCAAAATGAATAAGATTCAAACACCCCTGTGTCACAAATTAAGCAAAAACTTTGTCCCCGGTGGTAAAATACCCTTGAATTTCAGCCCCACTCAAAATTCCATGTTTAAAAATTTCACTCCAAAACCATCCCTATTGGGTTTTTTAACCTTGGATCTATCCCCATAGCATTTCAATAGGAATTTTTATCTCCACTGAGGAAAAAGGTTCTACCGGTATCGGGGCTGTGAAACAGGGGTGTATTAATGTTCTGCTTTCTGGAATAAAAAATGTTTTCGAAGTTGAATGCTTTGTTTTGTAAAGAACCATGAATAACTGGATGAAAAAGAAATAACAAGCTGTAAAATAATTAGAGGTGAAAAATAACCAATCAATCTTTGCAATAACTAAAGTAGAGCAGAGAAAAAGTATCTTGACTGTTTCTGAGTCTTTATCTAGAATGGATAGAGATAGATCAGGTTCATTGACAGCTTAAATAACCAGAGTTGGCATTTCCAAAGACCAGCATTCTCCGAACTGAATTCCAAAATAAGCCTTATTTAGGTCACTATGCTAAAATGTCAAAATAAATTTTAGTACATGTTTCAAAAATTAGCTGGGGGTATGTCAAAAAACCTTTTAGTACTCATATATGTCTTGGATTTTAGTACTGACCCCCCCCCCTGGTCTGTTAGCTCATAAAAATGTAAGAATACTTCAGATGGTGATAAAAGCATGAAATTTGAAAGAACTTGGAATTCTGACATAGCTTCATGTATAAAACACCAAATTTGGTCAACTAGTTCCGTTATTACGGATATCACCATCTGAAGTATTTTTGTGCTAACAGACCTCACTATTTATACCATTACCTTTTGCAAAATTTTTCTGGTTCCTTTTGATGATTGGTTTGATTAGCTCACTCAATAATTTTGCCTGTGCTTCTTTTTTCAGATGGTGATGGAAATCCCAGAGACTGTAATTTCTGCTGAATGTGTGACATCAGAAAACGTAGCACAGTTTGTTAAGGTATGACAGATAAATATTTGGATAATTTTTAATATATTCTCAGATATGCTTGGAAATTAATAGTAGTGCCCCTTTCTGGGATAATCTGAATTGTACTCCTCTGTGATAAAGAAGGTAAACAAAAGATTTTAGCACAGAAGATTTTAACTTTTGCACATGGGTTTCCATCAAACCCATATTTCTTTTCAATAATACACGTTTCCAAGAAGTTTCAAAGCTTCCAAGTAGTTTATGAATTTTTAAACCTTTGCTCAACTAATTGTTCAAAGGGCCAGCTGTAACTCTGCTCAAACAAGATGATATAATCAATCGAAAATTTTAGAAAGGCAGGGCAGCGCTGCTGGTGCTGGGAACAGAAAACAGCACTTTTCTGCTGCTTTTTCATGAAAAAAGCTGTTTTTGTCATGATTTTTCCTAATTTGGGAAGAGCAGCTTCCAATCATCCGATGCTAAAAAAGGCATGTGAAATCGCATGATAATAAGATTATCTCAACTGGAGTTAAACTTCAAAGTTAATCTTCTTCACCTGTTAATTATATATTTCTGTCTTAATCCAAAATGGAAGTACCTTTTAAAAACTCTAGCTCATCCCGAATAAAAGCATTTATTAAAATCATTTTAAATCGTTAATATTTTTTCTATCATTTCAGAAGTACAGTTGTTTGACACATGGTGAAATGGCTGCAGCCCTGATGGTGCGACAAAAAGATTTGTTCTCTTTACTATCAGTTTCTGTTCCTTGTGTTGGTTGTAGGAGAAGGTGTGTAATTTTAAATGGTTTCATTTTTTTATAGAAGAAAATACATGATAGATAATACAGGATTGATCATATAAAGGTTGCAACACTGATGTATCAAATGGGTTAGACATAATGCATGATAGGGGGCAGCTGCTTCTTTTTTTTCTTGAGAGTTTATTTTCTATGGAAATTATTTAAATTCTGTAAATTATTTTTTTGGCCGTTGTTGGAAAAAGCACATTATCTTAATGATTCTTAAATGTCTTTTGCAAGAACTGGGATGCATGCTTTTAAAAAATTTAGTGGATTTAGAACTTCTTAACTTTGTTGCGCTATTATAGGGCTTTTTACAGCAATCCCCTTTAGTATACTGTTGCAGGTAACTCCTAAAAGGTTGAAAATTGAGCCCAACCCTAGGATGTGCCTTAAATACTGAAAAAACTTTTCTAAAAGTTACAAATCATTTATAAGCAAATTTATTTGTCCAGGCAACATCAAATATCTCCTGAAGCAGCCTGAAGTCTTTTGTACTACAGTAGGTTTGTAGGTCAGTCACTGCCATATTTGAGGCTTGATAATGTTATCTTTTTATATTAATTTTCTCTTTGTCATAGTGTTGAACGTTTATATAATCAGCTTTACGAATCAGGGCAGCCAGCATTGGAGCCTTTGACAATATGCTCAAAAGGAGGTTAGTGATAGTTAAAACATCTTTTCAATTTGTCATCTACCAGCATCTACATCTGATAGGTGAGACAAATCTAATTTATTGTACTACGGGAGGACCTTTAGAAAAATTGTTGGGCGGTAAAATAGAATTAAATTTCTTAAAACCTAGGGTCAGAAGGTCAAGATCTAAAATTTTTTGAAGCATTATACTTTTTCTTCTTATCGATAGGCAACTTTCATGCCACTTTTCATCCAAAGCTGGAGCTTTGCGAATAATTTTTTTGATTAGGGTCGGTTGGGCCGTAGAACAACGAATTAATTAGGTCTTGCCTTACCATTTTACAAATACTGGTCACATTAAATTGATTCAACACCTATCCATTTCATTTTCTTTATAGCTGGAGATTTGTTATGTAGTTTTTTAAGCTCTAATCTGCTATACTTCAAAATTTTCTTTGATGATAATTTAACTTCATTTCTCTTTTCCTTTTAGTTCTCACTCTGAGTGCAAGCTTTCTAAAAGATGCAAAACTAATATATGCGTTATTCTATATTCATGGGTAAGTGCCAAGTGGCTATTCTTTCTCTAACTTTTTTCAAAATTAAGCTTTTATAATATTGTATATTTGTGACTGTATAAGCGATTCAAAAGGTATTAAATTCTTGCAGGCAAAAAGCCAGTCTTGCTTTTGCTTTTGTCAGCTATTTTTCTTTGTTACTGGCAAATTGCCATTAAATTTTCCTTAAAAATAAAATCTACACAATTGTTGCCAGCAAACTGTCTAAAGGCAGGCTAATTGCCAGAATGAAAGATTACCAGACTCAACAGAACGGGAGTGTTCTGGAAAATCTATGGCTATGGGCCTCTTGACTTGCATATTTTTTTCAACTTTATATACAGGACACATTTGAATGATGTAGTAGATACGATTCCAAAAAGCAAACGTAACAAAAGATGTATACTTCACTCTTTGGAAACACACAAAGCTGCAAGGGCTTCAGGGTATTTTGAAATGCTTTATTTGATGTAGAAAATTTTAACAACAGATTAGAATACTTTTCAGACGTTTTGGGTTAGAAATTTTCCTCCAACAAAACCTTTTAACTACTCTCAGTGTATAAAAAGGCCTTTTCATCTCAAAATTTTGCACAATTCAGGAATATTACTGTGCTAATTTGATGCGTAAAATCCATCTTCTCTCTCAGACAAAAAACCTTGCTTTGATTTTGATCAGTCTTTTAAAACTAACAAAATTATGAATTTAGAAATTGGACCTCCAAGTATATTCACTTATTACCAAAGTTTATGTTCTATTTTTCAGATGGATGGATGTTTGGGATCTATTATCACAAGAATGCAGAGATGAAGTATGGTTTTTAATTTCAATTATATTTAATAGACACATGTAGTTCTATCTTGACATGTTTTTGAATTTTTGACCGTTTTAACCCATTAAGTGCCATCACTCTGTAACTACAAATTTTCATTATTTTATTATTTCAAATGGATGTACACTCCCCAACTAAGAAAAAGCCCAATCTCGACAGGGTAGCATGGGTTGAAGTTATGTCCAGCAAGAATTGGGCAATCTCATATGATGCCAGTGGGACTTATAGTGATTTAAGAAGCCAATGATAATTTGTTTTCTTTGTTTATAGGTTGTACTGATAGATTCAGATTCATTATTAGATACGCTGGAAACTTATTTACGAAAGCATAGGTAAGGCCTCTTATCTTGTCAATGTTTTCCTTATCAATTCAGTCAAGTCTATGGAATCTAAAATTTTAGGTGCTTTTTATGATTGGCAAAAAAGAACAGGTGTATGGAATAACTATTTCGTCCTTTCCTTTCAGGTTTTGTTCAGAATGTAAATCAAAAGTGTTGAAAGCATATAGTATATTAGCCGGTGATACTGACGGTGACTCAGAAAAAGGGTAAGCAACCCACTATGTTATAATGCCTGAAAGCCATCTGGTACAAGGTTGTTTTCACTGTGTCTTACAAGATCGTCGAAATTTTTTTTAGTTTAAAGAACTCTTGTTCATAATTCTCCTTGATAGGCGAGGAAAATAAGGTTGAATCACAGTATTTCATTTCTTTCCCTGTCTGATGAAGTAAGGCTCCTACCAATACCTTGTCACTTTATTCACAATCTATGTCGAAACTCTTTTTAATTGGTGATTAAAGGTTTTATTTTAACATGAGTGTTCCCGTTTCATATCAGATACATATTTTATATCAGGATCATCATCATCATCTTTCGACTTACGTCGGAAAATATATCAGGATAGTGTCTGACTATTGTTATATTATGCTGATATAAGCAAAGAAATGTTTTTCTTTTCCTCTTTCTGACCAATCGTATTCGTGATCTGACACATCCGTTCCAATCCAAAGTGAAAAAGCTTGTGAATTAAAATTGACGAGTAAGCAAACGATATCACTCTTATTTAGAAGCAAAACCTTTAAACATTTTAAAAAGTATCAAGACTTCAAAATAATTGTTTATCATTTTCAGATACTGTGCAACACTGTACGAAGGTTTGAAAAGTTGTCCGAAGGAGCGCCACATACATGTTGTATGCGATACTGATTTCATAGCACACCTTATTGGTAGGGCAGAGCCAGAATTAGCTGGTGGAAGGAGAGAAAGGCATGCAAGAACCATAGACATAGCACAAGAAGAGGTAACAATCTTCCTTTATTATTCGCTTTCCTGTTCTGTTTGATATCTTGAATAAATAAAGTCTTTGTTTCGAAATGTTTTTTTTAAAAAGCTCTGTTTAATTAAAATATTTTTGTCTTTGCTCCATCATTTTATTTTCAACTTTAAAAAAAAACTAATGTGTCTGACAATCTGACAAACATTCTTTGAATTTTGACTTATTTGACATATGACAATGACATATCTTTTTTATTTATACTTACCTTATATTGTCTGTTGTTGTACGGCTTCTCATGATAATTGATTTTCCCTTGATCCCAATGAATATTTTGATTGCAATTTACTTCAGGTTTTAACTTGTCTGGGAATACATCTATGGGAACGTTTACATAGACTGTGGCAAAAATTACGAGCTGAAGAACAAACCTGGCAGATTCTATTTTATCTTGGTGTGGAAGCGCTTCGGAAACGCTTTGAGGTAACATTTCCTTTAACATTCTTCGTTATGAATTCTTGTTAACTGGAGAAGTTTGTCGGTGATGATATGAACTTTTCAATTGATGATCAGGGATTTTTCTAAGTACTCTTTTATGTCCGTATATGGGCCAAAATACTCAATCCAAGATTGAATTCTTGGATCTCAATCCCAAAATAGAAAAACATTTTCAAGTAAAACTTACCTTTTTTGTTATTCTCACGCAAAACAACTAATACAATTTTGAGAGCTTAACCCTCTGAACCCACTAGGGCTTTGCCCTGAACCCGCAGGGGGGGCTTCAAAGCGCCCTCAGACCCCCAGCTTCATCAATGATGCCCTTTCAGGCATTAGAAACTCAATCTAAATTTACAAAAACGGCCCAGCTCAGAGTGCCTACCCCTGCTTGATTTATTTTCTGTTCAAAAAATCGGATTTACTGAAAATAAGAGAAGATTTTCAGTAAATACTATACTTCCATTTTAGACTGCAGTTGAGGAGAAGCAGGGTATCTCTCAACTGGAACTGGTCGTCGAAGAAATATCCGTGGCTGAAAAAGCTAAAGAACAAAAACGTGAAAACAAACGTCTGAAAAGGAAAAAGCGTAAAGAAAACAAAGCCAAGGTTGTGGAAGAAAGTAAAGCGCTTGAAGAAGAAGATGAAGAAGAAAAATCCTCCAAATGCACTGATGGAGATGAAAAAGAAAACCTAGCCGTCAACGGGCTTGATATTGATGATTGTAGTAGTGAGAAATCTAGTACAGATAGTTCACAGGCTAGTCCTGGGAAGTCTGACCAACGTTCAGCCTCACCTCTTACACCATCTAAACTTTCCCCGTGCTCTTCTCTATCTGACTCTTCATTCCAAGGGCTCTTGAAACCTGTCGATGAATGCCCCGCCACTCAACAGAATGATGAGAAACCAGCTGTTTGTCCCAAGACACCACCACCGTGCACTGAATCTCCTAAAGAAAGTCCTAAATGCTCAACCAAAAAGGAAACACATGTAGCCCATACCCCCACTAAATCAACTAACAACAAATCACCTACTAACAACAAAACACCGACTAAGAAATGTTCGAAGAAGGAAGACCAAGTAGAGGAGGCAGCTCCTTGTAAGGACTGTGACAAGGAGGCTGCTAGCTCACCACCATGGGTGGAAGCTGGATCAAGGAAGAAGTGTCAGAGACATTCACAAGACCAACACCAACCATTGAAGGGAAGCACCAACACGCGGGGGAACACCAACAAGGATTGCGAATGTGACAGCACGAATGCGACCGGGAAACAATACAAGCGGAATGGATACTACAACGGTCATCAGGAACGTGGCAGTAACAGTGTTTATAAGAACGGACACTACACTAACAACAAGAGGAATGGGTACAATGATTGTAGAAGCTCACAGTCGGTCGGGCCACGGTTCAGCAGATATGAGAACCAGAACCGACTGAAAGAACAACAACAACAACAACAGCAACAACATGATTCTTCAGTAACCTTGTCGACAGCAGATTCGTCTTGCTCAAATGGAAGTTCTCGTGGAAGGGGTACTGGAAAGAGAGGTGGAAAGCATGGTGTCAATAACTCAAAAGTAAAAATTCTATTATTTTGACTTGTTTCTTTCCAGAGTTGTTTTTTCAGCCTAGAAATTTTTCACCTCTATCACCTACTATTTGATCTTTGCCTTTATAGTCTGTTTCCGAAAGGTTTGCTACTCTGAACTCAATGTATCTGATCCCCTCTCTTTGTTGTCAAATGTTTCATTCTTTTGCCTTACTGCTTTTCAGTTTAGTCTCAATTACTCAATTAATTACTTCCGGGTCCTTCGAGGCATCATAGCCTTTTAACTCGAATTTTCCTTAACCCAACCAAATTTCCGTTTCCCGCGAGTTTTGGAGACTACTGTACTTTTAGAGCTTAGTATTACCCTGACCTATTTTGTAGCAGAATATAAATCCAAATTTCATTCAATTAACTCTATCAGGAAAATTCACCGTCTATTCTAACGAATTCTCAATGGGGAAACCAACACCACAATAATCACCAGACAAACGGAACAACAACAACACAACACCATCAACAACAACAACTCAAGGTCGTGGTCAACAATACTAAGAAAGAGCAACAGCAGCCAACAACTAAAGTTGCACCTTCTCTTCCGAAGAATGGTGGATTTACTTCCCCTGAAGTGGAGGATGAAAACGAATTGAGGTTGCTAAAATCAATGGGTTGGAACCACACCAAACACGAGGTGAGCGCCTTTGATATGTTTCTTCATCAGTGTTATAAGCTCTCCAGTCTAAGACAGATTTTAGTCTCAGAAAAGTATTTTACAGAGGTTTTTTCGTCCCAAAATTCTGCATAAATCAGCTAATTTCCTGTGTAGAATCAAGTTTGACAAACTTTTTTCAGTGAATTTAATTTTCAACAAAACTGAGGAGACCTCACGTTCTCGTTCTAAAGCGAATTTTACTAGGCAAATTTGTGATCCTCTATGTGTTTTTTTCCAAAAATGGTCACATTACAGTAAGGATTTGAGTTCTTATTCAGTTGTCATTACTTTTGCCTCCTACTTTAGGCGTACAAACTTTCGCGAGCATAAACTTTCGCGAATCAAGACGTAAAATTGAAACTTTTCACATGAAAAAATGGCTTAAAGGGACAAATATTTCTTGGATTGGCTTGAGACGTTTGTCCTTTGACTTACCGGGTGTGTCAAAAAAAACGCCCCTATTTTTCGATTTTCGACGTACAAATTTCTATCCAACATAGGCAAGTGAAATTTTCAGGGAGGATTTGAAATTTAATTTTTAACCCTTGGTGAGAATTATACATTTGTAGGTTCATTTAAAATGACTTTATGACGATTTGGCTGACTTACGTCAATTATTCACTGTTCACAGATTTTGATAGTTAAATTTTCCCGTATGGAACAAGAAACCAAAATACGCTTCGTTTTTACCTTCTTATTTTGTCTCACTAATTTTAAAACACCAAAATGGCATTATTTTTTTGTTTCATAGGTTAAGTTCTGTTCCAAGGTCAATAATTGATAGATTCTAGCTAGTTCTAGTTAGGCCATTTTTTAACGTCGATGCGACGACAAAAAAAAGACTTCAAATCGTCAATGATGCAGAAACGAACTGATGTTATTACCTTTTGTACAGCAAAATCATTAGGTTTTCAATTCAAGTGTTTTGCAAAAAGGTAAAGAAGCAGAACAGGGTTTGTAGAATATAATATGATCGATTAAATAATGGAAATGAAACGAATTGATGAAATTTTGTTTTGCTAAGAAATGCTTTACATTGCCTTGAACACCTTGAAATGTTACCATAACACTGCGAAAAGATTCCAAAACCCCTTTAATTTGAAAAAAAAAGATAAGTTTGACATAAAAAGATTTTGGCTTAGTAGTAGTGTTCCCTTCTACATCTCGCTTCAATTTCAATTTTACTTTAAAACTGTTTTTACAGCTGATAGGAAAGCTAGAATGTAAAGGTTTAACGTCTTCTTTGACGCCAAATAATTGCTTCTGTGAACAACACAAAAAGTAGTGATCTTGCGAGAATGTTCATAACTTTTAATTTATTTGAGGCAACTCTGCCAAACTTCAAGAAATGTTTGGAAATAAAATGTACAATACTCACAAAAAAATCCAGCAGCCCAACTAAATAGAAAAATGTACGTCAAAAATCGAAAAATAGGGGCGTTTTTTTTGACACACCCGGTATTAGTCTTTTAGAAGGCTAAAAAGTGCCATAATAGTTACATTTTATTCAGATTTTGAAGTTTTACAGATTTTCGCGTGCATAAACTTTAGCGAATGGCCCTTTCTAGAATTTTTAAAGACATTTACTTTCGCGGAAAGGGCCAAAATTCACGAAAATCGCGAAAGTTTCTGCTCGCGAAAGTTTGTACGCCTAAATTGCAGATATTTTCACCAACACTGTTGTGAAATATCCCCTCCTTGCTACCCCTTTTAAGTTGGATTACATTTTACACTATTTATTTTCGAAAATTTAGCCCAAAAACCTCGGGGGAAGGACATTTTTGAAGATTGGGGGATGCTAAGAAGGGGAGATCATTCAAGAAAGGAGGATTATTCATTAAAGGGGGGTCAGACCCCTTTTCCTACTATGATAGTATCAGCTTTAATGAAATACTTTTTGTTCTATAGGATTCATTTGGGTTATCGGAGCAAGAAATACAAGAATTCAAGGCCAGTAAAGTAGACGTCCAGTCCAGACGTCAGGAGTTACGTAATAAACTGCGTGACCAATTTCAAAAGCTATGTATCAATCACGAAATTCCGTGCCGTGTCTGTAACGTCGTCATATAAACATCAGAATACGTCATTCATGGTTGGTTGTTAACTCTTGATAAATCTTTTACATAATTGGCCGGTCGTTTTAAAATTTAGGTCTTTATCTTCTCTTCTCTTCTCAAAACATGTTCTTTAAGTATCTTTTCGTGTTGTAAAATATGTTCTACTTGATGTATACTAAAAGTTAAGGCTGGTATTTGGGACTTACAAACAATTCATCATGACCAGTTGTTTAGACTCAAAGGGTATGTCGTTATCACTAAAGTAAAATCCGTCAGCTCAGAATAAAAACTATTTTTCTTTTCCGGACGAATTTGTATAAAATGATTTTTTTTGTTGAAAATTTGGATTGATTTAAGAAAATTATTACTGGGGTATAGTTGTTTTTTCTTAATATTTTTTTTTTCCGAGAAAAAAAATACAGTACATAGCTTGGCACTTTATTTTTTATAATATATTCAGTTTTATTGACTCCCCTTTTTTTAAATCAAAAAATCGAAATCTTTTCATTCGTTAGAATTTAAAAATAAATCCTGTTTAAAACCGCATACAAGTTTTTTTTAGCAATTTCATTTTTTTTCGCAAAATCGAAAAAATTAAACTTTTAGAAAAACTGCATTATATTTGTTGTTTTTGTGGTGAGTGTCGTTTTATAAAATTTAGACAATTGAACACAAATTTATAATTGTCTTTTTTTCCTGTAAGTAATTATTTCTCTATTACTATTATTGTTATTATTATAATAATTTTTTAAGAATCGTATACTACTACAAGAGAAGAGGAGCAAGGCCTCTACCCTACTTTCTTTTCAATACCAATTTCAACTCCGTTTTCTCATCCTCCCTTTAGCAATTTTCCACAAGTTTCAATTTCTTGTGTATTGTCAATTTTGTTGGATTTTTATTTTGCAGTTTTTCCGATATTTTCAGTTTTCTTGATATTCCATGCTATTTTTAGTTGTTTAACTTTTTTTAGTAATTACCAGAGTTATCAAATCTGGTTTCCAGTGCGCAAGTCGATTTTTGGGAAAACCTAAAATAAAACTATGTGTACTTTAAAAGTTCTTCTTCTACTAAACTGTTAAACAAGCAAACATACAGTCCAATAGATCAATAGACCTTTTCATAAATTATGTCCCGAACATCACTTGTCTTGCTTTGAAATTACTGCCATGATGATTAACTCCCAGTGGATTTTATGAAAACTACTTCCTATTCATAATAAAATCATTTAATGTCTCAAGGGAAATAATCACCATGGTAATTGTTTAAATACGAGGCAAGTGACGTAATTTATGAAAAGGTCTATATCGCACAAAAGTTTTTGATTGATTTCATTCTAACGCAATGTCAGCTTAATATTTTTACAGGTGAACATTATAAAAAAATAAAAAACGAAACAAAAACAGTGCAACAAATGAGATTGAAGATTTTATGGGGATTGAAATGGAAGCAACCAAGTTTCTTTGGA
This sequence comes from Clytia hemisphaerica, assembly GCF_902728285.1. NCBI lineage: Eukaryota > Metazoa > Cnidaria > Hydrozoa > Leptothecata > Clytiidae > Clytia > Clytia hemisphaerica. The sequence goes on along the minus strand of NW_027103854.1, from coordinate 96,370 downwards.
TGTTGTCACTATTACAAAAGATCAATACATCATAAAATCGCACGTGATGATAAATTTGTTCCCAAATGTCACCAACCTTCAGAAGACACTATTAGAACATTATCAGACTTTATAAACAGCTCTCGGAGACTTTTTGTTCTGACCGGTGCAGGATTATCGACGGAATCCGGTATCAGAGATTACCGATCCGAAGGAGTCGGGCAGTATTCAATAACTACGGATAGACCTACACAGCATATTGATTTCGTTAAGAGTCCAAACAAGAGGCAACGGTACTGGGCTCGTAATTTTGCCGGATGGCCCGTTTTCCGTAATTTTCAACCCAATATTAACCATATGGTTATTGCGGAAATGGAGAAATACGGAAATATTCATTGGTTAGTCACGCAGAATGTTGATGGTTTGCATCAGAAAGCTGGATCATCCAAAATAACGGAATTACATGGCTCCACTGCACGGTAAGTGTCAGTATTACAATATTATTATTTTTTTAACGGAAAAACCCTCGAACTTTGCTCCCAATTCGGAAAAGCTCGTTTTCTTCTGGTTTCTTAGAAGAGGGGCCATGTTTTTCAAGCAAGACAGTTGCTTGTCAAAGAATTACTTACTCGCAAAGAATGCATCACAAAGTTCTTAACAGTTAAAGGGTTTCATGGGAAAATAACCGAACGCTTTTAAAGGTTTAGTTTTTTAATAAGAGTGATATTAAAGGAAAAAATTTTGGCGGGAAGAAAATTTGGCGGATTTGGTCAAAACCTCCAAATTAAGTTTCCGCCAAGTTTAATTTTTTCCGTCATCCGCCAAATTTAATTCCCGCCAAATTTAAGATGCTCTATTTATTCCCCCAAATGTGTGCTATTTCAGGCCTTAAAACAGACTTTTCCTTTTATAATGGCGTTTTTTGGACAAAAATGTCCTTCTTCCGCTAAATTTAATTTTTCAAGTTAACTGCCAAATTAAATTCCCTCTGTAAAAAATTTTTCGGCAATCCGCAAAATTAAAATTTTCGCCAATTTTCCTTTAATGTACAAGCTTTATTAGCGATATTGAATTGACACGGATGTGGAGCAAGTTTGGTTAGAAAGAGGAAAAGAAAAATCATTTTTTGCTTGTGCCAGTACAATATAACAATAGTCAGACACTGTCCTGATATGAAACACGTGTCTGATATGAAACGGGAACACTTATGTGAGAAGAAAACCTTTAATGAAGTTGAGAAATTTGCAAAAACTTTCAACTCGAAAACTTGAACCAAGACAAACTAAAAACTTCATTCAAAAAAGAACTTTACTAGAAAAAGATCTACGGGTGAGAAGACACTCCCCTTCATCCGCGCACCATCAGATAGACTATTTTCTGGAAGTTTTACAGGACTTCACCCGGGGGGGGGGGTCACTCGGACAGACCCGTCACCTCGCAAGCCTAGTACCCCAGCTTTGCAAGGTGACTGGTATGTCCAAGCGAAAAATCGAAAATCGACCCTTATAGACAGGAAAAATTGGCATTTTTGAGACACTTACAGAAGCCTTTCCCAAAATGAGAGATTGTTTTTGTACCTATGAAAGACTTTCGAGGGTGTGAAAAAGGGACTCTTATGGCTCGTACACTTCGCGTAAGTATCCCCCGCCCCCGGATTTCATCCAAATTTTCTGGTTTGTGAAATGTGTAAAGACATAGTTTTTTAATGTTCCTTATTTTCTACATTCTAGTGTTGGTTGTTTATCATGTGACTTCGAAATATCACGTGACAATCTCCAAAGAATCTTGCTACGTCACAACGTCTGGGACGAAGCTAACATTGGGCGACAATCCCCTGATGCCGACGTCGTAGTGCCAAATCATGCGGTCCAGAATTTCAAGATGGTAGACTGTCCATCATGTGGCGGAGTTTTGAAACCGAAAGTTGTTTTCTTTGGTGACAATGTAGCAGCGAGTGTCAAAGACTTTATTTTCCAAAAATTAGATGAATCAGATAAAATGTTAGTGGTTGGGTCCTCTCTACAAGTGTACTCAAGCTTTCGATTCATCCTTGGAGCTAAGGAAAGGAATATTCCGATTGCCATTTTGAACATTGGAGAGACTAGAGGAGACAAACATTGCAATCTCAAAGTCAATGCAAAAGCTGGTGATGTGTTGCCAAGGCTGTTGTTACCATGGAAATAATGAAGCTCTTTATTGAGCATTTTTGATTTTACATTGGACTTGGACTTTCTAATTTGAATGGTTTGTCATCCCATAAATAAGTATCTGACGAGACGAGATTTCTATTCCCATTGTTGTCATCGGTAGAAAAAAAGGGAAAATATTTTCCCAGGTTTTAAAGAACCAATATGGCTCATCAAAACAAAACTTCCAATCTGGGGGCCACCTCCGTTTTGAGGGCCATATACTGTATGCTTGGACCGAATAGCAAATAAAAATTTGGGATTTCAATTTAATTATTTTTTCATCATCATCTCTATATCCTTTTAAAGGCCTTTTTGTCTATATATTTTATTAACCATTCTTGTATTTCTCTTTCATTAAATGGCTTTTGACGTAAATAAATTATTTAGAATCTATGTTAAATACATCACAACAACCCTTAACTACGTTCAAATTTTGCAGGGGTGCGACGACTTCAGTAACTCAGGAGTAGTGGTTTTACTTTCCAATCACGGTCTTACAGGCCCGGCGGAAGCGGGGAGACTGGGGAGACTGTAGCCTCCCCACTTTTCAGAAAATGAAATTTTTTTTTTTAATTCCTAGCAAATTTTATCTCATTTTGAGGTTTTTCCAAAAGTAGTGTACGCGATACTTTTGATTTTTGTCTTTTATAGTTTTATTTGACTTTTTTGAGAAGGTGGACGATAATACTCGGGGTACCTAAGGCACTCCCCAATGGTCGCATGAGGTTCCGCCCCTTAACGTAAATGTTTTTTAGGTTTTTCCGAAGCATTTTGATATAGAAAATGAGATGGGGCATGGTTAGATGGTCCCGCTTGCTCCATATTTGAAAAATTTCGAGAAAACCTCATTTTTACCCCATTTTGATGACGTCATAAAAAGAAAATCTTGAATAACTTTAAGTTAGAGAAAGCATTTGATTTCAAATTTTCACCAATGGTGTAAACTGACGAAAGGAAGCGATCTACCAAAAACAAATTTTCAATTTTTGCTGACGTCAGCAAAATTCGCAAAAAAACCGTTTTTGCTGAAATATGCTGACGTCAGCAAAAAATCTTAATTTTTTTTTCTTGAATCGCTTCCTTTTATTGATTTACACATTTGGTGAAAATTTGAAGTCAAAGGCTTTTACCTACTAGAAGTTATTAAAATTCTTATTTCTGTGACGTCATCAAAATCATGAAAATTGGCTAAAAAATTAGGTTTTTCTCAAAAATTTTCAATTTTTCAGCAAGTGGGACCATCTGACCATGCCCCATCCTATTTTCTATATCAAAATGCTTCGAAAAAACCTAAAAAACATTTACGTTAAAGGGCGGAACCTCATGCGACCATTGGGGAGTGCCTTAGGTACCCCGAGTATTTTGAGTGATTTACCCTTTCGATCAGACCATTCGTTTCAATTGGAAATTTGATGAGTGTAAGTGGGCAAGTGAAATTTTGAACGCTCGACAAAAAATAAAGCTCATTTTCATCCTCACACAGTTTAGAAGCTCATCTTTAACGAATCTTTATTCTAAAAGCAAAGGTTCTTGCGATAAATGCTGAAGTATATACAGATTTTTTAGTACAGACATTTTCGCCATTACAGCTTCCCCTCTGCTAAGAAAGTCCGTTTCAGAGGAGGTTTTGAAAAACAATGATCATTGTTTGATCATTTTCCATTCTATCATTTTTACGAGCCATTCCCTAGCTAATTAAAATGACTCAGGGATTTTTATAGGGGGAGGGTAGTTAAGATCTTCCTTGAGATTAGAGAAGGTTTTTTCAATCCAGTAGATACTTTTTGGCCGTTCCCAAAATGTCCAGGACCGACCAAGATATACGTTTCGAAGTTTCAAAAGAAAAAAGTTTCTTAGGCATATATTTTCAAATTTCATGCTGCATCCGGCCCCGTTTCATCTTTCATATTCCTTGTGTCGTCGTTTATGACGGTTGCTCCGTATTTTTCAATGACCGGCAGCGTTCGAAACTAAGGCAATTACGGAACATATTATTTGTTTTGGTTGTTTCCAAAATATAAATGGTAGCCTGAAAAAATGGTAGCACGTGATTCGGCGATTGCTCCTTTTCGGATGAAATTACCAAAATTAAACAGCCAATTTAAATCTAACAAAAGTGAGTATTTTTTCTACTTTCAAGCAGAATTCTACATTCAGCCAGCCAAGGTGAGTGCTGAGCGATATTTAGGTGGCAATCTGGGCTTCCTTTGTGCCAGGCTATTTCACCTCCATAATATTTAACTATTATTATTCGCGCGCGATCGCAAGAGAATAGGTTTTGTATCCTACAAATTGTTATATTTGTTAAAACTACGAGGTCTACGCCAAAAAAAGTTATGTTTGCAGAACAGCTAAATTTGCAGGAGGGGGGTTTTGGAGGAGCTGCAAGCCTCCCCCAAACAGGTCCAGGGCTATTAGCCCTCTACTGGTGGCTACGCTGCCTACACAGACTCATGGTATCTGGTTAAACAAGATAAAAATAAAAAAGTTGGTGTTTTGCTGAAGTAGGGAGGTCAGTCAAATTTTCAAGCATCATGAAGAAAAATAAAACTAGGCTTTTCTGATAGCCCTAAGCGCTAAGCCCTTAGGTAAGCACAAGAAAAAAATGAGGGCAGTTTTGAGAAATGGTTCAGTAACACTTCTTCTCCAGACGCCCACACTCGATAGGATCGATCATCGGAACGGCTCAATGACAGATTGATATGTGATTGATGGATTACTTAATGATCCGGATAGGAGATCGATGGAAGATTCAGCCATTAAAAAGTCTTGAGTATTGATCCTTCGTTGATCCATTATTGAGCTAGTATAGACCTTTTTTCAAAGAGGACGTCCTGTTGAATAATTATGTAGTCCAGCAATAAAAAAAATGACTAAGCCATTCATAATTACTGTATCATGCATAAAATTGTAATAATTTTATCATTGTTTTTCTGCTGGACTACATAATTACTCAACAGGGGTGGCCTCTTTGAAAAAAGGTTTATTTCAATCGAGTATACCGATTCGTCATTGATCGTTAATCTATTTATTATCAATCGTAAATCGAGTATGAGGCGATAGGGTCGATAAGATCGATAAAAGATTGATGATAGATCGATAAATGATCGATAACTAATCATAATCTTAAAAAAATCTTGAGTACTGATCCTTGAGTATCCTGATAGTCTTGGTCATACTCCTGAAAAAACATTTCTTCTTTATCTCACCATCATCATCTCGGTAAAGAAATACATCAATGTGAAGTGTCATTCCTTTTTTGCCAAAATAATCACACTGTCCCTCTCTAAATCTCATTAGGAGGACTTTTCGGCGAAGGTCTCTAATCCACAGTCCTGTTGATTTGCTGAAGAGCTCAAAAGCATCAATTTTAGCTTTTGTCCTGTTGCACATGTCTCTTTACGTGTTCAGACATGTTGCAGACATTTGAATATAGCATTTCTGGCCATCTTGGTTTCATACTGCAGTTCCTGCTTACCAGGCATTTGAGATCTGGAAAGTTCATCAGAGATCAAATCTATTGTGCTAAATAGCTCTTCACATTGCTGACACCACTCATTGTGCTCTTCACACTGTTGACGGTTGGAGAGAAGATGGTTTTTGAAACTTTAAAGCTGTTTTTAAACTTTAAACTTTGTTTTCCCCTTGTTTAGACGATAACCATGTATCTCATTGTAATTTTTTCAATTAAGGATCATGAACTGAGACTTACCTACAGCCCTGTGAATTCAGACGAAATCATATCGGCATGTAAGTGCCAACCAAAACCGGCCGTAGGCCTGCAAAATTTTCCCGACTTAAAATGACCTCTAGGTCGGTAAAATTTTGCGGGCCTACAGCCTACAAGGCCTAAGTAGCTTGTTTAGGTTGGAAAAGATAACAGTTAGTTTAACTATCCTTAATAATTGTGTTAATAAGTTTTATATTTTATAAAGAGAATGGAATGAGGCTCGATTATCATGTGTTATCAAATCATAAAACAATTAGATTAACCTAACAAATAACATTTTTCCTCTTTAGGTCAGCTTTGCTGACCCAAAACATTTCTTTTGTCGGCACGCCGACCTAGAGTGTAAATTACGTCAGCAAATAAAAGCCGACTTCAGCTCAAGTTACGTCGGCTTTCAGGTCGGCATTGCCGAATGCCGAACTTGGATTCACAGGGCTGTACCTAGGTTGATAAAAAGTTTTTTGTATTAAATTGAAAAATATCACTTTTTTGAATGGTTTTCTTGAAGCCTCTGTACGAAATTCGCCAAAAAATAACAAAAATCATGGATTCTTGGATATATTCAACTCAAATGATTTGTTTGGAATAAATATAGGTCTATTTTGGAAATATTGATAAAATATTTGATAAAAAATCGATTTCCCAGCTGAAAAACCGGTTTTTCAGCTTGAAAACAGGCCTAAAAGACATACTTTTTTATCAAACTTTAGCAAATTTTTTACCCTTTTTTTCTCTTTTATGCTTATAGATCACATGGGTTTTATTTCAATTTCTGAAAATACATAGTCTAGGCTATCAGATCCTATTTTTGGTTTTGCCCGAAATTAGTAGCAACTCTGAAAAATTTGAGCCGGATTTGCTACTTTTTGAGTTTGGACCCGCCTTTCAGGGCTACTAGAGCCCAGTCTACTTTAAAAAAAAATTTCAAAATTGCTTAAATCTGCTGTCATAAAGTTGCTTAACACATTTCAGCAAAAGAATTTGGCCCAAAAAAGTCCTGGGCTGAGTAATGGCACCTTGAAAGATGACTTAAAATGGATTTTGGAGCGTTTTTAAGCCGCCATTATAGAATTTGCGTTGAAGGTCACATGGGTTTTTTTGGTTTTTTTGGAACCACTAATTGGGTACTTCAAGATTAAATTAATAAAAACCCATGTGATCTTAGTTGCAACTTGAAAAAATGCCTCTGAAAGTTGTAACAAAGAAAACAGCCAAAAAATTTTGATTGGCTGTAAATCCCCCATTAGGGATTTTGGGTACCTGAAATTTTGGGATTCTGAGTTTTTCACTATTGTCTACCAAATATCCAAAAATGGAGGAATTTAAATTTTTCTACTATCAAAATTGTCCAAAACTGCCTGGTTCTCACAGAAAATGGCTCTTAGTTTTAATAAAAGTGATCTTAGAAACAAAGAAGGTTACAAAGAAAGCAAGTTGACAAAAGTAATTTTAGAAACGCCCTTAAAAGTTACAAAGAAAGCGGGTTGATAAAAGTGATCTTAGAAACAAAGAAATTAACGAAGAAAGCAAGTCGTTAAAAGTTAACTTAGAAACACCCTTATAGCTACAAAGGAAGCAAGTATTAAAAGAATAGGCTAAGTAAGAGACATGGGTGTAGGAGATTTATTTTCAGCTCTTAAGTTAATGGTTTATTTATTTTTTCATTCAGACATTATGATCGACACAAAAGATTTTCAGTCAGCCAAATGGCTTTTTCAGTCAGACATTGACTGATGACTAACGCTTATTTGCAGCCCTGCACTCGTAATATTGCTGGACTTGCTATAGACTGATAGTCGTTTGAGAGAAGGTAACAGTCTATTGAATACATTAAGTTGAAGTTGGTTTGATATTCTACGTTTGACGTTTGATATTCGTTTGATATTCGTTTGATGTTCTCAAATTTGCGTTTTGAAGTTTTTGTGACTACTTTTGGAACTGGAAACTATTGGAAGCCAATAGAGTTTATTCTCAAGGGTGTCTGTGAAAAATTTCAGTGCTCTCCGTCGCAGCGTGCTCCCTCTAAAAATTTGTAACCGTCAAACCTCATTTCGGTTGAAATGACAAGTTGGGCTCCTGTGGGGCAGAGCGGTTATCTTTGGAATTGGAAACTATTGGAAGCCAATAGAGTTTATTCTCAAGGGTGTCTGTGCAAAATTTCAGCGCTCTCCATAGCAGCGTGCTCCCTCTAAAAATTTGTAACCGTTAAACCTCATTTCGGCCGAAATGACAAGTTAGGCTCCTGTGGGGGAGAGCGGTTATCTTTGGAATTGGAAACTATTGGAAGCCATAGAGTTAATTCTCAAGGGTGTGTGTGCAAAATTTCAGCGCTCTCCGTCGCAGCGTGCTCCCTCTAAAAATTTGTAACCGTCAAACCTCATTTCGGCCGAAATGATAGTTGGGCTCCTGTGGGGAAGAGCGGTTATTTTTGGAATTGGAAACTATTGGAAGCCAATAGAGTTTATTCTCAAGGGTGTGTGTGCAAAATTTCAGCGCTCTCTGTCGCAGCGTGCTCCCTCTAAAAATTTGTAACCGTCAAACCTCATTTCGGTTCCTAATGTTTCTACTAATTTACATAATAATGACTTCCAATAGTTTCCAATTCCAAAGATAACCGCTCTCCCCCACAGGAGCCCAACTTGTCATTTCGGCCGAAATGAGGTTTGACGGTTACAAATTTTTAGAGGGAGCACGCTGCGACGGAGAGCGCTGAAATTTTGCACACACACCCTTGAGAATAAACTCTATTGGCTTCCAATAGTTTCCAATTCCAAAGATAACCGCTCTCCCTCACAGGAGCCCAACTTGTCAATTCGGCCGAAATGAGGTTTGGCGGTTACAAATCTTTAGAGGGAGCACGCTGCGACGGAGAGCGCTGAAATTTTGCAGACACACCCTTGAGAATAAACTCTATTGGCTTCCAATAGTTTCAAATTCCAAAAGTAGTCGCAAAAACTTCATAACGCAAATTTGAGAATATCAAACGAATATCAAACGAATATCAAACGTCAAACGTAGAATATCAAACCAACTTCAACTTAATATTGAATACCACAACTTGGACTAATGTTGACTTCCCTCTTCTAATCCCAACCACCCTTCTTTAGAGATAGGAATAGTAGAAAGGTCGGAATTGTTTATGGAAACTATATTTTTTGGACCTACCCCGGTGGGGTGGAGGTCCTATAAATTAACCCGTGTTCGTTAGTTAGTTAGTTAGTTCGTTCGTTCGTTCGTTAGTTACCAACTTTTCTCGAGATTGGCTCATTCAATTTTTCTGATTTTTTGCACAAAGGTGCATTACTATAAACCCTCGAATGTGACGGAGCCCGATTTTCGAAAAAAAAATTTTTCCGGCCGGTAGAACCGGAAATGTCCCGAAAAAAGCGGTTTTTTGAGATTTTCTCGAGATTTTATCATTAGTTTTTTGCGATTTTTTGCACATAGATGCACATTAGTACTGCCGAAAAGGTGTCGAAAACCGTTTGCCGAAAAAAAATTTTTTCCGGTCTGTAGAACCGGAAATGTGCCGGAAATCGTCGTTTTTTCACATTTCCGTCACATTTTTTCAATTTATTTAATTGTTTCTTTACAGAAAAATGTTCTTTGTGATGATGCCCAAAACTTAGCATCGTTTGATTTCCAAAAAAATCATCCTTTGAATCCGGAACTCCTTAAAAATCGCAGGAACAGCCGAAAACCGGCGTAAAACGGTTTTCCTTCATTTTTTCAACTTATACTCGACAGATTTTCATGATTTTTCTTTCACCGTTAAACATCGATGCGTTTATACATTCTTTTCCCTCAGCCGTACAAACAAGATATGTGTATCCTTAGTCCCAGATAAAGATTAGTTTTTATTCAGTATATAAGCGCAGTAAAAAATTCAGCTTTGTATTTTTCCTTATTTTGCAATTAAGTTCCATAAATGAAAATAAAGGCATAATGATAATGAGCTCTCTGAAATGACTATTAGAAAAGGTGCAATGTCAACATTAGACCAACCTTATAATAGGTAATTGTTGAGTCCTGGCATGGCAATTCAGTTTTTTTTGCCTTAGCATCTTTTTGCTGCAGCAAAATGCTCTTTATTTTGCCGAGGCAAAACAGCATTTGATTTCACCGTTTTTTTGTTAATTGAATTTTAAGAAACTTCTATTCAAAAGTTTCTATTTAGCTTGGTCAATGTCCTCTAAATCTAAAGATCTAATGCAATATAGATCTATGTAATTCTTTAAGTATTTTCAAATTTTTCACTGCCGCAAATGCGGTAACAATATTATGATCACCTTGTAGGCATTCTTTGATTTTTTGGTTTGTGTATGTTTTTATTTTATTTAAATTTAATCCTTATAAATTCTCATTGTTTGTGATCAAAAGGTCATGGTAAACATAAGATCTCATCTATTCTATTCCTATAAATTTTTATCTTCTGGATGGAAATATTTTTGAGTTAAACTAAATAAGTTCAATAGTTGATAACATGAGTCATCTGCAAGGTGGTAGGTTTTGGATTTAATGTGTACATAATGATGAGTGTAATAAATTAACAACAATGAGAAAAGTAATGAAAAACTTTGGTAATTTTTGAAAATTTGAAAAATTTGTTACAAAAAGATTTTGCATTTGACACTTTGTACTGGAAAGAAGATTGACCTATAAAAAGGCCAATTTTGGTCAAAGTTTCTACGTTTGTTTGAACTGTAAATGTCCCTCTTTTGCCTGAAAATGGGTCAGAAACAAAAAAACCCAGCTATTTTCAAGCAACAATCGTTTCTACAGGTATTTTTTGCATTTATTTTTTGCGGTTCTTAAAAAGAGTTTTTACCTTAAAAGCGAAACAATCAGCCTAAAGAAATATTTCAGATATTTGTTTAGGTCTGTTGACTGGGGGCTAACCTAACAACTTTTTCCAAGAACTAAGAAATTTTTCTTTGTACATTTTGGTGGACATGCAAAATGAAGACCTTGCATTGTTTGAAATTTTTAAGCATAAATTAAAATTTTTTTTTGTATTTTGGTAGGGGGGCTGTCTATTTCGAATTTTGGTGGGGGCTAAGTCTCAGGGGGGGGGGGGGGGGCTGAACCTTCAGGGGGGCTTCAACCCCTCTGCACTCTATGCCATGTATCGTAACTTGGTCTAATGTTGACATCTTCTAATCCCGACACCCTTCTTTAGAGATGGAATAGTATGAAGGTTGGAATCGCTGACGGAAACTATATTTCTTTGCTTAGCAACCAGAGAGGAAAAAAGCTTTTGTGTATCAGTGATTCTGGCCTTACTATTATTCCTATTTCTTAATCTGATTGTCGGAATTAGAAGAGGGATGTTGACATTAGACCAACTTACAGTATTGTACTCAGCTGCATAATTTATTAAAATGATTATCACACTTTTGATATACCTTAGAACACGTATGATCATTTATCATTCAAACTAAAAAAAATGTTTCCTTCTTTTTGAAGAAAAACAAGTGTGTTTATTGCTTCTTTTACATCTCATCTCACAGCAGGGGTAGGACTATTATCACATTTTTCAACCTAGTTAAAAATGGATTATGGAGTAAATATTTTCAACTGAAAACTGTCTTTTTTATGAAGAATGTTGTTTCGAGTAAACACATCGATGTGGTCACACTAAGATACTTTAAAAGAAAAATTGAAATCTTCATTTTCGAATTCAAAGAAATTGTTTTTTCTATGACATTTTTTTCTTCATTTTTTGAAAAGGCGGCTCAATTCCTAATTAGGCATTGTCCTAAGTAATACGTGGCTGAAGTAAAAATCAAATCAATAAAATGTGAAAATAACCCAAGTATTTTGAGTTATTAGTATATTTTATTTTTATTTGAATCAACCCAGGAGAATATTTTGAAAAATAGTCTGAAAATATTATTTCCCTAGCACTCAATGAAAAAAGGAAATACTGAGGTTATCCGACATGGGTCATCAAGAGCTATAACTATTTAGCACCTGCAAGCTGTCCAAATGAAAGAAAAAAATGTATTACTATGTTTTTATTTTATTATTATCATTGAGCTATATATCAAGAAGAAATCTCAACAATTTTCTTTTCTATTCAATAATTTTTATCATCTGATTAGTGTCTTTCTATCAAATCTCTAATCTTTTTAAAGGACTAATTCTTCTTAAAAGATTACTGTTCTTTTACTATCTCTTTTACTATACTTTATATGATAAGATATTTTGTCTAGCCTCTGGAGAGCTCTTACATTTTTTCATTTAGAAAGTTGTCTTGACAACAAGTTTAGCATGTTAGTTATATCGAAATCAGATAAAATAATAGATAGTAATAGTATAGTTCCAAGACAAATTTCACAAATTTTATTTGTGCCTTAAAAATACATTGTTTTTGTATCATTCTATCAATTTAGTTTTTGCTCTTTCAAGTTTGGGCTGAAAAACTTTTGTAACAGAAAGGATGCACTGTTTGTTGACCTACATTTAGTTTTGGTTATGATTAAAATATCGGCGTCTGAAAAAAGTAATATTTTTGTTTCATTAAAAATTTGATATATAATTTTCAAATCATAATCCATTTTTTGTTGTTGTGACCCTGTAGAGAGGAGAACAATTCTAGAAACAGACATCAAAGATGCAATACTAAAGTGGAAAATTTTACTATTGATAGAAGTTTTTCGGTTTATATTCTTATATTTTCCAGTATTTTCAGGTATGCATTTAATCTTCACAAAATGGAGCACTTATTACTACAGTGGTTAAAAGTTCCTTCTTCTCAGACGGATTTTCGTTTGTGAAATATATTATAAGAAAGCTCTTCCGTCTCGAAATTTTGGATGATTTACTGAAATTTCGAGAATATATAAAGTCCTTTTCCGTCTCAGACAAAAAGTCTTTCTTCGAACACTTCCACAAAATTTTCAATTGCCATTACCTGCATGAAAAGTCTGTTTAATTTTTCCACGATTTTCCTGGGGGCCCACGAAGGGAACGACATACCATACGTGTACCGCACGTATGGTACATGGTACGTAAGGGTCCTTTTTCCAAGCTTCCCAAAATGCACTGTAAGGGTCGAAATGAGGAAAGATGAGAAAAATTGCACTTTAAGGGTGTAAAAGAGTAACTGTCAACTTAGCGAATAAGATAGGGTTATCCAATATGTGAGTGGATGGGAGCGGAGAGAAGGTGCATCACTCTACCTCGGCATTGGATATCCCAGGGGATAGAATCTCGCCCCCAACAGTCACCAGAAGAATTTACTTACTTACTATACTATATTTTTAGAACATCAAATTACCAAAAAAATACTATTCAATAATATAAATGGATGGGAATGAACCTGGTAAGAACAAGAAACACAAAGAATCGCAGCCTGAACCAATCGAATCCACTTTATGGAATGTCGGTTGTAAGACACCAGATTCACCAGAAGAAGGTGGCACTGGAAATGAAGAATCGGATCCTCCAAGAACCCCAATAAGTACAGAAAATAATGACAAGCCTAATTCTGGGGATTCTGCTCAAGAAGAACAAACTGGTAGAAATGCCTCAAATACACCAAAGCTTGCAGTGGAGACATCTGCCGGATCTGGTTTAGAGACTTTGTTGAATGAAACAGATAAGACAAATTCACTCCAGCAGGAATCTGAAGATGCTAATTCCCATCCTCTAAATGTAGATAATGCGAGTGTTTCTACACGTGAAGAAGATTTACAGACTCCAGTCAATGCTGAAATTACACCTGATGTTTCTCAAGTCGATTTGACTAAAGTTACCACAGAGTAAGTGTGAAACACATTTTGTATTTTGAAATTTCAATGAAGGGGAATTACGTAACACTCTGCTGATAGATGCTCAAATTTAATTACTTGTAATAGTACTTGTAATCTTAACGCGCCAACGTAATAGCATACATTCTAAAAATAGACATCAAAATTACTGTTTGTCCGAGTTTTAATCCCATCATCCTTTGCATTAATTGCTTTTGCAAGTCAATTATACTTATTGATAATACAAAAGTAATAACTTGTACGCATTACGAATCAAGATGAAAAGGATTGTGGGATTGAATTTCGGTCAAATGTTAAAAGTAATAATTATGACTTTAGCATAGCGGTGTGCTATTGCCTTTTTTAAGATTCGCTGACATCAATAACCTTTCTGTTCTTCTAGTATAGTTTTTTCAATATCAAAGAAAATTTAATTTTCAAGAGCAAACAAAGACTTGGAGAAAGGGTCATCAAACAAGGTGTGGGATAACACAAATCAAGAAGACGATGTCGACAGGGATAAAACTCCAACCAACGAACACAAGTCTCATCAAGCTGAAAACGACCAGGGTAAACTTCTAGACCATACGGAAAAAGTTAAAAACACTCTCCCAGGATCTACAACAAATAATCTTCAACCTGAACCAAACAATGGTCAAATTTCAAACGGGCTTCCTCTACCACCACTCAAACCACCAGCAAGTCCTTTCTTCTTGAAACAGTTAGACCTGACAGAAGATATGATAACAATGAGAGGACCACGTGAGAGTATTCCAACTTCTCTACCAACGTCAGGGAAACACCAACACCATCAGAAATCCAAAAAGACGCCTCTCACTTCTCTTGAACGTAAATTAAGAGGTTTCTCTGTTGGTTCATCGACAAGTGAAAAAAGGTAAAGCTTTTTATGAGAATTGGGACATTTTTGTCTCATTTAATTTGTTTAGAAAACTTCCAGGGGTATTCAGACATTTTTAGGAATTTTATGTTGACTCTGGTTGACTTGAAAAGGTTCGCCCACCCCCTTGTATGTATAATTAATGGAACAGCTCATTCCCCTCTACTAAAGCTAACAAATGTGTAGATTCAGGCCTTCATGATCATTATTTACTGAGTTGAAATCGAGGAAGAAATATTTTAGCGACTCCGCCTCAGTTGACATCAACCAAATGACTTAATATTTCAGCGAAGGTTCGTTTTCGCGCGTTTCATCAGCTGGAGAGTCACCTTCAACGTCAACCGTTAAAGTGGTGGTCCGCGTCCGCCCCTTCAATACAAACGAGAAAACTAGAAATGATAAACCAATTATCGAATACCCTGGAGAAGGCGGCATATGGGTGAGTTTTGTGTTAAAGTTCTGATTTCGTCAATATTCTTTATATAAATTCTTTGTACCCTTTAAACCTTTTAGAACGTACTTTAATCTAATTAATTTTCGCGAGATTTATTTTTGCCTTTTCGCAAATTTTTGCCATTTACGCCAAAATGAAACAGGATGTTCAGCGTAAAAAATACACTATAAATATGCTATTTATGGCGCTCAAAGGCCCATATCAACATAACTCTGGCCGATTCGCGACAATTAATACAAGCGAAATATTTCAAAAAGACTGATACCGAACGACCAAAATAATATCACTTTTTTAAGAACACCTTTTTGCCTTTACTTGAATGAGATAAAAGTATTACAGTTGACTCTCGCTAATAACAAGGAATTTTATTTGTTCGAATAACGGAGAGATTCAGATTCTAGAGAATATTTGAAGAGGGTTTCTCCCTGACGGGAACTGAGAATAACTTCGAATTATAGAAGTTTCGAATAAGAGAGAATCGGTTGTATAAGAAAAAAATAATTCAAACCTTCCTCGAACTTTGCCATTTCTAAGTGGATTGGACATGATTTGTCTAAGCTAAATTCCCTTCTCAATCACATTGTTTTTTTTTTCCCTACCAGGTAGACCAAGGAGGAAGCCAGCCCAAACCTTTCACATTCAATACTGTATTCGAAGAAAATTGTACTCAAGAAAAGGTTTGTAACTTTTGTCAGCAATAGCATGTCTCTGAAGACGTTGAAGGGAATTCACCAATAAGCGAATTAAAAAAGAAGGAAAATATCAAGTAATCAAGTACTTTGAAGGGTTACTACACTTTCAAATACGTCCTCATGTTCATAATTTTTTCTCAATTTCATTTGAGATTGTAGATGGGTAGATAAGGTTTAGATTTCGAGCACAGTTTTATTAAAAAGACTCTCTCGCAGGCCAGCTTTCACTCTTAGCAATAATTCATAAAAAAGTTTCGTTTACAGTTTTGAAGCTAACTTAAACTAGCTTTTTTCTTAGGTTTTTGAGGAATGTGGAATCAGAGACTTGATCATCAAAGCATTGGATGGGTAAGTGAATAAGATTTTTTCGTTTGGTAGGATTTGACACGGACGCCAATATTTAACCTACCGCGAAGTAGAGAGAACCCCTGTATTATATATATTGGTGTTGACGCCTTCGAATAATGGTTTCTAATGCTATTCGGACTGTTAAGCATTGAAAATAAGTCGAATACTAGTCTGTCGCCGCTTTGATAGCTAAGGTGGAATAGTAATAATGTTTGAATTAGCAAAATATTCAAGTTAAAGAGATTTGATTTAGGAAGGATCGAATTATGGATAAAAAGTCTTTTTGCGTTCACACTATTTTCTTTATTGCAGCTTCTCATGTACAGCCTTTGCATTTGGGCAAACGGGGAGTGGAAAAACGCACACTATTCTTGGAGATTTCGAGCAGGTAATTTTTTTCATGCAGTCCATTAACCTCCGTCCCTGCGTATTATCAGCTTTTTGACGTATTGTTTTGAGAAGTTTCCCCTCAACACCAGGGTATTCTCTGGCGTCAATCAGTAACGTAAGATAAAGCCTGGGATACACGAGGACGAGGTCGGCAGTCCATATTACTGATCTCTGACTTCTTTGACTGGATCGGGCTTTCTGAATAAAAAAAGCGTGTCCAGTTTTGAAGCTGAGTAATCTGCAATCTTGTTTTCAATTCCGGTCGTCAACAGCGCGATTCGAATGTTTTGAATTCAAATGGTCGAAAATCTAAGACTAAGAGAAAGCTTTTACAACTGTGTTGCAAATACTTTTTTTTTATTTCAGGGACTTTGCACCAGTTCAGGCCTAGTACCCAGGTAAATTTATATTGTTTTTCCGTACCGTTAAGCGTTTCTCAACTTTGGTAGCCTTACTTACCCTTTTGGGATTTTACAGCGATTCGAAGAATTATGCTGCGCTCCCAACTTGCACACAACATTGTTTCAACGTTTTTCTAATGCTCACCGCGCCCATTCAACGTTAGATGAACGTTGAAACAACATTGTGTGACAGCTGAGCTGATACTTACGTGGGTGATACACAAATGACGAAGAGATTCCGAAATAGCTTCTTTTAATTGCAAAATTACCAACCAAAGTAAAACATTCCACCCTAGCTTCATTTCCAACTTGATGTTTTTTATCAAAGGAAGTTCTTTGGCGTAATACTGGTCAAATACAGTCGACGCCCTATAATTCGATGTTCTACTATTCAATACGTTCCTTTTTTGATGATATTGAAGTTTCACCGTCCTCTCATCAACGACGTTCTACCATTAGAAACGCCCCCTTATGTTATTCGATGAAAATCCAATTCCCTTTCAAAATGAATACGACAACGCACTGAATCTAAAAATAGTAACAAATCTGCACAAATTTATTCGTTTGTACGGCTTGCGATCCTATCCTCTTTTGCCCTTGCACGTCAAGTAATTACAATATCAAAAGAAAGGTAATAACTTTCACGGTTTACCAATCATCTCCAAATGAATTGTGGGATTGGAACTCGTACAAATTTCTAGTTGAAATAATTATGACGTTTGAGATGCGGTGCAGGGGGGGGGGTCATGCAGTTATTATATAAACACTATGACAATTACTACCGTGGTGGTATATAAACCAAAATTTGGGAAAACAGTTACTCCACCAGTGGACTAACTGCAACATGGGTGGTGCCTAAGCCCAAAATTGTCGATTTTGGTAGGATATGGTGTACTAAGTGAGCAAATTTTTCAATTTTCACTTAAAATTTTAGGTTTTTAAAAATTCCGGAAGCAAAAAAATTCAAAACATTTTTTTCAAAAGTCAAAAAAAAATCACAAAATTTTTTCTTCAATCAAGGCATGAAAGATATTTTAACAAACTTGAGATATGATTGAGATATTTAACTCTTGAACGGTCGTTAATAAGACGTACCTAGTAAAATGGTATCAAAAATGAGGAATTCAGTGAAAAAAATGCCAAATTTGGCATTTTTGGGGGTGGTATACACCAATTTTGAGGGTAAAACCAGTTAGTACACTATGGAATAACTGCAAGGGTGGTGGTGTCTGTAGAAAATGTCCAAAATTGCAGTTACTCCACATAGTGTCAAGGAGTAACTGCAAGACCCCCCCCCCCCCTGTGCGGTGCGCTATTAGAGAGCGTCATCTGTATACCAATTTTTAAGAGTAATAATTTTTACAAATTAAACTTTTCAGGTCGATCGAGTACCTGTTCGAATGTATATGTAGAAGTGTCATACAATACCGCATCAAAGCCTCTTATCTGGAAGTTTATAATGAAAAGGTATCTTTTTGTTTTTTCTTGTGTTCGGAATACAAATCAATGTTTGGCATATTCAATAGCATAAAGTTTCAATTTTTACATTGAGTAATAATTTTCTGTAACCTGATAACAGAGATGTTCGTAATTTTCTTACGCGCACGGTAAACCTCTAACGCGAATATAAATTCAAAAAACTTTGTGATTCCATGAACGTTCCAAAAAAAAATTTTCTTTCGTTTCTCATTACGACCAGATGTGGTATTTAATTTTTAAGTTAAAATATTTACTTTCAAAAAAGTGCAGAGTGTGCAGAAAAATTATTATGTTTAAGTTTTTATTTATAATTTTATTGTAACCGTTATACAAAAATGCTTGTAGGATAAATCTAACGTTTTCCTGACCTTCTCTATAGCATGCTAACTCTAAGGTCCCGAATATTAGGAGGGGGGTCTCCTGAATAAAAGGAGGCGGTCTCAAGCTGTAACTTTAAGATTCACAAAGTATGGTAATTATAGACTAAAACCAGGCCATTTAGTGCAACTCAATTTTTGATAGCTGAAAATATTTTCAAAAGTAAATAAACGTTGGGTCCTAAATAAGAACGGGCCGGTCTGAAAATTATAGAAAACTAATAACCGAGTGTGGACATTTATTCGGAACCTCCAGAAAAAATCTTCTTAAATTCCAATGGTGAAATATCACTCGTTTGAAATGATTGATATTCAACGTATTGCTTGCCATACGCATGCGTATACCATTCGAAAGCTCTCAATTAACATTAGTATGATTATTATAAGACATAGACATTCATTGGGGAAGGTCTGGAGAAAATTTCAGGGTTTTTTTTCCTGTAAATTATACTAAACGGCCCCATTAGTTACAACAATTTACATTTTTTATTGGTTTCTTTCAAAAAGGAGTAAGACACCACGAATGGAAAAGCTCAAAACTTCTTTACAGACGAAGATTACTCCAAAATAAGCATGACCTTTCTTCGCCATTACGGTGATTCTCAAACACAGAAATACGATGTCGTTAAACACCATGTTGAGGAAAGTTGTCACGTAGTCCACCGTTTCATATTTGTCCCCCTTCTGTTGTTCCAAGCCAGAGTAAGACGTTGTCAGTAAAGCGGATATTCCCAACGCCAAATAGAAGAAGGTCATTCCAGTAGGCCCATAGCCTAGGAAACATCCAACATCTCCAAACATAAGCTCGGCCATATCTATGATGTCCAGCATGGCGAATGCATTTCTCAGCGTGTTCATTTTATCTTCTTCTGGATATGGGTACATCATGTTTGTGATGACCAGCATTGGGAGTGTCAATAACAGGATTAAGAATGTTTCATAGTTTCCATTCTTTTCCAATGTCTAAAACGATTTCAGAATTTTTGATAACATAATATTATATGACTACCTCATAAAACAAATGGTTACCTTAATCGGATTTATATTCGCAATTTTACACAAAATTGTGTCTGACTCGCCAAATTTAATCCCCACGAAATTTTTTAAAACGAGATTGTCAACTTAACCCTTTAACTACCAATGTCGAGCATACTAGACATGGGTGGTCTAACTCGTAGGAATTTGATTGGGTTTCATTATCAAGCAAGAAAAAAATAAAAAGTGAGTCTTTCTAGCGAGATTTTAAGCCAAAAAGTAAAAAAAATGCAAAAATTTGACAAAAATCCACTTTTTTAAGATTTTGACCGTTTTTTGACCATTTTTTGGTCAACGAGTGATCCAAGAACCTCCAAATTTGGCCCTGCTTTACTTGATTCTGTCTTCCAACGAATTAGTTAGAAGTTTTACAACTGGGCACCTTTCTATCATTCAGGCAGGTCCGCGGCGTTTTGAGGGCAATTTTCAACATATCTTTGGCTCGTTCGCGAAATTAAGTCCACGCGAAAAATTTCAAAGCGATGATTCGCAAACTTATATTCAAATTTTCGCGACAAAATTCATCAGATTAACCCTATTTTTATCAGGGGGGGGGGTGTTTTCCACCAGGCTGGCACTCTTTTGCTAATAGTAGGGTGGGGCGTCAAATGTCAAAGTCAGAAAATTCAAGATGTAGTGTTTTTTTATGAAAATTTAACCTATTGTGAGGCATTCTGCGCAATTTTTAAGGTCAGAAGTTCAAAATTGGCCGAACCCCCCTGGGGGTACTGATTCGCACTACAGGCAAAAATTGGAAAAAAATGGCATTTTCTGGCCTTTTCAGGCCTGAAAATATGTCAAAACTATTGCAAATCCTATTTTTTTCACTTGCTGTACTAAATTTTATGAAGAAACAACAAAATAATCATATTGGATTGAAAATTGTGCCTATTAGAGCCCTAAAAGAGCCGTTTTAAGCCAATTTTGCAAGCTCATAAACTTTAAACTGATCGATTCACATGCCTGAAATTTTCAGAGATGGAAGTCTTCAATAAAGTCTTTAAGCAAAATGAATTTCAAGTTTTTCACTTTTTTCAAAAAATCATAATGGCGTCTTCAAAAATTGCTTTTTAGCAAAAAAAAATCATATTTCTCAAAAAATAGCATTTTTTAAGGCAAGCTTCTACAAACTGAGTTTAAATGCTGACTGAAATTTTTTTTGCAGTGATAGTATACTGGAGATACTCCAGGGAAATCAAAATCATTTTCGTCTGGGATGGGTCTATGTCCGCCATTATGGAAATAAAATCCCTGCTAATAGCCATTTTTCAGGCCAAAAACCCAAATTTGGACTGAAAAAATCTCTAAAATGTCAATAGACATGGGTCCAAATTTTCTTGCAGTGATAGTATTCTGGAAATACTACAGGAAAATCAAAGTCATCTGGGCTTGGGATTTGGGTATATCCACCATTTTGGAATTGAAATTCCTGCTAAAACGCAATATTTCAATCAAAAATCCAATTTTTCACTCAAAAAATCTTAAAAATGGCAATAGACATGAACCTAAAATCTTTTTGCAGTGATAGTCTTCTGGAAATACTCCAAGGAAATCAAAATTGTTTGGGTTTAGGATTTGGGTATATCCGCCATTATGGAATTGAAATATGTGTTAAAACTGGCTAAAATGCAACGTTTCAAGCAAAAACCTCGTTTTTGAATAAAAGTTGCTCTAAAATAACAATAGACATGGACCCAAATTTTTTTGAAGTGATAGTATTCTGTGAATATTCCTGGAAAAACAAAATCATTTCAGTCTGAGATTTGTTTACATCCACCCATATGGAAATGAAATCTTTGTTAAAATGCTACATATTTCCATCCAATACATCATAATTGACTAAATATTTTGTATATTATATTAAGCAAAGAATGTGAATTTACAATCCTTTAATTTAGAAATACTAGTTGAAATATATTATTTAAAAAAAAAAAATCCCATTTCACTCAACAATTCTTTATAGCCCACTTACATTTCCATTTTCAAGACTTGTTCCGTCAAAAAAAATTGAATTTTAGCTTGAAATATTATATACATTTTAAAACTGGCTTCAGTTTAAAAATCGCGGTCCCAGAAGCATGTTATACCTGAATAGTTTTTACCCCTAGAGTATTTACAGAACACTATCACTGCAAAAAGATTTTAGGTTCATGTCTATTGCCATATTAGAGCAGTTTTTAAGTTAATATAATATTTTTGCTTGAAATGTTGCAATTTAACCAGTTTTAACACATATTTCAATTCCATAATGGCGGATATACCCAAATCCTAAACCCAAACAATTTTGATTTCCCTGGAGTATTTCTAGAAGACTATCACTGCAAAAAAATTTGGGTTCATGTCTATTGTCATTTTAGAGCAATTTTTATTCAAAAGCGGGGTTTTTGCTTGAAACATTGTATTTTAGCCAGTTTTAACACATATTTCAATTCCATAATGGTGGATATACCCAAATCCTAAACCCAAACAATTTTGATTTCCTTGGAGTATTTCCAGAAGACTATCACTGCAAAAAGATTTTAGGTTCATGTCTATTGCCATTTTTAAGATTTTTTGAGTGAAAAATTGGATTTTTGATTGAAATATTGCGTTTTAGCAGGAATTTCAATTCCAAAATGGTGGATATACCCAA
>NW_027103854.1:41596-73488 GCF_902728285.1 Clytia hemisphaerica | reverse complement strand
TTCAGGCATGTGAATCGATCAGTTTAAAGTTTTGAGCTTGCAAATTGGCCTTAAAAGCATTTTGCTACCCAAAATTGGCTTAAAACGGCTCTTTTAGGGCTAATAGGCACAATTTTCAATCCAATATGATTATTTTGTTGTTTCTTCATAAAATTTAGTACAGCAAGTGAAAAAAATAGGATTTGCAATAGTTTTGACATATTTACAGGCCTGAAAAGGCCAGAAAATGCCATTTTTTCCAATTTTTGCCTGTAGTGCGAATCAGTACCCCCAGGGGGGTTCGGCCAATTTTGAACTTCTGACCTTAAAAATTGCGCAGAATGCCTCACAATAGGTTAAATTTTCATAAAAAAACACTACATCTTGAATTTTCTGACTTTGCCCCAAAAATGACTGTTGACGCCCTACCCTACTAGAATGGGATAGAACCAATGCCGTCACTATCGATGGGATCATCCTCTTAATTTTTGGCTTCCAACACAAATTAAATAGCATCAACTCTTTGCAGCCCTATTTGTATCTTGGGAAATTTCTGATAATTTTTGAAATCTGTTCATATTGACTTAATTTTCATCGATAAGCTACAATGTACGTTTATGATGAAAATTATCTTGCTAAGAAATTCCTATCTCAGCAGAAAGAAAATTTGCCTATTAATTATTTCGATTAAAAAAGTTCTATAATTAATTATAATCCCTGCAAGTTTATTACCCTATCAATCATTTCAATGGTTTTTGATTGAGCAGACGTAAGCCAAAATGTTGTGTTTATGTCATTCTTCTGGATCCTTCTTAGATACCAAGCTTGAGTATATGAAAGTGATTTTCCTTTACTATTTGTTTTATATCAAATCTAAAAAGTTAAAAAGTTCGGCAAGGTTGTTTTCTTTTTAAAGTTTTAGCATTTAATCAAAGCTAACTTTAACCTCTTTTTCACTTTATTACCAGACGTAAAATCAGACACAAATGGCAACATCATCGAGCACTTCTCAACAGCGTATTGTGATTGTTGGCTGTGGCATTGCTGGTTTAGAACTTTCATTATTTCTACTAAAGAAAAAGAGAGACTTTTTGATCATCAACCCGACAGATTATTTCCACGTCACTTTTGCGTCTGTGAGATCGGTCGCTCTTCAAGGATGGGCCAACAAAACTATGATACCGCTGCAACCAACATTGGGCGATCACTTCAAGATGGGGAAGGTATATGAATCATTGTTTTAATATTCCTTTCCTATCTTTTATATATATAGTCTAGAAGTATAAAACCTTCAACTATATATATAGCTGAGTAAAGAAGCAAGTGGGACACTGTTTTTCTCCGTGAACTGGCAAAAAAAAACAAAGGCTGAGAAAACTTTACGTTAATTTAATGTTTGAGCGAACTTTCGACGAATGAAGTAAAACCAGTTATTCCCAAAAATAAAGCCTTCAAAATAGAAGACCCTCTTGCGTGGAGTTTTCAATACAAACTCAATTTATATAAATGATATTAGATAAAGAAATAAACTCCCTGAGAAAGGGCTTTTTATTCAGTGGTAAAATAGAATGCTGAACATAATTTAGTTTAATTTCAAACAAAGTGATACTTCTTTTTCAATCAATGTTCTCAATTCATTAATTTAGGTAGTGGAGATCTTGCCGAACGCTGATCAAACGAGTAATGCTGGTGGTAAGGTTCTTTTGGAGTCAGGTGAAGAAGTGAAATACGACAGGCTCGTAATTGCAACAGGGACCCGTGAACAATGGCCAGTCCGTTTGTATGAAATGGAAAAGGAAGAAGCCCTTCGAAGATATGAGAAATTATGCGAAAAAGTACTTATTCTAGCTATAATAAGTCCCTCTACAACATTTACGACGTTCATCTAGATATAATGCCGTTTTAAAAATCCTCACATACCTTTTAGTCTTACTATGTCTTTGTCAATTTCTACATTCCAAATTCTTTTTTAATACAGTGACGACTTCTATACTAAATTCTAGAAACATAGCCCCCACCTTCACAAAGCCCCCCCTAGCAAGGGGGGTGCATTCTATGCTGACTGTATGTCTGTTTGTCTTTCCGAAAACTTTGAGGCAGGCTGGAGCACACTTGATCCTTGGGTGAATCATTGCGCTGGGGGCGTTTTTCATTGTAAGGGTCAGGCCCCAAAGCGAGGCTGAATCTTTGGGGCAGGCAAGATTGTCTCATTTGGTTGCAATTTTGCACACTCTTGATCCTAAGGGCTTTTTTTTCATTTTTTAAATTCTTTTACCTCTATCTAAATAAAGGCGTGGTCGCGAGTCTGAATTCCAAAACGAGTTTAAAACTTTGGGCAGGCTGGAGACTTAAAAAACGGTCCTATTTGGTCAAAATTTTGTACACCTGATCCCCGCTTTCCCTGAGCGTGGTTTTTTTATTTTTTGGAAACTATGATTTTTTGGGCCTGGGACGAGTTTTTTTCGAGATGAGGCTAAAACTTTGGGTGATATGATTTTTTGATTCCAAAGAAAGTGATTTATGTAAAAAAAGTTTAGGCTGAAGATACCTTTAGTCTTAGGATAAGTTTTTCAAATTTTACGATGAAAATTTGGAAACAAAGTTGAAGTATTTCAGTCGACTGGAATTCTAGAAACCTCTGATTTTTTTATTAGACTTAGGATATCAATTTTACAATTCGTAAAGTACAATCATGTCTAACCTCTTTCGTAATCCAGGAGCCAATGGAGTTTTTTATTTAAAATTCTCACCTTGATAGGTATCATTTATTTAAGGCAATGAGAAAATGGCCGATATTTGCCCAAATTGCACTCTTTCATCATAACGAATGTCCCGAGATTTTCTTCTGAATTTGATTGTAAACTTGTATTTCCAAGTAACTAACAGTTTTTGCAATTTCAACTCGATAGGATTTCACAACCAAGGTACATAAACATTGAGCTGATTTATAAGATTACCCTGCACACCAAAAAACTGATGTTATAAAGCTGCTTTACAAAATTTGAGCAAAAAGTGAAGGTGTAAAAAGTTAGATGGGTTCCTGCTTCGTTCTCAAAAAATGAAAAAAGATTTCATAAGTTATCAGAAATTTTGTTCCGACCAAAGATGAATTATTTTAAAGTTGATTCTCGTTTTCTGAAAAAGAAAAAATCAAGTTAAAATAAATCATGTAAATTACCGATATGTTTTCTTTTCCCATAGGCGAAGTCAAGCAAACAGGTTGTAGTGATTGGTGGTGGTGCCACAGGGGTGGAAATTGCCGCCGAATTCAAAACTATCTTGCCGAATATTGACGTCACTCTAATCAACAGCAACCGCCAGTTAGTTGGACCCTTCTCTGAGAGATCTCAACAAGCATTGCAAACCCAGTTATCTACACAGTTTGGAATCAAACTAGTTCTTGGTAATTTCTATGAAATGGCCTGTTAAAAGACAATGTATTTTGGTCTGTTGTCCTCATGTTCAAGTTTTTTTTTTGAAGACTTGAAGACACTTATTGTTATAGCCAAACGAAAAAAGCACCTGTCCGACTTCCGCTCTCAAACCCTTGAAAGTACTAAAATTGGAGAAGAAATCTTTGTGAATTAAGCAATAATTTGGAGTAGAAAGAGGGATTAAGATTTAATGAGTTTTGTTTGAGACTTTTTGTTTGGAGACCCAAAAGGGTGGGACTTCACTGTTCCACTCCAATCGCCTAGACATTCTCTTCCTAGATTCTTTACCGATTTTATTTCAAATTATTGAGTTATTGATTATATTTATTAACAGAGGAACGTGTTACCAACTTGAACGAACTGGAACAGTGTGGCAATGGTTGTGTCAAAACTAATAAAGGCACGGAAATAGAAGCGGATCTCATCTTCAAAGTTATCGGTGACAGAATCAATGCCACTGCTTACGAAAAAGGGCTCGGTAAAAATTTTACTTTTTGTGCAGATTTCTTTTAAGGCGCATTATTTCTAAAACAGAAAATACAGCGTTATGATGCAATTCTTTTTTTGCCTCAATAGTACTTTAGGCCGTTCACACTTTCGCGAGCAGAAACTTTCGCGAGGTCGAAAAATCGCGAAAATCACGACATTTACTTTCGCGAATTTGTGGAAAAAAGGTTTTTCGCGAGCATAAACTTTCGCGAATCGTAGGACAAAAATGAGAATTTTCGAATGAAAATTGCCTAAAAAGTGAAAAATATTCCTTAAATTCGCCAAAGACGGTTGCTCTTCAACTTTAAAAAAGGCATTAAGGAATGATGATATGCCGAAAAATTTATATTTATTACGATTTCGAGGTTTTATAGATTTCCAACCTTTTTGAGAATTTTTCGCGAGCATAAACTTTCGCGAATTGCCCTGTTTAGAATTTTCGAAGACATTTACTTTCGCGAAAAAGGCCAAAATTTGCGAAAATCGCGAAAGTTTCTGCTCGTGAAAGTTTGTACGCCTAAAGGATATGTTGTTATAGCTGTAGAGCACTTTTAAAAAATATATTTTTCATCCTTTTTCGCGTGAATAAATTCCTTGTATACCAGAATAAACCATTGATTTATTGAACTTGATTTTAGCGCCAGCAGTGGAGGAAAGCGGTCGATTAAAAGTCGATACATCATTTAGAGTTGAAGGTTTTCCAAACATTTTTGCAATCGGTGACTGTACATCGTTCCAAGAACCGAAAATCGGTGCATTAGCCCAAGAGCATGCCAAACTACTTGGTAAATCAATGCTTCTGTTGGACAAAGGGAAACAACCGGCTGTCTACAAACCCGGTAAGATCCCATAACTAATCAACTCTCATTTTGTCTTTTATCCGTCTTTATTTAACTCAACAATTTCTTTTGAAATGCATTTCATTTTCCTTTAGACAAATTTTTCTTCGTTGCTGGTGTAACATTGGGATGGAATAGCGCATTTGCACGTCTTAAACCTGACATAAAGTTCCCTGTCTTCATCATGAAGAAACTAAAGGGACAGAAGCTGTTCACAGACCGTTATTGGAAAGATATGCGGCAGCCTTATCCTGAATAACCAGCCCATCAATTCATATTCACACAAACATTCATTCATTCCCCTTAGAGGTTAGGACTGGGCTCTATATGTAATTGTCCTCTGATCTCTTCTTCTCAACTTCCAAAATCGGAAATCAGTAAGAGAATGTTCTAGGCTATTTACAACAATTAAAATATTTAATAAGCAATTTCTTCATTTTGTACATAGTTGAATTTACTTTTCACAAGATGGTGTCTGTCACCGACGCATGCCATAAAAACCAGCTAAAACCCTGTAAAATACCAAAATCTTAAAATTGCAATAACTTTTGATGTAGTTATTCAATTAACTTCAAATTTTGACAGGTTAGGTATTAATGGTATGTCACCAAAAATGGGTTTTTCCAGAAAGAATTTTACCCCCACTGTTGAGGATATTGATTTTTCGAAGTATCAAACCTCCCCCTTTCTTATAAAGGTGATAAAGATGCTTTACCCCTTCGATATCGTATTTTCTACTTGAAAATACATTTTCCCCCCTGAATATCCGCTCCCTTGTAGATATTTCACCCCCTGGATATCCGATATCCTCAACAGGGGGCACGGACTATTTGTGGAAAAGCCCAATGACGTCATTATTTTTGTGAAAAATTTTCTCATCTTCAGTATTATGTTTTTTAAAGATATTCTTTATTTTTAGCTTCAGAATATCAAAACACTGAAAAATCTTTATTAGTTACACTTTAATTGCAATTTTATTTAAGGGTACTTTTCACCGGTCTGCGGTAAATGTGAAACTTTCTGATGACATCACTGCCTTTGTGATGACGTCATCATCAATTCCTTTCATGCTAGAGAACATTTCTGACAAGTTTTAAGTACATACCACTTCTACATCAAAAGTTATGCAAGAGTGGCCGAAAACACACCCCCACGCCTTGAAAATGGGAACCCCCAAAAAGCTTGATAATAATTCTCCCTTCTGGAGAATACAACTAAATGTCTTGTGTCTAAACAGCCATGTGCAAATACCTGGTATTAGGGGTTATTTTTTTAATCGGAACAAAAATTAAACCATGTTCACGTTCGGCCCGCAGTTATCCATGCTGAAAATGATCAAGTTTATATTTGTCGTTTGATTTGTTTAAACATAAATAATCTTTCATTTACTTATGGGATGATTCATTTTACGAGAGTTTACTAAATTTACAACAAGGGCGATTGAGTTGTTTATTTTCATTTTTTTTGTGAATTCTGAAAAAGAAAGTGAAAATTTAATGGCAATGGGGGAGAGGTGATATGATTAAAATTAGATGAGAATGCTGGTGAATAATTATTTGCTTGTGATTTTAATGCTAGCACCTATTCCTTACGTTTTGTTGAAAGGTAAGAATGCTCTCTTTTCTCTGTTTTGTTTGAAATAATTTGGCGAATTTGGCGAATGACGTCGAAATATCCCGCAAAAAAATGTTTTCGCTCATTCGGAAAAATTTATTCTCGCGAAAAACCTTTTTTTAATTTTCTTGGTGATATTTATGATTTTCATTATGCAATGCATTCTATGGAAGCACCCCGGCTTTTGCCAGTAGCGGCAAATTTCAAACAATTTTTCTCTAGGTTGATTTGCCACTACTGGCAAAAACCAGGGTGGCTCCGTAGAAAACATAGCGTAATGAATATCATGAATTCTGCTTAAAGTGTGTCTCAATATATAATTTGCAGCGGAGACAAAAAAAGGCTGTAACTTTTGATAGAATTCGAATAAGATGGCGGTCTTGTGCTTGTTGACAAGATAATCCGAAGTGGAATGTTATCAAAAAAGAAAATAAATTAAAAGATCGAAAAACAAACATGAAAAAGGAAGAAGAAACTCAGCTTCGCGTAGAACAATGCTATGATCTTCATTCTATCGGAAATTCTTTAATCTTAGAACGTCATAAATGCGAAAAAATATTCATGAAATTTTCATTCAGTCAAAAAATACAGCGTAAAACTTTGCCCTGGTTAACTTGAAAAAGGCCTTTTTTTTGTTATATTTTGATAGTTTTTGAAGTCAATCGTGTTAAATTTTGAACTGTATCTTTCGATGGAACAAATTTCTTTAAACAATTTTTTCACATTAATGACGTTCTAAGATCAAAGAATCACTCATGTAAAAATGATAATCATAGGACGATTATTGAAGAAGTTGATTTTCTTCTTCCTTTTCAATCTTCATTTTCCAATATTTTAAAAGTTTTTTTCTTTATGATAATATTCCACTCCTGTTTGTCTTTTCAACAAGCGAAAAACTGCTATCTAATTCGAGTTCTATCAAAAGTTATAGTATTTTTTTGGCTGCAAATTATATTGAGACAGACTTTAATTTATATAAAAGTAAATTTGTAACTGTTCATGTCCAGCACAATGTAATTCGATGAAAATGAATTCTCTTGATAATTCTTAAAGAAAATTATCAAGTCAAACATGCAATGCGAAAATTGATGACATTTTTTAAATTTGCCTAAGTAGTTCCTTGTAAAAACACAGATAGTTGCAAATCTGACGGCTCGATCTTCTAACATTAAATATGTATTTGTGTTTGAAAGAAACTTATGTACTCTGATTTTATTCTTTGATTTTTCAGAAACACCCAAAGAGTGCGGTATTGTACTTCTACAAAAAGAAAATGATTCACACTGTTTAAAAGAAAGAAGGAGAAATCTACTTTTCCAAAAACAATTTTTTCAAATAACAAAACCAGAAGATCATACTATATATGAAACAAATGCTAACTCGATTGGTTTTCACAAGATTTTGCCCACTGTTCCCTGGTTGAATCGAAGCAAAGAAGAAATGGTGGCCTATTACAGTTTCAATGACGAAGATTCGCGTTACATGGGCATGTTCGCTGCATACATTAATTTCCTTAAAACTGTGGAAAAGAAAGTTCGTGATACTTTCTTCATTGCACTCCGAAACACTACCGATGTTCCATCATTTCAATTCTACGAACGAATTAATCGAGCTTTCGATGGAAGTGTCAAGGTAAACTACTGTTCTTTGCATTCACCCAGCATTCCAATTTACACTAGTAATACATGGTTTACCTTCTTAAAAGCGTAAACAATTCTAATGAACTGATTAAGCTTTTAATCTTGCTTATCTTTGCTTTGGTAGAAATTGAATACTTTGTACGTGAGCAACCCTTGTCACAATAAAGAATGTTTAAAAGAGACTTATCAACAATACAACCCGCTGGACGATGAAATGTTTGTTCAAAGAAGGCTGGCTGGACCATGTCCTTTCAACTTGAAACAAGTCTCTACAAATGGTAAGTTCTTATCTTCTCATTGTCACGGTCGAACCATTATGGAGAAAACTCAGTAGAAAAATTACTTAAAAACAAGGTTCTTTAATTCGATTTTCAAGGGCACCTTTATCGAATACAGGAGCGTGTCGAATAGTAGGGAGTTTCTCTAATCTATTAAAACGAGGAAATTTTAGACTCCTTTGATTCGGAGATAGTTTGGAGAAATATTGAAGGTCTATCTATCAACGGGGAGATTGCAATTTATTTGTGATTCACTGTATTTCTCAACTAAATCTACTACTAGACTATTAGAATTCGATAAATTTTCCAGGTACGACTGGGATTCTTCTCTCTACCCTGAAAAGAAAGATGAATTTGGATTTCGATTATGATCAAGCATTGACTCGAGCGCTTGGTAAAAGAACTACTCTGACAAAGGTAAATAAATAAATAGAAGTGCTAAGAATTGTCCATAGGTTTTATCTTGTAGAATTGTAAAACTACCTGAAAGAAAATGGTATTGTGCAGAAAGTTAATAGGAAACTTGGAACATGTTACCAATCACCATGAAAAATTAGTTCTTGCCAAAATTAGCTCCATTAATCACAAACAAATTGCAATCTCTCCTATCCTTCGTGGATATTATTATTATTGATGTCGACTAATGCATTCCGTTTAGGCGGTGAACAATGGACTTGTGTTTGTGTTGTACCACCCAGAGATTGACCACATCACCGCATCTTCTCCCTTCAGTGATCCTGCACAGGAAAGGACGTTTCGCAAAATGAACAATCCCATTGTTTTCTTCATACTGACAGATGACGGCTTTTTGAAAATAGTTTCCATTCAAAGGGACAGTGAGAAAGGTATCTTGATTCGTTTTAACCATGGAGGTATATAAAGTAAAACAGGAGATGTATGTTATTATAACCAAACTCGCCCTACGATTAAAAAAGTTACGAGGTTTGCATATATCCCATATATCGTGCATTTTTAATGTGCTCTTTTAAGGCCGGTCTCCACTTTCGCGCGACATGAGCGAAAACTTTTTGACGTTATTGTAAGGTCATCGGTCGATTGAAAAATGAAGCAATTCCATTGGTCGAAATTTATGACGTGCCGTTTGTTTCAAAATTATTTATTGCGATTAAAACAGAATGGCCATTTTCGCTTGTTAAAAGTCATATTTTTCGCTTGTTAAAAGTCATATTTTTCGCTTGTTAAAAATTGTATTTTTCGCTTGTTAAAAGTCATAATTTTCGCTTGTTAAAAATCGTATTTTTCGCTTGTTAAAAAATCTCATTTTTCGCTTGTTAAAAATCCTATTTTTCGCTTGTTAAAAATTTCACTTTTCGCTTGTTAAAAAATCGTATTTTTCGCTTGTTAAAAATCCTATTTTTCGCTTGTTAAAAATCCTATTTTTCGCTTGTTAAAAAAACAGTTTCCCGCGCTTTTTAATTTGCATTTCTTTCAGGGTAAGACCCTGAAACCGTGAACTGTGGTGTAGGAACCTCCATTTAATGGAGACCAGGTTTTAAAAAATTTCACTGGATTTGATATAAATTTTTGCACACGGATTTCGCAAATTGGGCTAAAAATTGGGTTTTTTGGACTTTGTGAAAAATTGGATCATTAATTGTTTTTAATTTTTTGCATGAAGGTCGGGTACAATCATAGGTAAAAGATGGCTCAAGCAGATAATTCCAAAAAAAATTTTGTTGGCTCAAAAACGCATGTTTATCTATAAGAATCACTATTAATAAGCATACATCGATGTTCTTAGCCAAAATACTCAATTTTTTTATGAGGTAGATTTTTTTTGTTGTTATGAAGGCTCACTATTGAAGAAAAATTGTGTTTTGTCATAGAATTTTGGTTGTTTTTAGATAAAAATGGGCCAAATTCGATATTTTTTTATAAGCACATCACCAATTACTTAGTTTTTAACTTTTGTCGTGATTGGTTCTTTTATTTCTTATGATTTTTTGCACAATACTGCATAACTATAAACCCTCGAAAATGGCGGAGCTGATTTTCGAATAAGTAAATTTTGGGGCAAATGTGGGCCTAAAAAAGGCTAAAAATTGGAATTTTCGCACTTTGTGAAAAATTGGATTATTCATTTTTTCTAATTTTTTGCATGAATGTAGGGTACTATCATAGGTAAAAGATGGCTAAAGCAGATCTTTTCAAAAAAAAATTTGTTGGCTTAAAAAACGCATGTTTATCTATAAGAATCATTATTAATAAGCATACATCACTGTTCTTAGTCAAATAACTCAATTTTTGTGATAGATGTTTTTTTTTGCTCATCGAGGCTTACTTTTAAAGAATATTTGTGTTTGGACATGAAACTTTGCTTGCTAGACGTGTTTTTTATAGAAAATTTGCCCAAATACAATATTTTTTATAAGCACATTATCAATTATTTAGTTATTAGCTTTTCTCGAGATTGACTCATTCATTTTTTATGATTTCTTGCACAAAGATGCATAACTATAAACCCTCGAATGTGACGGAACCGATTTTTGGCTAGAAAAGAGTTTTTGGTTTTTGTGATTAATATTGGATCATAATTTTTTTCTAATTTTTGGATGAAAGTAGGGTACCGTACGTAGTGGTGTAGTGGTTATCGTGCTTGACTTCTGTCCAGGAGGCTCGAGTTCGATACCCACCGTGGCACTACGATTCACTTGGCAAGTGAATGCTCCTTCGCCCGGGTCAACCCATGCCATGTGAGGGGAATTGGGTACCATAACTCTGATACAAGAGTATGGGTAGATGTTTCAGACATTGTGGTGTGCCGTGACACTCAGGAGGTTCTACACCTGCGAGGACATCCGTTCTCCCGTGTAGTTCGAGTGTCGTGGTATACACCATGGCTCGGCAGCTCGCATCTGCAGGGTTGCAATGTCTGATTGCGCTGTGATTCCTACTCCACCGTGGGTAGGACCCATTCCGATGCATCGGAGGGCATATCTATCTAGTAGGGTACCATCATAGATAAAAGATGATTCAAATTGATTTTGCAAAAAAATAATTAACGGCTCAAAAAACGCAAAAAACTTTATCTATAAGAATCATTATTAATGAGCAAATATGAATGTTTGTAGCCAAATTACTCAATTTTTTGATGAGATAGATGTTTTTTTACTCACAACGTCTTGAATTTGAAAGAATACTTATGTTTGATCATGAAATTTTTTTAAACATGTTTTTTATAAAACGTAGGCATTAATTATATATGTGTCTTTGTAAGCACTTCTTACCCAAACAAATATTATTATTTTGGATTTTGACCATTTTATGTCTTAAGTTTTTCATTGTTTAAATGTTCATTGATTAGTTTTGATAATCAGGTATGTCCATAAAAGTATCACTTGTTTTCGATGAAAAAACCTTATTATATTACGGATTAATCACCCTGCTCTTATGATTGGAAAGTGCTATGAACTTGAAATTTTTACCAAAGATAGATAATAATGATAACGGTTTAACTCAGCTAGTTGTTGGTATTTTACAGACCAAAATCAATTATTTATTTTGCAGTCTGAATTTTCTTTCAATTTCAACTGACGTTAATCATTAGGTAGGTCCATCCAGCAGAAAAACAATGATAAAACCATGCATAATTATTACAATATGCATGATACAGTAATTATGCATGGCTGTATCATTGTTTTTATGGCTGGACTACATAATTATTCAATAGGGTGGCCTCTTTGAAAAAATATCTATAGTGGTCAGAGTATTTTCCAAGAATTTTCCCTTTTTCCATTTTTTTGCGTAAACCAGCTAAAATAATGTAAAGTCCTTCGAGGGGAGATACTTCATATCTTTTTATTAATGTTAAAAGTGTACTGTATATATTGTTATCATACGTCTGTTTCATTTTCGAATGACAGATCTAGTCTTTAGAAAGAGAAATAAGTGAAAGCAAAATTTCACATGCATTTAATATCTGTATCTAGTCTACACGTTTGTTATTTTGTGAACCAGTAAATTTAGGCTGAGTCTCAATTGTTCTTGATCTTTTGAAATCTTCAGGCTTAAATGTTTTCAAGTTTTTCTTATTTCTAGAATTTCTTTTGACTACTGATTATTCTCAAATCAAAACTGAACTTTCCAAAGGCAAAGTTCAATCAACGATGTAAAAATAATAGATAACCAACTACCTCTAGAAGGCACTTCTCCCAAGAGAACAACCATTGTTTTCCTATTGAAATGAGCACTCCTTTAAATAGCTCTGTGTGCAGTGCGTGTTATGCTTTTAGCTAGATTTTGACACACTTTTTGACATCCACTGAATTGATAGAAAATTTGAATTGTTATTTACTGCAAATTTTGGAATTTTTTTCAAAAGATAAAGGTACCAATCTTTAGACAAATTGACTACGGATCGGCCTGATACCACTTAATCTTCATCTGGATAAATAAACGCTCATAAAATGATATTATCTGAAAAATATATGTGTGATTTGAAGTGCGATATATCTCACGAATGAAAGTGCATGAAGGTTGCCTGATACAAAAATAAAACAGATATATCTTTATAGAACAATAATATCTAATTAAAAAATTTCTTCTGTGAGGCTGCCTATAGGAAAATACACTTTTTCTAACCCAAATTTTGGAAAAATATACATCACGTGATCGATTCTGTCCAATAGAAGGTTGCAAATGAAGCAAGTTTTTATTTAATTGCTCATTTTACGATCCAAAATGTCATTAATATTTTTACAACCATAACACGGATGTTTTTTGAGAATCAAGGCAAGTTGGTTATCTATTATTTTTACATCGTTGGTTCAATGGGTAGCTTATTTTTTGGCACTTTGAGCATAAATTAATCATACGGGGGTGGACGAACCTTTCCAGGGGGTATTTTGGAGAAGAATTTCCAAGGGGTCTAAGGTGAAAATCGGCGTTTTTCCAAGGCGTCAGGGGTCAAAGCAATGGCTACCTATATTATCCACAGGGTTTACGGAAAATCTTTGTTTTTTCCTGGGGGTTTGGGAAAATTTTCCCATTTTTCTAGGGGGTATTTTTTGACCTGAAAAGGTTCGAACACCCCCCCCTGTATGGATATTAAATGGAATAGCCCAATGTTCTTATTTTTTGATGCATTTTAGATCGTTTTTTGCCTTGACCCTTTTTGTGCCTTATTTTACCTTATTTTGCCCATTAACGGTCAACAAAATATCAGACATCTTAGCCTCAAGCCTGTTCTTAAATTGTTGTTATTATTTGGCCATTTTGAACCTCATTGTTCTTACAGATTTTTCTTATGAAAAAAGAGAATAAGCGAAAACCGTGTTTTTTTTAATAAGCGAAAAACACGACTTTTTTAACAACCGAAAAATATGACTTTTAACAAGCGAATAATGAGATTTTTAACAAGCGAAAATACCATTTTTAACAACCAAAAAATGTGAATTTTAACAAGCGAAAAATGAGATTTTTAACAAGCGAAAATACCATTTTTAACAACCGAAAAACACGACTTATTTAACAAGCGAAAAATGAAATATTTAACAAGCGAAAATACCATTTTTAACAACCGAAAAATATGACTTTTAACAAGCGAAAAATACCATTTTTAACAACCAAAAAACAGGACTTATTTATCAAGCGAAAAATGAAATTTTTAAAATACCATTTTTACAACGAAAAACGCGACATTTAAAAGCGAAAATGAGATTTTAACAAGCGAAAATACCATTTTTAACAACCGAAAAACACGACTTATTTAACAAGCGAAAAATGAGATTTTTAACAAGCGAAAATACCATTTTTAACAACCGAAAAACACGACTTATTTAACAAGCGAAAAATGAGATTTTTAACAAGCGAAAATACCATTTTTAACAAGCGAAAATGGCCATTCCGTTTTAACCGCAATAAATAATTTTGAAACAAACGGCACGTCATAGAAATTGACGTAATGGATGAAAAAATTAGAACTTCCTTCAACTTTTTTTTTGTTCGCGCGAAACTTTTTTATGACGTAATCTTTTCTTTAGGCAAAAAAGGTTAAGAAAAAAACTGTCGCCCATTTCGCGCGAAAACTTTATCCATTGGTTAAATCTTTTTGGGTCATTTCAGTGTTAAAATTAAACGAGACGAGATTCATTGTTTCTGACATCGATGTAATAAAGTATTTTTACTAAAAATAGCCTACAAACTTGGCAATCCTTTACAACAAATGGAGAGAATAATGTTTTCTTCAAAGTAAACCCTGTTGCTTTATACTTTCCTCTAAATTTTTCCAGCGCCTTTTTGTCTAAAAATTGAGTCTGAAATTACGTTTGCTTATAAAGAACTTTCCATTTTCTGGCTTAAGAAAGTATTTTTTTCAAAACAAAATTTCACGGTTAACAAAATGGAACAGAAACTTTTTTTCGTGGTGAGCTTAGAAGGGGGGGGGGTTCAGGGGTACCCGATTCCGCAATTCCGCCAATTTTTTCTCCAATTTCCGTCAAACCGTCTTAAATTGAACCAAAATTCCGTCACCGAAAATTCCTTTGGAATTCAATATTTTTGTCGAAAATTCCGCAAATTTGGAATATCTTTTACCAACTCCGAAATTCCGAATTTTTTTTTGCTAAATTCCGTTTTTCCGCACTAAAATTGTCTAATTTTCCGTCTCCGTCAGAGAACCCAATTTCCGTAATTCCGTCTAAATTTTCACCAAATTCCGCCACTCCGTCCGAAAAAAGGGCCGATTCCGCTCCTCCGCCAAACGTGAACCCCCCCCCCTTAGAATTTCTTTTGTAACAAATTCAACTCCTGTTTTTCTTTATACCTCGATGTTTGTTATACTTCCTTCTTCATTCCCAATAATTTCCCAACTTATTTCTTGCTTCAGTTTTTATTCTTCTGACACCTGTACTCATCAATTGTCCCGGTATCCTAATTATACTAATTTGAGGTTACAAATTATACCAGCATCGACCCTTACTCTTAGTTACCAAATAAATCAACACCTTTTTTCTTATCTTTTTGATTACCTTTTTAAGTTTTACTGGTTTTTACTAGATAGTGAAGTCCTGCAGCCGATAGAGAGTGACCAGGAGGAATGGCTGAAAGTCAAAGGTGATGCTGAAATGGCGGACTCCAATTACTGTCAAGGTTTTTACCATAGTGGTAAAATACACTTAGTAAGCACCATTTACTGTTTGGCATACCGAAGACACATCGATAAAAACCATCCGCTTTATGACTTCTTCTTGTACCATTGTGAGGGTACTGTACCGCACATTTCTTTGGTTTATCACACTTTGCTGACGTCAAATGAACGATCAGATGCGTCATTAGGTATGGGTCATCAAGGATTTTTGCAATTAGGAACCAAAGCGTTTAACAGTAGAATGTATGGTGAACTTGATCTCCCATTCTTTTTAAAGGTAATTATTTCTTTCGATTCAAATGATTTGAATCAGATGATGATGTTTTATGCTTTTTTCGATGATTAAGCTGACTGCAGACCTTCTTCTAATTTTACTTTCACCCTTTCTACTTTCGTATTGGATGAAAAAATAAGATAAATCATATCAGACGCAAGCAACCTTTATTATCTTTGTCTTTTTTCAGCGAAAAGGCTTGGATAACAAAAGAATCAAGTATTATCCCTTTCGAGATGATGCTGAGGTACTTTGGGAGGAGCTGGCAGGGTTTACTAACGACGTCATCAGCGAGTAAGTTTTTGTTTGATACCTTTACAATTTAAATGTCACATTTTCGTTTGGCATAGTGCTGAAATCTACTTTTCGGTGTTAGAACATGTCGTAAAAGCAGTGTTGAAAGTAGGTACAGTGGAAATCATTGGATAGTTTACTTTTCATTTAATTTTCTGGCTTACTCTTCTGTACAGAATTCAGTCAAATCAGCTACAGTATATCAACAGTTAAGGTTAATACGAGGTTAATAACTATAGTGAACCACAATCGAGCTATTAAAAAGGAAAGTGGCTTCATTGGTTTTA
Organism: Clytia hemisphaerica; assembly: GCF_902728285.1. Lineage (NCBI taxonomy): Eukaryota > Metazoa > Cnidaria > Hydrozoa > Leptothecata > Clytiidae > Clytia > Clytia hemisphaerica. The sequence continues at coordinate 57,252 of NW_027103854.1, read as the reverse complement.
TAGAATCTACAAAACTGATGACGAGGTTTCCCAAGACCCTTCCCTACAATCTTTCGCAACAGAATTGTCATCTAAAGATGCCGGTAATGTAAGTGCGCCATTTTTCAGTTTTTTTCTCGTACGTTTAGCCGTGATTTTAAAGATTTGTTCCATTTTCTTGTATTTTTAAAGGAGAATATCATTCTTTTATCATCAACCTGAAAAATTTAAGCCATCTAATTGACTAGAGAAGCAATATTTCCAGTATTTCATATTTATACCTAAAACTACGAGACCTCTTCAACATGAGGGGTGTGTAAGCGAGAGGTCACAATCTGTAGAATTGTTTCTCTAATAGAGTTGATCTAATCGTATAAAATAGAATATGATGAAGTGTTTTTGCTCAACAATATGCGTTTCTGTAAGGGTCCCTTAGTGCAAAGTGAGCAGAAGTAAATGCATATTTTCTCACTCTGAAAACTATTTGACGACGCATTTCTATCGAAAGATTTCCAAACAAAAAATATTTTTCAGATTTCGTTTTTTAAGACGGAAACAAGTATGTCTCAAAAATTATAAAAAATTTAAAAAATTTACTTAAGGTAAAACAATCTTCTTTAATTTTCAGATGGCTGGATTTCCGACATATTTTGAAAGCAAACAATCAATACGATTGTTTCTTTTGAGATTTCTTTGGTTCAATGTCATCCATACAAGTTTGAACTATCCATTAAATATGCACAGTCAAACGTTCAGTCCTACAAAGTCCTATCAAAACATACAAAGAGAGCCATTCTCAACTTATCTTCAAACGTTACCTGATTTGTACACAGCCGTTGTAAGTTGATTTTAACAATGCATCATTCGCAAAAAAATGGTAATAATGTTTAGTCTTGAATGGAGTTTTTTATAATGCGTGTAACACAGTAGTATAGGCGTTATATGATAAACGATAATTGTTACGGGATGTAGTTTTTCTAAACGACTGGAAGAATCCGGTGTTCCGGACTTTAGAATCCCAGAAACTTGCGTAGCGAGAAAACAAAGGGTCTTTTTCAGAAAACAATAGAAAGTTTTTCTCGGACTTTGTGCTTCCGTTAAAGACTCTGGCGGGCGAAAAGTAAAGAGAAATTAAATTTTGATCAAGCAACAACAAACTTTCAAAACAAACTCAAATGAAAAATTTTTAACACACAAATCCACACACATTTTTCTTTCAAGAATTTTTTTTTGAGCGACAGATCTTTTCATAAATTACGTCACCTTACACTTGCCTCGTATTCAAATAATTACCATGGTGATTGAATAGAAAAGTACTTTTAATAAAATCCACTGTGAGTAAATCACCATGGCAATAATTTCAAAACGAGGCAAATGATGTTCGTAACGTACTTTATGAAAAAGTCTTGTATAATTGCAATATTGACACAATTGCTGGGGGCCCATTGCTGTGTGTTCTGATTTCTCCTTTTAAGTATGTGTTAGGTTTCTGACGACTAAAATTGTTCCCTCCATTACTTTTTGCTTTATTTCTACTATGTCTGAATTGTTTATTCATTTATTCAATGTTTAGTCATTCTTACATTCAGTCGATATTTTGATACAGAAAACAAGCCTTTCTTTCATTTCATTTCTTTTCATTTGCAGAACACATCGTCGTTTATCACCAACCTTGCTAACTTTCGAATAAATCGTTTGCTTGGATACCACGACAAAGTCAGACATCCTGGTTTGAAAGAAATCGTACGTAATGCATTTCATCGTCTTCAAGATTGTGTTCAATCCAAACTTTCTAAAAGAAACGAGCAGAGAAGAAATAATGGTTTTCTTGGTTTTGAGTACTTTGAGCCTAAGTATATGACAAATAGTGTTCATGTTTGAGATTGCTTTGAATACGTTGAACTGAGACTGATTACGAACACAAGTAGTGTTACTGTAGTTCTCATTATGGCGCCATATTTAACGTCGCATCTTCATCGTTTGACTTTGGTACACACTAACATCGGGCTCACGTCATGCTGTTGAAATACACATTTTTGATAAAAAAAACTTCGACTTTGCCTTAAACACAAGAACAAATTAAAAACAATCAGATTTCAAAAGTTGATTCCGAGCCCTTTTTAAAAAGGCAATATATTAAAAACGTAAATGTTATTCGATTGGTCAATTTCGCTTGGAATGCTACACGTTTTAGAAGCAACAGCTACTTTAGGGGAAGAAACTTTCATTGGAAATTTAGCATTTCGCTAGAATTAACTTTTAAATGGAGCTTTTCAAAGTATTTCGCAAAAAAACAACACTTTTGCTTGATTCTTTTTGTTTATCTCAGATTGCCACTAGTTTTTGTGAAACAGGCCAAACCTTGACTTTTCTTGTTGTTCTCGTTGACCATATAAACGACTGCACATCCATCTCCTTTGTATTTTTATAGCAAGCGCTGCTAGCTTCGTTGGCGCCTCGTTAAAAACATAAAATGAAACAATAAATTTTGACGATATGCCTCTTTGGGAAACCTTGCTAACAACATCAAATCTTCGACAACCGTCTCTGTTGTTCTACTCTTCTCAAAAGTATGGAATAGTTTTAGAGAGTGTGAGCAGGGATATGTAATAGCGGAGTTGGATAACGCACATTTGAAAAAGCCTTGTTCTATCTCTGTACCCTGACATTAAAATTGAAACGAAATTTAACTTTTTTAATTACAAACTCGTGAAACTTGGATTTCCTCTTAGCCAATGATTCTGCTGCTGCATCTATCCTTCACGATTAAAAACTTTTAATTATCAAGACAATTGGTGAATGACAATTTAAAAAATTAGTAAAGCTATAAGAACTTTCTTCTGTAAGATTATAAATAGCACTTTTTCATTTGAAATACCACGCAACAACGCGGGGTGCCTCACTTTCTAACTGATATTTTCAGATAGCGAGTCGGTATGTCTGATTATGGAAAAAATTTCAAGTCAATTGAAACTATATTTGTCAAAATATTTACATCCGAAATTTTTAAAGAGGAATCATGAAAGCTTCTCAAATTCATAACACACGTTGATAAAATTAGATTTAATTTACAAGGAAGCTTTTGGGGTATCTTCTGCAAATATTACTTTGATGAAAAGCGGGAACATCATAGCAGAATATGTGCAAACGTACTGCATGAATACTTTGTCTGCTTCATTTTTCTTATAAAAACAGAACACTCAAGTGGACAGAGATGGATTTATATTTTGAACAGTTTACAATCGAAAAGACAAAGAAGCAATCCGCTAAGGAATTTTCGTCCTTCATCCAGTTTCGCTATTACATATCCCTGGTGTGAGATTCAAATTATGATATTCTTATGACACGGACTCTCAACTTTGGCATACTATTTTTTTCAAGTCATAAAAAAAATTATTGGAGCGACAAAAGTGATTCAAAAGTATACATGCTGTTGAAATTCTGCATTTCAGCGTTGAACTTATGAAAAGATTCTTTTGTGAATTACGAGTAATATTCAAGCTCTATCGATCCTTTTATCTCCCCTTTATCTATGTAATTCAAAGAAATAAAATTATGATGGATGATTGTCGGACTTTTTATACCAATTTTGAAATACAGACGGCAACGAAGCTCGCATCAAAGGCACAATAGAAGATAGATGTCCAGTCGTTTATATGTTTATGGTTAGACCAAAAATTGCTCGATGGTATTGATTGTACCGTCATTTCTCTAATTTAAGGTGCTCGATTCAATGGTTATCGGGAGTTGCTGCACTAATAAGAAGAAAATAGACCACTTTGAAATGTTCACTCTGTCCTTAACCGCTTTACAAATAAAAGGAACCTTCCGAACTGCTTCCGAACTAAATTCTAGGAAAAATATAAACTAGACAAAAAAAGTTCCTAAATTTGTTATGATATTAGTTAGCAAATTCTTGCAGCTGGAAAGTCATTAGTTCTATTTGTACTAAGACGATTAATTTGTCTGAGACGAGCAATTTAGAATATGAGAATTATGGAGGAGTGTACTTTCCATTTATGTTTCAATAAATAGGATATCCTCCACAGATCACATTTTACAAACTAATCTTCTCAGACGATTTTCCGTCTCATTATAAATGGAGCTATTTACTTCTAAAAGTTTTTGCACATCATATGACAACAATCAAATGACCAATGAATTTTAACAACCCAAAATCCTAAAAGACATAAACCAAATTTCACTAGTGACACATTACTAGAACAATTGAAAAGAAAATTTCAGCGCATAAGAACCCAATATTTAAAATGAAAAGAGATCTAAACCGAAAGAAAATGGAAAAAGTATGGAAAGATGAAGACCGAAGTCTGAGATCAGGCCTCCAGAGCGCTTTACTGGAGCCTTAGTTAAACTTATTCTGAGCTCCATACAGAGCTGAGCTGGTTCCCAATGGTCCTAAACCTCGTGGGACACTCCAATGCAAAGGATTAGACCCATTGAAGTCCAGCGAAAGGGGTACAACCGCCGAATTTTCACTAAAATGACTTTTGAACGCTTAAAAAGCTCTATTTAAGCGTTTTTAAGCCGTTTTTAAGCGATTTAGAAGGGCTACAACAGGCTCGGAACAGTATTTTTTGCCAGAAAACCGGTTTTTAGGCCTCCAGACCCGCCTGGGCTTACGCTGTAAGCTTACTACGCTTAACTGGAGCCTTAGTTAAGCTTTTTCTGAGCTCCATACAGGGCTCAGCTGGTTCCCAATGGTCCTAAACCTTGTGGGACAGTCCAATGCAAAGGATTAGACCCATTGAGGTCCAGCAAAAGGGGTAAAACCGACGAATTTTCACTAAAATAGCTTTGAAACTCTTAAAAAGCTCTATTTAAGCGGTTTTAAGCCGTTTTAAACCAAAAAACGTAAAAACGCGACCTTATAAGCGAGTGAACTACTTCAAAAGGCTGTAATAAGCATATTTCTATGGTGCTGAAGCAATTTAGAGGGCTTAGAATCGGCTGGGAACAGTAGTTTTGCCAGAAAACCTGTTTTAGGTCTCCAGAGCCCACTGGGCTTACGCTGTAAGCTCACAGCGCTTTACTGGAGCCTTAGTTAAGCTTTTTCTGAGCTCCATACAGGGCTGAGCTGGTTCACAATGGTCATAGACCTCGTGGGACACTCCAATGCAAAGGATTAGACCCATTGAAGTGCAGTAAAAAGGGTAGAACCGACGAATTTTCACTAAAATAATTTTAAAACGCTTACAAAGCACTATTTAAGCTTTTTTAAGCAAAAACGTAAAATCGCTAACTTATAAGCTAGCGAGCTACTTCGAAAGGCTCTAAGTGGCATATTTTCATGGAGGTGAAGCGATTTAGGTGGGCTAGAACCGGCTAGGAACAGTAGTTTTGCTAGAAAACCAGTTTTTAGGTTTCAAGAGCCGCCTGGGCTTACGCTGTAAGTTTACAGCGCTTTACTGGAGCCTTAGTTAAGCTAATTCTGAGCTCCATACAGGGTTGAGCTAGTTCCCAATGTCCTAAACCTCGTAGGGACACTCCAATGCAAAGAATTAGACCCATTGAAGTCCAGCGAAGGGGGTAGAACCGACGAATTTTAACTAAAATAGCTTTAAAACGCTTAAAAAGCTCTATTTAAGCGTTTTTAAGCCGTTTTCAGCTACTTCGTAAGGTTCTAAGTTGCATATTTTCATGGAGATGAAGTGATTTAGAGGGGCTAGAACAGGCTGGGAACAGTAGTTTTGCCAGAAAACCAGTTTTTAGGCCTCTAGAGCCGCCTGGGCTTACGCTGTAAGCTTGCAGCGCTTTACTGGAGCCTTAGTTAAGCTAATTCTGAGCTCCATACAGGGTTGAGCTAATTCCCAATGTCCTAAACCTCGTAGCGACACTCCAATGCAAAGAATTAGACCCATTGAAGTCCAGCGAAGGGGGTAGAACCGATAAATTTTTACTAAAATAGCTTTAAAACGCTTAAAAAGCTCTATTTAAGCGTTTTTAAGCCGTTTTTAAGCAAAAAACGTAATAACGCGACCTTATAAGCGAGTGAGCTACTTCAAAAAACTCTAATTAGCATATTTCTATGGTGTTTAAGCGATTTAGAGGGGTTACAACCGGCTGGGAACAGTAGTTTTGCCCGAAAACTGGTTTTTAGGCCTTCAGAGCCGCCTTGGCTTAAGCTGTCAGCTTACAGCTCTTTACTGGAGCCTTAGTTAAGCTTATTCTCAGCTCCATACAGGGCTGAGCTGGTTCCCAATGTTCCTGATTCTCTTGGGACACTCCAATGCAAAGGATTACACCCATTGAAGTCCACCAAAAGGGGTAAAATCGACGAATTTTAGAAGCGGTTAAATCCTGACAATGCGGAAACTTTAAATTTTTATTTATTGGCGTCTTCGATGTAGGGCCAGGGTTTCTAGTAACGGCTTGTCACTGTGCCGGGTGCATACTCGGCGCCTTGGGCCCCGCAGGGTTGCTAGTAACGGCTCGAATTTCAGTCAGGTTAAAAAAGGGGTACTTTTACCCATATTATAATAACATTACCCCGTATTTTGCCAGTTTGGTATAAAATGTTATGAATTGCGTGATTTTGCTGTGCGGCGATGGCTCAAGGGATAGAGCGCTGGCTTCCGGATCCGAAGGTCTTTCTTTGGTGGTGGTTCGAATCCCACTCGGTGCGAAAATTAGACTGGTCGAAATTGATGAACAATGATTGACAGGTATGAAAACTCAGTCAGAAATGAAAACTAAGTCTCAAAACTAGAAATAGAAAAGGAGCTCGAGAGATAGGAGGTGGCCATAGATCCGCNGATTTGAAAGACCAGCAAAGGCTTTCAAAGTTTTTTCGTTCAACAGAAAACGTTTAAAATCAAATCGAATGACCATCCAAAGGCTTTAAAAGTGTTATTGTTCAAGATAAAACATTTAAACTCGAATTGAAAGACCATCCGAAGGGTTCAGAAGTGTTTTCCTTTAACAGAAAACGGTTAAAATCGATTTCAAACACCATCCGAAGTGTTCAAAAGTGTTTTCCTTGTACAAAAAACGTTTAAAATTGATTTGAAAGACCTTCCCGAGGCTTTAAAAGTGTTTTCGTTCAAAAGAAAGCGTTTAAAATCGATTTCAAACACAATCCGAAGTGTTTAAAAGTGTTTTCCTTATACAGAAAACGTTTAAAATCGATTTGAAAGACCACCCAAAGGCTTTAAAATTGTTTTCGTTCAACATAAAACGTTTAAAATTGATTTGAAAGACCATCCAATGGCTTTAAAATTGTTCTCGTTCAACAGAAAACGTTTAAAATCGATTCGAAAGACCTTGCAAATGCTTCAAAAGTGTTTTCGTTCAACATAAAACTTTTAATATCGATTCTAAAGACCATCGAAAAGCTTCAAAATTGTTTTCGTTCATTAGAAAACGTTTAAAATCTATTTGAATGACCATCCAAAGGCTTGAAAGTGTTTTCCTTCAACAGAAAACATTTAAAATGGAAGACCATTTCGAGGCTTTTAAAGTAATTTTGTTCAGCAGAAAATGTTTTACAATCGATTCGAAAGATCATCCGAAGGGTTCACAAGTGTTTTCCTTCAACAGAAAACAATTTAAAATCGATTTCAAACAGCATCCGAAGGGTTCACAAGTGTTTTCGTTCAACAGAAAACCTTTAGTATCGATTTGAAAGATCATCCGAATGGTTCAAAACTGTTTTAGTTCAATAGAAAACATTTAAAATCGATTTGAAAGACCATCCGAAGGCTTCAAAGGTGTTTTCAATCAACAGAAAACGTTTTAAAATCGATTCGAAAGACCATCCGAAGGGTTCAAAAGGATTTTCCTTCAATAGAAAACGTTTATAATCGATTTGAAAGATTATCCAAAGCTTCAAAAGTGTTTTCCTTCAACAGAAAACCTTTAAAATCGAGTTGAAAGACCATATAAAGGCTTGAAAGGTGTTTTCGTTCAGTAGAAAATGCTTAGAATTACTTCCAAATACCAAACAACATCCAAAAGCTGCAAAGTCGTTTTCTTTCAGTAGAAGAAGCTTAAACAGAAACCAAACACAATCTAATATCTTAATGTCTTAAAAGCATTTTTTGCAGAAAACGCTCTTAATCAAGGCCAAATACCATCCAAAGGATTTAGAGGTGTTTTACGTTAAAGCAAAATAATTTTTAAAATCGATTCGAAAATAGTATCAAAAGGCTATAAAAAATTTTCATTCAGCTAAAAAGGCTTAAAATTAATTCCAAACACCACACGGATTTTTGTTTTACAGAAAAAGCCTAAAAAACATTTCAAAACATCATTCAAAGTCTTAAAAACATTTATCAGTAGAAACGCTTTAAAAAGCAATTCAGAATACCATCAAAAGGACTTAGAATATTTCGTTGACATAAACCCGCAGTCTGAGGACTTCTGAACACCATTAACAGAAGCTTGCATTCTGAGAACTTGACAACACATCGATTAATGAAACCAACAATGTTAGGACGCCTTTGCAAAGAATGTATTAAGAACCTGATTTTGATATCTTATTCACAAAGGGTCAGTTAGAATTATAGTGTCTTCTGGGCTCTCAATCCCCTCCCTCCAGAAAACAGCGGGTGACCTCTTCAACCTCAGCCCCCTCCAGAAAGTTCAGTTCCAGTCCTACCAGTACCCCCATTTTTGGGTATTTTGTGGGAACCCCTACTTTAGACCATCTGGCACTTTGAAATTTAAGTAACTGGTCAGGATTTTGATGAATCATGATAATTTAGCACTTTTTAGGGTAAAACATATCCACCATTTACTTGTAACTAAAACATTGAAATTGAGAAACTTGGCAGTTTGAAGATCACATCAACCCAAAATCTTTCAGCCTCCTCAGGAAAGAAAGGTGAACCCTTTTGTCTCTGGTCCTTAAAAAAATTTAGCTTGCCTTCCCCCACTTTTTGGAAAATTTTCAAAATCTCCCCCCTCCTTTATTAAAAAGGAGGGAGCTGATACTATGGCAATCAGTACATCAACTTGTTTGAGTTAGGTATGATTGAAAAGAAGTCTTCTACCTAAAATTTGCAAAAAATAAGAATTGATACGATTTGCGTGCAAACCAGCATGCCGAGACCCAACCTAAAATTAAAGAGAGTAATAAAAATTGCCCTTTTTGCCATTAAAATGAAGTTTAATTCAATTATAAAAGAGGTTACGCAGTGACGACTTGATCTGAGAATAGTAATTTTCCAAATCAGGAGCAAAATTCAGGAAATTTTCAATTTCAAGAGCATGCTCCTGAAATTGAAAAAAAAAGATTTCCATTTCAGGAGCAAGATTTTTCATTTCAGGAGCAGAATTTAAAAACAGGAGCATGTGGAATTAATACTTTGAAGTTTGATTCGGTGGCATCAGAACATTGTAGCGCACTTTGCTCTGAAAAGATCCTAGATCCTTACTACAGGAGAAAACTATACAAGTCCACGTCTGAAAATGCAGAAAAAACAGACATCTGTAAAGAGATCGAAGATGTCATCGGTTCTCAGTTTGGTAGATTAGACTTAAAAATTGTTTGTCGAAAATGCTACCGACAAATACACTTGATCTCTTTAAAACGAAAAGAGCAGCTGGAAAAGTTCAGAAGGAATCAGACACGGTTTTTCATTTCAATCTACCAAATGGCGAAATTAAGAACCCAGCTGTCCCGATTTATAAACTTCAAAGTATGAATTTACCCCCTGAACACAGCTGTAAAAATACATTTTTTCCCCACAACGCCGAATTGGTATCGTCTAGACTGTTAACACCACCGCCACTGTTTACTCCGCACCGAAAATTTTTCCACCCTGGGCGGTATTCCCTGCTCTTCCAAATTATTCCCTTTTACAGTGACGATAGGATCGTCTACGTCAAGGGCAGAAAGAAAATTTACGAAGACAAGAAATGGTAACAATCAAAGAAAAAATTGAGTTGATAAATCGACAAATAAATTTAAAGAAAGTGGATTGTTTACAGCTGAAGAAAGCATTATTGGAGGTAATCAAAACCTCGAATACGAACTATCAAAACCGAAAATGTTACGAGAAAAGATTCAACAAGCTCAGTCATTGATTGCGATGGGTTTAGAACGAAAACAAACACTTGAAAAAGAGATTGACTTACAGTCTGAACAAGCTCAATTAAGAAACAAATAATTAAGATATATCATTTAAAACACCACAAAAGTGTTTTCCTTATACAAAAAACGTTTTAAAATCGATTCGAAAGATTATCCGAAAGGGTTCAGAACTGTTTTCCTTTAACAGAAAACGGTTAAAATCGATTTCAAACACCATCCGAAGGGTTCAAAAGTGTTTTCCTTATACAAAAAACGTTTAAAATTGATTTGGGAGACCATCTAAAGGCTTTAAAATTGTTTTCGTTCAACAGAAAACGTTTAAAATCGATTCCAAAGACCATCGACAGAAGCTTCAAAATTGTTTTCCTTCAATAGCAAACGTTTAAGATATATTTGAAAGACCTTCCCGAGGCTTTAAAAGTGTTTTCGTTCAAAAGAAAGCGTTTAAAATCGATTTGAAAGACCATGCAAAGGCTTTCAAAGTTTTTTCGTTCAACAGAAAACGTTTAAAATCAAATCGAAAGACCATCTAAAGGCTTTAAAAGTGTTATTGTTCAATATAAAACATTTAAACTCGATTTGAAAGACCATCCGAAGGGTTCAGAAGTGTTTTCCTTTAACAGAAAACGGTTAAAATCGATTTCAAACACCATCCGAAGTGTTCAAAAGTGTTTTCCTTATACAAAAAACGTTTAAAATTGATTTGAAAGACCTTTCCGAGGCTTTAAAAGTGTTTTCGTTCAAAAGAAAGCGTTTAAAATCGATTTCAAACAGCATCCGAAGGGTTCAAAAGTGTTTTCGTTCAACAGAAAACGTTTTAAAATCGATTTGAAAGATCATCCGAAGGGTTCAGAAGTGTTTTCCTTTAACAGAAAGCGTTTAAAATCGATTTCAAACACCATCCGAAGTGTTTAAAATTGTTTACCTTATACAGAAAACGTTAAAAATCGATTTGAAAGACCATCCAAAGGCTTTGAAATTGTTTTCGTTCAACATAAAACGTTTAAAATTGATTTGAAAGACCATCCAATGGCTTTAAAATTGTTCTCGTTCAACAGAAAACGTTTAAACTCGATTCGAAAGACCATGCAAATGCTTCAAAAGTGTTTTCGTTCAACATAAAACTTTTAAAATAGATTTCATACACCATCCAATGGCTTCAAAGGTGTTTTCGCTCAACATAAAACGTTCTAAAATCGATTCAAAAGATCATCCGAAGGGTTCAGAAGTGTTTTCCTTTAACGGAAAACGTTTAAAATCGATTTCAAGCACCATCCGAAGTGTTTAAAAGTGTTTTCCTTATACAAAAAAAGTTTTAAAATCGATTCGAAAGATTATCCGAAAGGGTTCAGAACTGTTTTCCTTTAACAGAAAACGGTTAAAATCGATTTCAAACACCATCCGAAGGGTTCAAAAGTGTTTTCCTTATACAAAAAACGTTTAAAATCGATTTGGGAGACCATCTAAAGGCTTTAAAATTGTTTTCGTTCAACAGAAAACTTTCAAAATCGATTTGAACGAACATCCGAAGGCTTCAAAGGTGTTTTCGCTCAACAGAAAACGTTTAAAATCGATTTAAAACACCATCTATAGGCTTTAAAAGTGTTTCCGTTCAATAGAAAATGTTTAAAATCGATTCAAAACACAATCCAAAGGCTTCGAAGGTGTTTTCAATCGACAGAAAACGTTTAAAATTGATTTGAAAGACCATCCAATGGCTTTAAAATTGTTCTCGTTCAACAGAAAACGTTTAAACTCGATTCGAAAGACCATGCAAATGCTTCAAAAGTGTTTTCGTTCAACATAAAACTTTTAACATCGATTCCAAAGACCATCGAAAAGCTTCAAAATTGTTTTCGTTCATTAGAAAACGTTTAAAATCTATTTGAATGACCATCCAAAGGCTTGTCCTTCAAACAGAAAACATTTAAAATGGAAGACCATTTCGAGGCTTTTAAAAAGTGTTTTCGTTCAGCAGAAAACGTTTTACAATCGATTCGAAAGATAATCCGAAGGGTTCACAAGTGTTTTTCTTCAACAGAAAACAATTTAAAATCGATTTCAAACAGCATCCGAAGGGATAAAAAGTGTTTTCGTTCAACAGAAAACCTTTAGTATCGATTTGAAGGACCATCCAATAGTTTATAAAGTGTTTTCGTTCAACAGAAAACGTTTAAAATCAATTCGAAAGATCATCCGAAGGGATAAAAAGTGTTTTCGTTCAACAGTAAACCTTTAGTATCGATTTGAAAGATCATCCGAAGGGTTCACAAGTGTTTTCCTTCAACAGAAAACATTTGAAATCGATTTGAAGGACCATCCAATACTTTATAAAGTGTTTTAGTTCAATAGAAAACATTTAAAATCGATTTGAAAGACCATCCGAAGGCTTCAAAGGTGTTTTCAATCAACAGAAAACGTTTATAATCGATTTGAAAGATTACCCAAAGCTTCAAAAGTGTTTTCCTTCAACAGAAAACCTTTAAAATCGAGTTGAAAGACCATATAAAGGCTTGAAAGGTGTTTTCGTTCAGTAGAAAATGCTTAGAATTACTTCCAAATACCAAACAACATCCAAAAGCTGCAAAGTCGTTTTCTTTCAGTAGAAGAAGCTTAAACAGAAACCAAACACAATCTAATATCTTAATGTCTTAAAAGCATTTTTTGCAGAAAACGCTGTTAATCAAGGCCAAATACCATCCAAAGGATTTAGAGGTGTTTTACGTTAAAGCAAAATAATTTTTAAAATCGATTCGAAAATAGTATCAAAAGGCTATAAAAAATTTTCATTCAGCTAAAAAGGCTTAAAATTAATTCCAAACACCACACGGATTTTTTGTTTTACACAGAAAAAGCCTAAAAAACATTTCAAAACATCATTCAAAGTCTTAAAAACATTTATCAGTAGAAACGCTTTAAAAAGCAATTCAGAATACCATCAAAAGGACTTAGAATATTTCGTTGACATAAACCCGCAGTCTGAGGACTTCTGAACACCATTAACAGAAGCTTGCATTCTGAGAACTTGACAACACATCGATTAATGAAACCAACAATGTTAGGACGCCTTTGCAAAGAATGTATTAAGAACCTGATTTTGATATCTTATTCACAAAGGGTCAGTTAGAATTATAGTGTCTTCTGGGCTCTCAATCCCCTCCCTCCAGAAAACAGCGGGTGACCTCTTCAACCTCAGCCCCCTCCAGAAAGTTCAGTTCCAGTCCTCCCAGTACCCCCATTTTTGGGTATTTTGTGGGAACCCCTACTTTGGACCATCTGGCACTTTGAAGTTTAAGTAACTGGTCAGGATTTTGATGAATCATGATAATTTAGCACTTTTTAGGGTAAAACATATCCACCATTTACTTGTAACTAAAACATTGAAATTGAGAAACTTGGCAGTTTGAAGATCACATCAACCCAAAATCTTTCAGCCTCCTCAGGAAAGAAAGGTGAACCCTTTTGTCTCTGGTCCTTAGAAAAATTTAGCTTGCCTTCCCCCACTTTTTGGAAAATTTTCAAAATCTCCCCCCTCCTTTATTAAAAATGAGGGAGCTGATACTATGGCAATCAGTACATCAACTTGTTTGAGTTAGGTATGATTGAAAAGAAGTCTTCTACCTAAAATTTGCAAAAAATAAGAATTGATACGATTTGCGTGCAAACCAGCATGCCGAGACCCAACCTTAAATTAAAGAGAGTAATAAAAATTGCCCTTTTTGCCATTAAAATGAAGTTTAATTCAATTATAAAAGAGGTTACGCAGTGACGACTTGATCTGAGAATAGTAATTTTCCAAATCAGGAGCAAAATTCAGGAAATTTTCAATTTCAAGAGCATGCTCCTGAAATTGAAAAAAAATATTTCCATTTCAGGAGCAAGATTTTTCATTTCAGGAGCAGAATTTAAAAACAGGAGCATGCTCCTGAAAATGAAAATAAAGTTTCATTTTTAGGAGCACTTTTTCATTTTCAGGATCAAAGATTTTCAATTTCAGGAGAATGAATCTGCCTATCTATCTATCTATCTATCTATCTATCTATCTATCTATCTATCTATCTATCTATATTTAAGTAACATATGGGCCAAATTGAAAAGTCCCGTTTCTGTCACGGAAGGAAATCAGAGCCTTTTTTGGTCTATTTTTGAAAAATGGTAAACTTAATGAAAATAGTATTAGTCCTGAATTAAAGCCTTCATAGTACTACTACTTCCAAACCAAAATAAATTTCATAAAAGTTTTTCCTCGTTGAATAATTGAACTTTGAAGGTTCTGTCACGGAAGGAACGCAGCAAAGACATTAAAAAAGACAAAAGTATGCTGATTCAGATTCCTGTGAATTTAAAGAGAATTTTAAAACCAAAATACCACCAGAAGAAACTTATGTCTATCTGCTTGTCATTGAAAAAAGAACTGAGTAAAAAAAATTAATTTCAATGGCTACAGGCCTTTGCAACTGAGAAAGGTCAGTGTCACGGAAGGACACCGTCACGGAAGGAAAAAATTCCTATTTTTCAAAATCAGCAATAGCGTAAGAAATGTTGACTGAAACTAGTGAAGTGACACATCATATCATGAATCATAGCCATTTTTACTATTCAGCTCATTTCAAAACCTTGGAACTGTATTTTTATTGTTCAATTATAATGGTGATAATAATTAGGAAATTTTACAGGAAAGATTATATTTTTTAAGCAAAAAAACGTAAAAACGCAACCTTGCAAGCCAGTGAGCTACTTCCAGAGGCTCTAATTAGCATATTTCCATGGTGCTGAAGCGATTTAGAGGATTTAGAACCAGCTAGGAACAGTAGTTTTACCAGAAAACCGGTTTTTAGGCCTCCAGAGCCGCCTGGGCTTACGCTGTAAGCTTACAGCGCTGTACTGGAGCCTTAGTTAAGCTTATTCTGAGCTCCATACAGGGTTGAGCTGGTTCCCAATGGTTCTAAACCTCGTAGGACACTCTCCTGCAATAAATTAGACCCATTGAAGTCCAAGATTTCTAAAAATAACAAGATATTTTTAATCCGTCACGGAAGGACAAGGTGAAAGTGTCACGGAAGGACAATAATTTCAGACCTTGTAAGTGAATATGAAGGAGGTTGCTTTGGAATGTAATTTCATTTTTTGTTAGGAGGTACCAATAGTTAGAACTTGCAATAATATCAAGAATAGTGTACTTGCACAAAACTGGTGAAAAAACTTTTTGTCTTTAAATTGTCACGGAAAGAATTCGATATTTGAAAAAAGTTTCTGCTTGCAGTACTTTTTTGTTGTTTGACTTATTTCAAAATGAACAAACCTATTAAACTAACTAGGGTTTGTACTTGTTTTAAAACAACATTTTATTTTTGATTAATCATTTATTTTTCTGCCTAGGCCTCACCCAACTGCCACTAAAAACATTCATCATGTGTACCACATGCACGACCCTGGACACTGCCATACATTGCGCGGTGGAGTCCGGTGGGCATCCGGTGGGTGTACGGTGGGCGGAGCCTAACCCATTTTTACCACCGTACAACGAATTGTACGTACGGTGGGTACCGTAAGTTGGTCTAATGTCGACATCCCTCACAAGTGTTACGGGTAAGCCAAATCGCGTATTACGAACAACCTCTAA